>NC_086449.1:505424325-505776825 GCF_028390025.1 Pseudophryne corroboree
TGTATATGCTTCATCATTACACTCTTATATGCATTTATATGTATGTTTCATTATTACACTCAATATATACATTTATATGTATGTATATGCTTCATTATTATTCTCTTATATGCATTTTTATGTATATGCTTCATTATACTCTTATATGCATGTATATGAATGTGTATATTCTTCATTACATTCTTATATGCATTTATATGTTTCATCATTACACTTGTATATGCATTTATATGTATATGCTTCATCATTACACTCTTACAGTATATGCATTTATATGTATATGCTTCATCATTACACTCTTATATGCATTTATATGTATGTTTCATCATTACACTCAATATATGCATGTATATGTATGTATATGCTTCATCATTACACTCTTATATGCATTTATATGTATATGCTTCATCATTACACTCTTATATGCATTTATATGTATATGTTTCATCATTACACTCTTATATGCATTCATATGTACTGTATATGCTTCAACATTACACTCTTATATGCATTTATATGTTTCATCATTACACTTGTATATGCATTTATATGTATATGCTTCATCATTACACTCTTACAGTATATGCATTTATATGTATATGCTTCATCATTACACTCTTATATGCATTTATATGTATATGTTTCATCATTACACTCAATATATGCATTTAAATGTATGTATATGCTTCATCATTACACTCAATATATGCATTTATATGTATATGTTTCATCATTACACTCTTATATGCATTTATATGTATATGCTTCATCATTACACTCATATGCATTTATATGTATATGTTTCATCATTACACTCAATATAAGCATTTAAATGTATGTATATGCTTCATCATTACACTCTTATATGTGTTTGTATGTATATGCTTCATCATTACACTCTTACAGTATATGCATTTATATCTATATGCTTCATTACACTCTTATATGCATTTATATGTATATGTTTCATCATTACACTCAATATATGCATTTAAATGTATGTATATGCTTCATCATTACACTCAATATATGCATTTATATGTATATGTTTCATCATTACACTCTTATATGCATTTATATGTATATGTTTCATCATTACACTCAATATATGCATTTATATGTATGTATATGCTTCATCATTACTCTCATATGCATTTTTAGGTATATGCTTCATTACACTCTTATATGCATTTATATATATATATATATATATATATATATGCTTTAGCATTACACTCATATGCATTTATATGTATATGCTTCATCATTACACTCTTTTATGTATTTATATGTATATGTTTCATCATTACACTCTTATATGTATTTATGTATATGCTTTATCGTTACACTCTTATATGCATTTATATATGTACGCTTCATCATTACACTCTTATATGCATTTATATGTATGTATATGCCTCAGCAGTACACTCAATATATGCATTTATATGTATTTATGTGTCATCATTACACTCTTATATGTATATATATGCTTTATCATTACACTCATATGCATTTATGTGATTGTCTACTTGTCTACTATATTTGCCTAACCCCCCCCCCCCATCCTCCCGAATCCTGCGGGAGACTCCCGGTTCAATGAGCAGTCTCCCGTTGCCACGGAAATGTCCACAAATCTCCCGGATTCTTCAAATCCTCTTTATTAATTTGGATTGCGTCTGCGCCAGGAGCCGCAGCATAGCAGCCGGGGGAGGGAGGGTGTCCCAGGAGACGTGACTCACCGGCCAGTGAGCTCAGCTGAGTGCAGGAGTTGGGGAGGGCAGGCGCATGTGTTTCCTGTTGTGACCAGTGATGGGAGCCGAGGAAGCCAGGGTGGAATGGATGCACTCGTATTGTTTGCACAGCCAGCTCCAAAGACGCCCACAGCACAGTTTCAGTGTCTGCTGCAGGTACGGGTTGCAGCCACATGTGAAAAACTGTGTACTGGGCTGTTAGTCCCCCTCTGTGTCTGGTTTTACAGAGTAGTATGTGGATCATACCTCAGCAGGGAGAGGCAATGTTACAATGTAAATCACAGCAACCCTGACACGCCCCCTCCCGGTCTGGACACGCCTACTCAGCACTGGTTTTCTGATTACACTAAACAATGGTTTGGGGGAAGAAGCTGATACTACAGCAGATGCCTTTCTATCTCCCTGTACCCTCAGTTACACATAGGAGATCTCCTCACATGCTACAATACTCACTGCCTTGCACGTGGTATGCAGTAGCCATCACCAGTGCACTATACTGAGGGTATTTCTGGAATCTTGTTTATATGAAACTTTTTGATACTTATCTCAAACTGTAAAATCTATGCACCAGGATGCATATTCCTGTATGCATATGTCTGCTAATGCTATGTTAGATAATTGCCATTATATTTATTTTTACAGTACCAGGTACAAAGCCATCCCCCTATCAGTAGGGTTGTTTGTATTTGTACAACTGTATATATAGCAGAGCCGTAACTAGACATTTTGTTGCCCTGAGCCAGAAAGATAAATGGTGCCCCCAAGCCCACCTCCATCCATAGGGCCAGTGCCTATGAGCTGTGGGCCGAGCACACAGCTCTACAGCAGAAGAGCAATTGACAGGAGCCTCCCAACTGCCCCCCCCCCCCCCCCCGCGGGACACTGCAGTCTCTGGGTGGGATACCGTTAGCAGTCCCAAAAAACGGAGCCGCCCCACAAAAATCGGGACAGTTTGATATATATATATATATATATATATACACACACACACACACACACATAATGGAAAATTATTACTTAAGCCTGTTAGATAAAGAGCTTTATATCCCTATAAAATATAAATGTTGATTTAGTCTAGAAATTTCTTTCACTTATATTTTCTATTTACCTATATATTGAGGCACTCTGTACAACATTGTCTTATAGTTCATTTTCTACACTAGTCTTATTTTTTTAAAACTAGAAATTAATATAAATCCAGTTATAATTGAGGTATAAAATGTATATGTAAGATAGCTGTAACTTCACACACCTAGCCTGTGACATCACTAGCTTGTGACCTCACAATGCTTCATCCTGTAACATTCTAGCTACAGCGGCTGAAGTTTCCAGTCACCATGCAGGAAGACAGGTAGGAGGAGGTGAGTCCCACATAGCAGGGTATGATGGTAAGGAAGACAGAGTGCAGTATAGTCAACTGAAAGGCAAGACACGATAGACAGAACAGTGAATATAGGTACAAGGACACATAATTAGGAGAAGCTCAGGAAGGAATGACATATTTAGGAATAAAAATGTAGCGTTACAGAAATAAAGAGGGCAGTATGGAGGACAAGCACACATACAGGGGGATGGAGATAAGTCTCTATGAGGCAGGATCTTGCTTTGGGTTAAAAAAGTTAATAAAATAGATACATAGCAAATTGATACATTTTAAAGTATGTTTGGTTTAAGGAAAATTGGAAAAGTGGTGGACTCATGGACATTTAATTGTACTTCTATTTCTATTGTACTTAAACTAGTACTATGCTTAAGGATAGTTTTTTGTGTTTTTTCATCATCTGGCAAAGTTCTGGCAAAGAGATTTGCAGAGTGTCGGGTGACTGGCAAGCAGATCTGCAAAGTGTCAGTTGAAGACGACGGGAGGGGTCGCAGAGGCAGCAAGGTCTGGAGGACAACATGCAGGAGGTAAGTTACCATACTTGTGTAATTGTGTGTGTGGTGGGGGGTATTGAGAGCACAGTACAAAACAGAGACGACAGTATGGTGGAGGAGAGCGGACAATACAAAACATGCAGTAGGGGGCAGCTCAGTATAGGACATATAGATGGTGTTTGACAGGCGGGGCAGTGCTAGGGTGATCGGCGTCCCCTTGCAAACTATAAATTTGAGCCCTCCCATACTTTGTAAATTGACAGCGAGCTTCGTGAAGAAGGGGTGTGATCTCACAAAGAGGGGCATGGCCACACAATAGTACTCCCAATTTAAATTATGACACACAAAAGCACAAGCTTAGTCACATTACACCGCACGTAGTGCTCCTGATTCATAGTACGCCACATAGTGTTCCTTATTCATATTAGGTCATACAGTAGCACCCCCTAGTCACATTATGCTACACAGTAGTGCCCAATACACACAAAATGCCCACAGTAGTAATGCCCCTTACAAATAATGCCCACAGTAGTACTGCCACTGATACACATAATGCCCACAGTAGTAGTAGTGCCACTTATACACATAATGCCATCATTAGTAGTGCCCCAATACACATAATTCCAACAGTAGTAGTGCTCCTTATGTACATAACGCCCATAGTAGTGGTGCCCCATATATCCATAATGCACACAGTAGTGCTGCCCCATATACACATAATGTCCACAGTAGTAGTGGCCCTTGTACGTAATGCTTTATACACAATGCCCATAGTAGTGCCCCTTACACACAATGCCCACAGTAGTAGAGTACCTTACACATAATGCCCACAGTAGTAGTATTCATTATACACATAATGCCCACAGTAGCAGTGGCCCTTGCACATAATGCGCACAGCAGTAGTGCCCATTATACACAATGCCTACAGTAGTAGTGTCCCTTATACACATAATTTCATTTGTAATATAAAGGATAGTTTCAGTAGCTCTATCATTATGACTGTAACCTGCACACTGTGGGTATTGTATGATACTAACATGGTCCTAAAACTAGGGAAGATAAAATCTGGAGCATAAGACTTGGGTCTATATGAGACAGGACGTTGGTTTTAGATGAAAAAAAGTAAATAAAATAGATAAATTACAAATGAATAAAATTGAAAGTACACAACAAAATGCAGTAGTACAATTATGCACATAGTATGTCTGACCAAGAAATTCTGGTTGTTTAAATCATCATCTGGCAAAGAGATTTGCAGAGTGTTGGGCGACCGGCAAAGAGATCTGCAAAGTATCAGTTGAATACGACGGGAGGGGTCACAGAGGCAGTAAGGACAGGAGAATAACATGCAGGAGGAAAGGTACCATACTTGTGTAATTGTGTGTGTGGTGGGGGGAATTGAGAGCACAGTACAAAACAGAGAATAAATTGAAAGCGCTGTCCAGAATAAAGACTTAATGTAAAAAAAAAAATGTATTTATAATAAAACGCTTAATATATACACCTAATAAAAATCCACCTGAATGGCTATACCATGCCTCATTAATAATGAAGTTAATTAACACAGCTACCACTATAGTTATACTGGCAATGAATATTTCTTTCCTGGATAAAATAATGTAACGTGTAATGTGATACAGTTTACTCCACAATGTACAATCTTTAGTACTCCGTAACCACACTGTATTAATCAAATGGACCACTTAATTTCACAGCCCAAGCATATCTAGAGGAAGTGCATATAGATAATTGCTAATAACCTCCCACTAGGACAGCGTTGTGATGTAATATGTCCAAATAGGACAAGCTGGATTATTGCAGAGTGGCTGTCGGTAATAATGTCTCTCACAGAAGCAATCAGCTGGTTAACTTCTGACGGGCGTCCCCGTCTGTATAAAGATTATGGGAGTAAAGGTTCATATGATATAGTTCACATTAGCTTATATATCCACTGCAGCTGTAACAAGTGTATGGCTTAGCTCACCAATACTTTCAACTACCGCGTCTCCCGCCGGGCTCCGTCCTCGTCACACTCAGCGGCTCTACTGCTGGCGTCAGCGCTGTAATTCTCCCGTTGGTATGGGTTGTGTGTGGGCGGCTTGGATAGTGAAAGGTTCTCCGGCCAGTAATTATAAACTCCGTTGGCTACTGAGTGCTAGCCTGTGATCAGCAGGATCATACAGAGTCTCACCGGCACTTGGACGAGAAGATAGCTGCTTAAAGAGGCTTGTATCCACAACAGGCAGGGGTTTAAACTTGACGCGTTTCTCAGCCTATTCCTGGTGGCTGTTTCCTCAGAAGTATACTCCCCCTTTCCTCATCCACTGCTTTTATCCCTGAGGGATGCAGTAATCACCATTTCAATAGGTGCATTAACCCTTTCACCATCAGGGGTTATAATTAACAATCTATGCACTCATGGTGGAGCATTATAAAATTAGTGTAATATAAGATACATAAAACATAAAATTAACTTTATAATTCATTATTACCAAATCAATTAGTTGTTGGGCAATTTCTTATAGCAGCTGACATTATTTGTGGAGATGGGGGAATAGTATAGGATATTACATTTAATTATTTGCGGTAATCCTAACCTGTTTGTTTTATGACCCATGCACTATAGGGTTTGATATAAACCATTATGCAAATCAATCTAAAGGGTTTTGTATAAACTAAGGAGGAAATGTTAATAAATAAACTAACAGAATAGTATCTTAATTTTAATTCAAATGAATATGTAATAAAAAATAATTAATAATAAAGAAAAAGGTTTAATGGAAGTCTATTTTTAGATAAGATGATGTTCTATGTGTGTCAGCTGCTATAAGAAATTGCCCAACAACTAATTGATTTGGTAATAATGAATTATAAAGTTAATTTTATGTTTTATGTATCTTATATTACACTAATTTTATAATGCTCCACCATGAGTGCATAGATTGTTAATTATAACCCCTGATGGTGAATGGGTTAATGCACCTATTGAAATGTGATTACTGCATCCCTCAGGGATAAAAGCAGTGGATGAGGAAAGGGGGAGTATACTTCTGAGAAAACAGCCACCAGGAATAGGCTGAGAACCGCGTCAAGTTTAAACCCCTGCCTGTTGTGGATACAAGCCTCTTTAAGCAGCTATCTTCTCGTCCAAGTGCCGGTGAGACTCTGTATGATCCTGCTGATCACAGGCTAGCACTCAGTAGCCAACGGAGTTTATAATTACTGGCCGGAGGACCTTTCACTATCCAAGCCGCCCACACACAACCCATACCAACGGGAGAATTACAGCGCTGACGCCAGCAGTAGAGCCGCTGAGTGTGACGAGGACGGAGCCCGGCGGGAGACGCGGTAGTTGAAAGTATTGGTGAGCTAAGCCATACACTTGTTACAGCTGCAGTGGATATATAAGCTAATGTGAACTATATCATATGAACCTTTACTCCCATAATCTTTATACAGACGGGGACGCCCGTCAGAAGTTAACCAGCTGATTGCTTCTGTGAGAGACATTATTACCGACAGCCACTCTGCAATAATCCAGCTTGTCCTATTTGGACATATTACATCACAACGCTGTCCTAGTGGGAGGTTATTAGCAATTATCTATATGCACTTCCTCTAGATATGCTTGGGCTGTGAAATTAAGTGGTCCATTTGATTAATACAGTGTGGTTACGGAGTACTAAAGATTGTACATTGTGGAGTAAACTGTATCACATTACACGTTACATTATTTTATACAGGAAAGAAATATTAATTGCCAGTATAACTATAGTGGTAGCTGTGTTAATTAACTTCATTATTAATGAGGCATGGTCTAGCCATTCAGGTGGATTTTTATTAGGTGTATATATTAAGTGTTTTATTATAAATAAAACATTTTTTTACATTAAGTCTTTATTCTGGACAGCGCTTTCAATTTATTCTCTACATTTTATTCACTAAATATATTGGGAATCAACAACCCAATAGTTTGAAAGCAGCAGTCCTCAATAAGACGAGGAGTAGTAATTAACTCTTTTAATGGTATCTTTAGTTGGGACAGCTGACACACATTTTAGCATAGCGCTTTTTTCTTGGAGTTGAGCAGTACAAAACAGAGACTATGGTGGGAGAGAGTGGACAATACAAAACATGCAGAAGGGGGCAGCTCTGTATAAGAAATACAGATGGTGTGGGGGCAGGGGCGGTGCTATAGTGTTCGGCGTCCCCATGCAAACTTTAAATTTGAGCCCTCCCATACTTTCTAGAGTGACAGCGAGCTGCCTGGAAAAAAGGGGTGTGGTCTCACAAAGAAGGGGCGTGGGCACACAATAGTACTCCCAATTTAAATTACGCCACACAATAGCACAATCTTATTCACATTACATCACACGTAGTGCCCCTGTTCCTTGGTATGCCACATAGTAGTGTCCCTTTTTCACATTACGTCACACAGTAGCGCCCCCTAGTCATGTTTCTCTACACAGTAGTGCCCATTATACACTTAATGCCCACGGTAGCAATGCCCCTTACAAATAATGCTGACGGCAGTAGTGCTGCTTATACATATTATGCCCAAAGTAGTGCCCCTTATATGCATAATGTCAACAGTAGTAATGCCCCTTATAATATAATGGGGGTCATTCAGACTCGATTGCACGCTGTATTTTTTCGCAGCTGTGTGATCGGGTCTGAACAGCGCATGCGTGTGGCCCAAAATGCGCAGGCACATCGGCCGCCACTGGGCAGCGACGAATCTAACGATGAAAGCTATTGCACCGGTGATTGCAAGAAGATTGACAGGCAGAAGGCGTTCATGGGCGGTAACTCACCGTTTTCTGGGAGTGTCCGTAAAAACGCAGGTGTGCCCAGCCGTTCCAGAGAAGGATTCCTGACGTCACCACCTGTCCGGATCGTTGCAGCGGCTGAGTAAGTCCTGGGCTGTGCAGAAACTGCACTGCCGATTGCACCCCTGCAAAGGCGCTTACCCCCTCCCATGTAGGCTGCAGTTACCTGGTCGTAACAGCGCAAAAATAGCCTGCGTGCAACCAGGTATGAATTAGGCCCAATGCCCACAGTAGTAGTCGGGAGCCTATTTTACTCTGTTCGTTTCCCCTAATGTCAAAACTGTATAAGCCGCTCCTCTGGAGATAGTGGAATGGCTGACCTTTTTATCAATGAACTGGGGGCAGATATACTAATCCTGGAAGAGTGATAAAATGGAGAAAGAATAATAACCAATCAGTTACTATTTGTCATTTTTCAAACACAGCATGTAACATGGCAACATGGCAGTTAGGAGCTGATTGGCTGGTACTTTATCTCTCTCCACTTTATCACTCTGCAGGGCTTAATACATCTCCCCCATAGATGAACCAAATGATGAAATGGAACAATCTGGTATAAATTATGTAAAATAGAGCCATAACAAGTGACTATTTCCCTATCTTTGCATATAATAAAGGTGACATAGCCCTCTTTCCTCACTCTCTCTCCCTAACACTCTCTTTCCCTAACACTCTCTCTCCTCTCTTTCTCTCTCTCTCTCCCCCTAACACTGTCGCTCCTCTCTCCCTAACACTCTCTCTCCTCTCTCTCTCTTCCTAACACTCACTCCCCTCTCTCTCTCTCCCTAACACTCTTACTCCTCTCTCTCCCTAACAACTCCCTCTCCTCTCTCACTAACACTCCCGCTCCTCTCACTCCCTAAGACTCTCCCTCCATCTTTCCCTAACACTCTCTCCTCTCTCTGTCTCCCTAACATTCTCTCTTCTCTTGCTCCTCTCTCTCTCTCTCTCTCTCTCATTGACACTGTTTCTCTCTCTATCTGACACTGTCCCTTTCTATCCCTCACTCCCCCTGACACTTAGTCTCTCTCTCTCCCTCTTTCTTTCCCTGACAGTCTCCCTCTCTCTTCCCACCACCTCACCACCATAGTGCTGCCTCCATTTTGTCCCCGTAGTATGGCCTCCTCTTCCCTGAGGGCTCTAAATGAGGATCTATCTTGCCCACCCCACCCCCCAAGACCATAAATGTTCTGACGCCCCTGCTCAACCCTGTCGGTCTTTTTTGCACCGGGATCCCGGCATCAGTATTACGATCATATCATACTGATCCCCCTATTAGTATACCTCTTAATGCCCAGAGGGAAGGGCGATCCTGAGACCATGGTTCCCCAGAGGTTTCCCCGCAAGGGTTTTTTTCCTCTCCTTAGTGCTTAAGGATGACACTTCGTGAGTCCAGAGGTGTAGCTTTTATGCCATAATCAATCTCACGCCAGTCGCTGCAATGTATAAGAAGTAAAATAATCGCTAATGCGATCACTTTACTTCTGGGTTTAGACCCCGGCTGTGCTACTTCACATGTGCCTTCGTCAGACTGCATATGTGAGAGCAGACAGTAATGCAGAGGGATCCCAAGGATCCCTCTCCAGGGAAAAATTGCATAATGTAGCCCACGGGCTACAAACGCCATTTAGAAACGGCATTAGCTGCCGGGCCAAGCTCAGAAATGCTTTGCATTCTGGAGCTTGGTGAGTTTTGCAGTTTACCAACTGCCGCAGAAATTTTTGGTGGCTGCCTTTGTGCTCACAATAGGAGGAATGCAATAGATATCCATGTTTAATATTTGTGGGCAGTCTCCAAAACGGACTGTTTTCGGAGATGTCTCGCAAATATTATTTGTTAAATATTCTTCATAATAAACATTTTATATTTTAGCATAAACTAAAAAATGTTTTTTCCCTAATGTCCTAGAGGATGCTGGGGTCCACATTAGAACCATAGGGTATAGACGGGTCCACCAGGAGCCACTGGCACTTTAAGAGTTTAAGAGTGTGGGCTGGCTCCTCCCTCTATGCCCCTCCTACCAGACTGAGTTTAGAAATTGTGCCCGGAGCTCGGACGAGGTGGGCCGGATCCGGATGGACACCTCTAACCTGGTCAGCGTTCTGGCTCAATTTCCTGCCAACAGAACACATAAGGACCCCTGGCCAGGGGCCGCATGCGGTTCATGGGCCACAAGTTTAACACCCTTGCTGTATAGTTATGAGCGACAGAAGGAGTGGGGGTAGGAGACAGGGACTGTCAGGAGAAGCTGGGTTTCAAAAAGTGGGGAAGCTGCAAGTGAAAGTAATTAAAACAGGTAATTGACAAGTGCCGCCAACAATGCCCCCTACCTTGCAGCGCTATGTGCGGTGCCCCATCCGCACACACCTAGTTACGGCCGTGATATATAGTACCCATATACTGATGGCAATAGAAATTGATTCCCCTTTTTTCTCCTCAGTTTAATATAGGCTCAAAATTGAAGGTTCCCGCCAGTGTATGTATTATTGGGATACACCCAATATACATTATTTTAAATGTAACTTTTATCACACTGAGGGACAAGTATCACTCAAACTCTATGATATAATTGACTGACACTGTATTGTATAAGAATTACTGCCCCTGTGTACTGACATTATTGATTTAATCACAAATTTGTGTTGCCAACTGTTCCTGTTGGTTAACCCTCCAATGTTTGAAGCCCTCATGTATGAAACATGAGGAATATATAGGGCGGGATGTAATGGAGTCCAAGTACGCCCAACGTGCGGGATACCAGCCGAACTCAGACTTTTTTAAAATGGGGCAATCATTTAAAAGCCAAATGCCTTGTAAATGATCACCCCCTTAAAAAAAAAATCTGAGTTCCTCTGGCATACCACACATCGGGCAAACTTGGACTCCATTACATCCCGCCCATTGTATGTGTGACAAATTGTCTGCATTCTATAATATGTACTTTCCATTCATGAGTGTGTTTCAATACTTCAAGATAAGGAGTGACGCCTCAGGCAGGGGTGTAGCAAGGTGTCATGGTGCCTGGAGCAAGGTATGTTTCGGCGCCCCCCTCCCCTGTACTGAATTGGGGGCGTGGCCACCTGGGCCGGTTCTAGACCTTTGGGCACCCCCCCCCACACACACACACACACACACACACACACCCCTAGGTCAAACATAGTGCACACTGAAGGCGCGTGGCTTCATAGGGAAGGGGCATGGCCACAGTAGTTGTGCCCCCTGTAGCTGTGCCCTCAGTAGATTTTCCCCCAGTAGTAGTGCCCCCTGTAGATTTGCCCCCAGTAGTTGTGCCCTATGGTTTGTGCCCCCGGGTAGCACGGCTTGCTTACACACAAAAGAAAAACAACAAAAAAACAATACTCACCTGCCCCGCTCCTGCTTGCCGTTGCTGCTGCTCCATCTCCGCAGTCCTGTGGAGTCTGGCCGCATCTCCACCCATCTGGCGTCTGATTTCAGGACGTCAGATGCCCGTGCATCATGGAGCGGAGCTCGAGCTCCACCGGAACCGCCCTCCCTACGCCCCTGGCCTCAGGCTACACATCAGTAGAGACAAGGGGGTAAATGTAATAGGTTCCAAGTTGGCGGAGGTCCAGGATTTTGTCTGAGAATTATTAAAGCGCCAATCATTTACAAGGCAAAATCAACCTGGTTTTAAAAGTATGGTCATTCGCTGATGAAATCCCGAGCCTCCGGCAACTTGGACCCTATCACCTTTACCCCAAGGTCAGGCTCATTGCTGGCACATCCAATTATGGGTCTGATTCTGACTTGGACGCAATGCCGATGATCACGTAAATTAGCGGGTTTTTATTTGCGACTGCACATACCACCCATTCACAAACCCCCAGCTAGCATGCTGCAATTAGTACTTCAGATTTCATCTGCCACTGCAGGACACACCACGAGTGGCAAAAGAAATTCCCATAGGTGGAGCTAGACACACCCTGTGGGTGGCGCTAGACACACCCCTTCTACTACTATCTATAATCTCCCTGAAAACGGTTTTCAGAAATAGGCAATTATGATGTATATGCTTCATCATTACACTCTTATATTCATTTATATGTATATGTTTCATCATTACACTCTTATATGCATTTATATGTACATGCTTCATCATTACACTCTTCTATGCATTTATATGTACATGCTTCATCATTACACTCTTATATGCATTTATTTGTATGTATATGCTTCATCATTACACTCTTCTGTGCATTTATGTGTATGTATATGCTTCATCATTACACTCTTATATGCATTTATATGTACATGTTTCATCATTACTCTCTTATATGCATTTATATGAATGTATATGCTTCATCATTACACTCTTCTATGCATTTATATGTATATGCTTCATCATTACACTCTTATATATGTACATGATTCATCATTACACTCTTATATGCATTTATTTGTATGTATATGCTTCATCATTACACTCTTCTATGCATTTATATGTATGTATATGCTTCATCATTACACTCTTATATGCATTTATATGTACATGCTTCATCATTACTCTCTTATATGCATTTATATGTACATGCTTCATCATTACACTCTTCTATGCATTTATATGTATGTATATGCTTCATCATTACACTCTTATATGCATTTATATGTACATGCTTCATCATTACTCTCTTATATGCATTTATATGTACATGCTTCATCATTACACTCTTATATGCATTTATATGTATGTATATGCTTCATCATTACACTCTTCTGTGCATTTATGTGTATGTATATGCTTTATCATTACACTCTTATATGCATTTATATGTACATGTTTCATCATTACTCTCTTATATGAATGTATATGTATGTATATGCTTTATCATTACACTCTTATATGCATTTATATGTACATGTTTCATCATTACTCTCTTATATGAATGTATATGTATGTATATGCTTTTATATGTATATGCTTCCTCATTACACTCTTATATGCATTTATATGTATATGCTTCATCATTACACTCTTATATGCATTTATATGTACATGCTTCATCATTACACTCATATGCATTTATTTGTATGTATATGCTTCATCATTACACTCTTCTATGCATTTATATGTATATGCTTCATCATTACACTCTTATATATGTACATGATTCATCATTACACTCTTATATGCATTTATTTGTATGTATATGCTTCATCATTCATCATTCATCATTACACTCTAACCTGTCACACTTTGTGGATGCACACCTACAAGGGCACGTAACACAATTAAAATCCTACATAAGAGACACCACACAATTTCTGAACATGCTAAAAAATATTAGATGGAAGAGTACAGTACATATCAATTTCTCACATGTGATGTGGAGTCTTTGTACTCGAATATCCCGCATCAGAAAGGGATTGAAACCATCTCTAATGTACTCGACAGAGATCTAACCATCTCAGAACATCTGAGAACCTTTTTGGTTGCATCCATAAAGTTCATTTTAGAGCACAACTATTTCACGTTTGCACATCAATATTTTTTACAGTCACGGGGCACGGCCATGGGGACCAGGTTCGCCCCGAGTTACGCCAATCTCTATATGGGTGCACTTGAACAGGAGCTCATTTGGGGGGCGGACCTTGGGGCGCACCTGGTCCTCTATGGCCGCTATATAGATGATTTATTTTTTATTTGGGATGGGGACGACAGCACTATTAGCACTTTTATCACTCATTTAAATGGCAATGATTATGGACTTAAATTCACCCATACCTCCCACCCCCACTCCATTAACTTTTTGGATATTGCGCTCCTGTCTGTAGATGGCTGCATACATACTGAGACTTACTTCAAATCCGTTGACACAAATAACTTTCTTAAGTACAGTAGCAGCCATCTTCAAGCATGGCGCAATAACATACCCAAAAGTCAGTTCCTAAGGCTAAAAAGGAACTGTTCTAGAGAACACATCTACAAGGAACAAGCTAATAAATTGTACTTGGCATTCCAGGAGCAGGGCTACCCTGACCATATCTTGCGGAATGCTCTACATGAGGTAGATTGTAGAAATAGAACCACCTTATTAGAAGACAAACAAGTTGCGAAATGCTCAGAGGGGAACAAGTTAAGTGATAACTGTGTGTTTGTTACACAATATAATACACATGCTACACAAATAAGAAAAATCATCTCTAAAAACACCCAATTATTGAAAATTGATCCTCTACTGGAATCAGAAATAGGTAAACGGATTAAGGTAGTATATAGAAGATCAGATACACTCCAATCCAAACTAGCACCCAGTATGTTTAAGACTAAGAAGAATCCAAACAGGGGCGAGAAGATCATTAATACCAAAAGCACACCTACCAAGGAGTCAAGCGTAAATATTAATTTAACAGAAGTTCCCCACTCTAAATGGTTAGGGACTGAACCTAATGGATTCTTTAAATGTGCTGCTTCCAGATGTCTAACTTGTAAAAATATAGATCACCGAAAAAAGTCTTATAGGTCTAGAACTACAGGTAAAGAATTCACCATAACACAATTTTTGAATTGTAATTCCACCTATGTAGTTTATCTGGTTGAATGTGGGTGTGGCATCCAGTATATCGGACGCACCATAAGGAAGCTTAAAGTGCGGTTTCTGGAACACAGAAGAAACATTCTTAAAAAGTGTCCCCTCCACAGTCTCTCCAGACACACCAGAATGTGTGAACATGGAGACATAGCCAACATTCGTATTACGGCTTTAGAACAAGTCAGAATTACCGATAGAGGCGGAGATCGCTTCACATTGTTAAGCAGGAGAGAAGCCTTCTGGATATTCCGTCTAAGGACGTTAGAACCATTAGGCCTCAACGAAAACATTGAGTTGAATAACATCTAGTATACCATCCATATGAAAGCATCCCTTCTTTAAAACAAGTCCACCAAATTCTTCTGGGAAGTTCCTTTATGTGCTCACTTCCTACATACCTCCTCTTTCTGCTCATTCAAACCTATATAATAACTGTCCCCTTCCCCCTTCCATTATTCTGGTGGCTTTGGGTGAGGTTTAGGGGTTGTAATTATTATTACTACATCTTTAATATGAATCTTCGATTTCACCACAAATAATACAGCACCCGAGGTACTGTTTATTTTGGTCCGCTATCAATATTGAAATGGTTAACGGTCAGAATTACCTAACTAGGTTGAGACATACAGTTAATATTTCTGATGCATATAATATAAAGACAGAACCACCATGTGTGGTTTCCTTTTTTTCCCCCACTGTACTCCACTCCTCTCTCCCTTTTATGTCCAAGAAATTTATGATCTATTGGCTCATGATTTAATAATTTTTTATATAATTTATTAATTCTATATAATACCTGACTTTTTGGATTATAATTCATTTTTCATTTATATATTTTTTAGTATTTAATACTTCATTATTTCCATTAGTCTTCTCATTTTTCTTCTTTTTTTAAATCAAATAGTGATTTTGTATAAATTTATAAAAACTTAATTATGGAAATTTAGATCTTTATATTCAATATGGATTATTGTCTCTGTCCTCATTTTGTAATTATATTTTTTATATGAACTTGTATATATATTCCATAGCATCTCAGTGTGGTCTAATAAATATTCACTGAATATGTTTACATAATGTTGTGTCCTAAAACGTTTTTTATTGCGTATCTAAACGAAATTGTTAAAACAAACAAGGTCCAGTTTTCGTTGACACACTGCTGGTTTCTGTTCTACAATTCTAAGCACATAGAAAGGGTTAAAAATAATCCTTCAGTTCTGGTAACCAATAAGGACTGACAAGTGGGTATAAAAAGAGACTGTAATCACTTCCAAGCTATACCTCTGAAGAAACCGCCCATTGTGGAGGCGGAGAAACGCGTCAGGTGACTTGCACAACTGTGGAACGCAGGTGGACCGCAAACCGGAAGCCGGAAGCACCGTAACCGGAAGTCGCGAACCGCGGCAACGCAGCGTCCCCTGCTACCCAGGATCTCCACACTTGGCTCTCTGTCTCCGCTCCTGACGTAGCCGAGCATAAGCCTGCAGGACACTGTGCCATACACACCAGGCATGGCCCCAAGAGAAACCGCCTCAGTGCGGCCAGCTATACGGAGGGAGACAGCTGCGGGACTGGCATACCACCAATTCAGCTACATCAATTGGTGAAGTATAAACAGGCGTTAAACATTCTCAGCCTTCTTCTTCTTTTATCCCGCAAAGTGCATTTGAGCCAGTAACAGCACTTAACTCTTATTAATCATTAAACAGCCACATGCATGCATGCAAGAGAACTAACAATATTAATCTGGGATAGTGCTATAACATCCTTTAAAGTCCCGGGACCCAGGACACAGTGATTACTATTAACTTTTTAAACTATTATGGTATTGTTGCAACTTGTTTTTTTAATTTGTCATTAGTTGCCGGTTATGGCAACCAAATAATTTATGTTGATTTGCTCTTTTTAGATAATATATATCTTTACCAATAAATGTTATTGATTTTTTACAAAACCAGCAGCTGTTGTATTCTAATTCCCCTGAGCGCCCACAATATTATTATTCCTCTTTTTGCTTAGTCAGGTGGATATCCAGGTCCATCATTGTGGGCAGCTAATAGGGTGTTTCCTACATTATAGGTATTACACCTATCCAATTAACTAAATTGTATTTCATATAATCAATCAGTTCTAGTAATCAGCGCCCACCTTCTGTCTGTGGGATTACACCCACTGACTTTTTCTTCCTTTTTCTTTTCCTCTTTTGACGTCTGGTAGTGAGGCTGCTTGTTTTGCAAAATGACCACACTGAGATGCTTGGCAGAAAGGCTAGAAAGGAGACAAAAGTACTCCCATGAGCCAGTGAAGGAACAAACTAATGCCCCAACCAGTGGAAGTAATGACATGCATAAATTGTTTAATAAATTAGAAACATTGTGCATGGCAGAAACACGCCACTGGTGGGACCAATCTACGTTACAAAGGTATATAAATAATAAATATATTCCGAGGGGACTTCGTCTATTTAAATCAGCATCATTCAAGGATGATGCAGAATTTCTGTCTAGCTGGAACTCCATACTTGATGACTGTTCGTTCAAACTTATGGAACATCTCATCAAATATAGGAGTGCAAAGGTCAAAACCATTCAGACTGAAATAGAATACATACAAGAACAACTAAAACCTTATGAGACAAGTATGGAGTTTTCAGAAAGAGATCAGAAAGTGAATAAAAAAATTGAGGAGTATGAGCAATCAGTAATATCGACTAAAACAAAAAAACTAGAAAGAGACAGAGGGGACTATGAGACGGATACAGTAAGATCATACAATAGGAGACGTGACTATTCGAGATCAGTCACAAGGAATCCCAATAGGGACAATAGTGGACAAAATTACAGCTATGGGAGGGGGAGGTCGAGGAGTACAGTGGGGAGGTGGAGAGCCCAAAGAAATAGAACTCATTCCAATAGAAACAGTCCCCGAAGGGACCCACGGGGAATAGTTTTGGAGAATAAATACGAATGTCTAAGTAGAGACCAATACTCCCCTGCCTCTATAGCCAGAGGAGGAGCTAAACCCAAAAAAACCCCACAAGGTCAGGAGAACACTCGAGAAAAAGAACAGACACGTTTTTTAGAACAAAGTTCACACGAACTAAATCAACCCAACAGACCCAATATGAATTATACCAAAAGAGGAAGAGAAGGAGACATAGAGGATGTAGGGGAGGAGCACAGAAAAGGAAAAAACCCAAAGCAATACTAAACACCAAAAGTATCTTTAACTTATCCTCTAGGGAACTAACCGATTCAGAAAAAACCCTACTCAGCAAGGGCCTCAAATACGCACCTGCAAAAAAACCTAATCTTTTCAATTTATTTGTGGATCTGAATAGATTCACAAGAAATCTTAGCAGAAAACGGTATTTTGCAACCAAGAAATTAAAAGCTAAAAAAGATGTTGAAAATGTGTTGCCCATTATTCTGGATGAATCCGATAGGGAAACCATTGAGACTCTTGAAGATCTCCTATCAGAAAGTCATTGGGAGGCACACACTCCGGTTAAGATCTATTCCTTAGATGAATCCCAAAAAGAGAAAAATAGTAGACTTTTCAAGAAAAAGTCCGAATTCTATCCCCTTCAGTACAGGGGCCCATCTATAGTGGGGTTTTACAACACCACAATGGAAGACTTCAGAAAAATGTGCATTTCTGCTGAGCGAGACCAATTAAAAGACAACTTGAAAGCAGATGAGAGAAGGGCCCTGAAAACTCTCATGTCAGATAATAATCTAACCATAAAAATGGCAGATAAAGGAGGTGGTGTGGTGTTGCAGGATACAATAGACTATAAGAAAGAAGCCGATAGACAGTTAACAAACACATGCTTTTATGCGGTGTTACCAAGTAACCCTACAGCACAATTTCAAAAGGAACTCGAGGTGCTGTTGGATGGAGCTCTAGACAGGGGCGCAATATCCAAGGACACATATCAATTTCTTCTTCCCACACACCCTATTATACCAATTTATTACCACCTACCCAAAATTCATAAAACTCTCACTTCACCTCCCGGGCGACCTATTATCTCAGGGATTGGGTCTATTACTTCTAACCTGTCACACTTTGTGGATGCACACCTACAAGGGCACGTAACACAATTAAAATCCTACATAAGAGACACCACACAATTTCTGAACATGCTAAAAAATATTAGATGGAAGAGTACATATCAATTTCTCACATGTGATGTGGAGTCTTTGTACTCGAATATCCCGCATCAGAAAGGGATTGAAACCATCTCTAATGTACTCGACAGAGATCTAACCATCTCAGAACATCTGAGAACCTTTTTGGTTGCATCCATAAAGTTCATTTTAGAGCACAACTATTTCACGTTTGCACATCAATATTTTTTACAGTCACGGGGCACGGCCATGGGGACCAGGTTCGCCCCGAGTTACGCCAATCTCTATATGGGTGCACTTGAACAGGAGCTCATTTGGGGGGCGGACCTTGGGGCGCACCTGGTCCTCTATGGCCGCTATATAGATGATTTATTTTTTATTTGGGATGGGGACGACAGCACTATTAGCACTTTTATCACTCATTTAAATGGCAATGATTATGGACTTAAATTCACCCATACCTCCCACCCCCACTCCATTAACTTTTTGGATATTGCGCTCCTGTCTGTAGATGGCTGCATACATACTGAGACTTACTTCAAATCCGTTGACACAAATAACTTTCTTAAGTACAGTAGCAGCCATCTTCAAGCATGGCGCAATAACATACCCAAAAGTCAGTTCCTAAGGCTAAAAAGGAACTGTTCTAGAGAACACATCTACAAGGAACAAGCTAATAAATTGTACCTGGCATTCCAGGAGCAGGGCTACCCTGACCATATCTTGCGGAATGCTCTACATGAGGTAGATTGTAGAAATAGAACCACCTTATTAGAAGACAAACAAGTTGCGAAATGCTCAGAGGGGAACAAGTTAAGTGATAACTGTGTGTTTGTTACACAATATAATACACATGCTACACAAATAAGAAAAATCATCTCTAAAAACACCCAATTATTGAAAATTGATCCTCTACTGGAATCAGAAATAGGTAAACGGATTAAGGTAGTATATAGAAGATCAGATACACTCCAATCCAAACTAGCACCCAGTATGTTTAAGACTAAGAAGAATCCAAACAGGGGCGAGAAGATCATTAATACCAAAAGCACACCTACCAAGGAGTCAAGCGTAAATATTAATTTAACAGAAGTTCCCCACTCTAAATGGTTAGGGACTGAACCTAATGGATTCTTTAAATGTGCTGCTTCCAGATGTCTAACTTGTAAAAATATAGATCACCGAAAAAAGTCTTATAGGTCTAGAACTACAGGTGAAGAATTCACCATAACACAATTTTTGAATTGTAATTCCACCTATGTAGTTTATCTGGTTGAATGTGGGTGTGGCATCCAGTATATCGGACGCACCATAAGGAAGCTTAAAGTGCGGTTTCTGGAACACAGAAGAAACATTCTTAAAAAGTGTCCCCTCCACAGTCTCTCCAGACACACCAGAATGTGTGAACATGGAGACATAGCCAACATTCGTATTACGGCTTTAGAACAAGTCAGAATTACCGATAGAGGCGGAGATCGCTTCACATTGTTAAGCAGGAGAGAAGCCTTCTGGATATTCCGTCTAAGGACGTTAGAACCATTAGGCCTCAACGAAAACATCGAGTTGAATAACATCTAGTATACCATCCATATGAAAGCATCCCTTCTTTAAAACAAGTCCACCAAATTCTTCTGGGAAGTTCCTTTATGTGCTCACTTCCTACATACCTCCTCTTTCTGCTCATTCAAACCTATATAATAACTGTCCCCTTCCCCCTTCCATTATTCTGGTGGCTTTGGGTGAGGTTTAGGGGTTGTAATTATTATTACTACATCTTTAATATGAATCTTCGATTTCACCACAAATAATACAGCACCCGAGGTACTGTTTATTTTGGTCCGCTATCAATATTGAAATGGTTAACGGTCAGAATTACTTAACTAGGTTGAGACATACAGTTAATATTTCTGATGCATATAATATAAAGACAGAACCACCATGTGTGGTTTCCTTTTTTTCCCCCACTGTACTCCACTCCTCTCTCCCTTTTATGTCCAAGAAATTTATGATCTATTGGCTCATGATTTAATAATTTTTTATATAATTTATTAATTCTATATAATACCTGACTTTTTGGATTATAATTCATTTTTCATTTATATATTTTTTAGTATTTAATACTTCATTATTTCCATTAGTCTTCTCATTTTTCTTCTTTTTTTAAATCAAATAGTGATTTTGTATAAATTTATAAAAACTTAATTATGGAAATTTAGATCTTTATATTCAATATGGATTATTGTCTCTGTCCTCATTTTGTAATTATATTTTTTATATGAACTTGTATATATATTCCATAGCATCTCAGTGTGGTCTAATAAATATTCACTGAATATGTTTACATAATGTTGTGTCCTAAAACGTTTTTTATTGCGTATCTAAACGAAATTGTTAAAACAAACAAGGTCCAGTTTTCGTTGACACACTGCTGGTTTCTGTTCTACAATTCTAAGCACATAGAAAGGGTTAAAAATAATCCTTCAGTTCTGGTAACCAATAAGGACTGACAAGTGGGTATAAAAAGAGACTGTAATCACTTCCAAGCTATACCTCTGAAGAAACCGCCCATTGTGGAGGCGGAGAAACGCGTCAGGTGACTTGCACAACTGTGGAACGCAGGTGGACCGCAAACCGGAAGCCGGAAGCACCGTAACCGGAAGTCGCGAACCGCGGCAACGCAGCGTCCCCTGCTACCCAGGATCTCCACACTTGGCTCTCTGTCTCCGCTCCTGACGTAGCCGAGCATAAGCCTGCAGGACACTGTGCCATACACACCAGGCACGGCCCCAAGAGAAACCGCCTCAGTGCGGCCAGCTATACGGAGGGAGACAGCTGCGGGACTGGCATACCACCAATTCAGCTACATCAATTGGTGAAGTATAAACAGGCGTTAAACATTCTCAGCCTTCTTCTTCTTTTATCCCGCAAAGTGCATTTGAGCCAGTAACAGCACTTAACTCTTATTAATCATTAAACAGCCACATGCATGCATGCAAGAGAACTAACAATATTAATCTGGGATAGTGCTATAACATCCTTTAAAGTCCCGGGACCCAGGACACAGTGATTACTATTAACTTTTTAAACTGTTATGGTATTGTTGCAACTTGTTTTTTTAATTTGTCATTAGTTGCCGGTTATGGCAACCAAATAATTTATGTTGATTTGCTCTTTTTAGATAATATATATCTTTACCAATAAATGTTATTGATTTTTTACAAAACCAGCAGCTGTTGTATTCTAATTCCCCTGAGCGCCCACAATATTATTATTCCTCTTATATATGTACATGATTCATCATTACACTCTTATATGCATTTATTTGTATGTATATGCTTCATCATTACACTCTTATATATGTACATGATTCATCATTACACTCTTATATGCATTTATTTGTATGTATATGCTTCATCATTACACTCTTCAATGCATTTATATGTATGTATATGCTTCATCATTACACTCTTATATGCATTTATATGTATGTATATGCTTCATCATTACACTCTAATATGCATTTATATGTACATGCTTCATCATTACTCTCTTATATGCATGTATATGTATGTATATGCTTCATCATTACACTCTTATATGCATTTATATGTACATGCTTCATCATTACACTCATATGCATTTATATGTATATGCTTCATCATTACACTCTTATATGCATTTATATGTACATGCTTCATCATTACACTCTTATATGCATTTATATGTATATGCTTCATCATTACACTCTTATATGCATTTATATGTATATGCTTCATCATTACACTCTTATATGCATTTATATGTACATGCTTCATCATTACACTCATATGCATTTATATGTATATGCTTCATCATTACACTCTTATATGCATTTATATGTACATGCTTCATCATTACACTCTTATATGCATTTATATGTATATGCTTCATCATTACACTCTTATATGCATTTATATGTACATGCTTCATCATTACACTCTTATATGCATTTATATGTATGTATATGCTTCATCATTACACTCTTATATGCATGTATATGTATGTATATGCTTCATCATTACACTCTTATATGCATGTATATGTATGTATATGCTTCATCATTACACTCTTATATGCATTTATATGTACATGCTTCATCATTACACTCTTATATGCATTTATATGTATATGCTTCATCATTACACTCTTATATGCATTTATATGTACATTCTTCATCATTACTCTCTAAACTTACGCAAACACTATTTATGTCTGATAGGATATGCATGGCCCATATAACAAAATACTGATTATTTTCCAGTAATAATATAATTCAGAAAAATGGTTCGATAGTCAAATAACATTAATTTTCCTGATAGCATCTGCACAGAGCAAAAATAAATGTGGTGCAGTAAGGAGAGTAAGGTTCACAGTAGTGTCACTGCCTCAGGCGCTGCGATCACGTCACAACTTCGGAGCACTGTAGACTTGCTACAGATTTCTGTAATGTAGCGTGCAAAGAAAACTCTGCTCTGTGGCACATATTGTACACATCAATATATTATAATAATCACAATGTCAATTACTTAGTGGGGTTGTTCATCATCAGAAGACTTTTTATGTATTGGTTTGTATAATATTTCTAGCATTGCTTATTCCTTTTATTTTCTGAGCATTTTAGGCATGGTTTTAAAGCATCACAGAGTTGTTTAGTTTCTTGACTCTGTGTTATTATGATACAGCTGTACCTGTTTCTGCATTAGATGCAATAATAGAATATAGGGTCTGAGTCAGGTTTATAAGCAAAGCAAAAATGCACACAACTGGGCAAAACCATGCTGTAATGGCAGGTGGGATGATGTAACATGTGCAGATAGAGTTAGATGTGGGTGGAGAGTATTCAAACTGAAATCAAAATTGCAGTGTAAATTTTTTTTTAAGCTGGATAACATTTGTGGGCTACATGCAAAAGCAGCCAGTATTTACCCTGCACAAAAACAATATAAACCACCCAAATCTAAATCTCTCTGCACATGATAGATTTTGTTTCATAATGTTGCTTCTGCCATCATGGCTGCTTTAAATCAAGTCTATAAAGGCCTAATTGTATCTGGCTTACAACCCAGTCCGGTATAGATGTTTTCCTCTGTATCTTGGAGGTGAATGCATTTAACTGTAATGTAATGGTGTGCTGGTCATATATGCTAGTGTAGGGACTTGCAGAGAATTGCGGTCCCTTGACGATGGGCTGCAAGCTTACATGCTTTGATCAAGACATGAACAAAATCCTCATGCTTTTATTTGCTAGACACACATATTTGTAGTATATTATTTTTAGTGCCAATAGAAAAAGTCTTTCTGCTTTTTATACCTATATGGTAACAATATTGCCACACAGCTTGTACCTCATATGAGTAAAACCGAGCACGGGCTTTTTTTTTTTTATGTGACTACACTACATCACACTGAGGGGGTGGGCCCGCCATAACTAGTAAGCAGAGCCGTCTTAACAGCAGTGCAGGCCCCTGGGCACAGCAATGCCCTGGGGCCCCTACCCACCCATCAGCGGTAGGGGTGGGAGGTGCTATCAGCGGCAGCTTTGATGTTCCGCGGGGGGTAGGGGGTTCTATCTTTCGCTCAGCATGTAGAACCTGGAGAAATAATTTCTACTAATTACTTTACTGCACAAATAGGGCGGAAAGGAGAACGCTAAACTGTAGAAGGGGACATTGTGCTGAATTAAGGGGCCCTGGTACATGACTTCCAGGGTGGTAGGGGGTATTTAATACAAAGGAGAGGGTTGGATAGTGGAGTGGGCTTAATATTCATTATTTTCAGGGGGTCAGGGCAGCTTGCTTTACTGCAGATATCTCCAGTTTCTGGGAATAGATTTCTTAGCTTTAATGGGATAAAAAAAAACTAGAGAGTCCCACCTTTCAGGAGATACTGGGGATTTGGGGAGCAGACTTCAGGAGCCAGAGCAATCCACCAACAAAAATATAAAACTGCATATTAGGCGTGTAGACCTGGAGCAGGGAGCAGCTGCTGGAAGGCTGATATCTCTGGTTCTGGGCATAGTAAAGACAAGCTGACAGTGTCCACTGAAAGGGGAGAGTCACGGCTTTTGGAATGTACCCTCAGAAGAACTTTAAGTCAGACAGAACCCGAGATATCTGTCTGGGAAGAACAATTAACAGGCTTGGATGGGGACAACTGCTTTGAAGTCGGATATCTCCGGTTCCCCAGGGCCGATTTTCAAAAAATCTGGTACCCCTGGAAAGAGGGAACCCTCAGCTATCAGCCTAGGGCCCTTTCACTCCTGGGGCCCTTGGGCAAGAGCCCATTGAGCCCATATGAAAAGACGGCCATGCTAGTAAGAAGAGCACAGCCTGCAATTTCCTGAGGACAATCCGGGATGGTTTTACAGGCTGCAGAGCACCATTTCAGGAACTCTGCAAGCCAAATGCTGGTGACCTGGGGCAGTGACGTACCTGCGGCTAGGGAGACTGCACCATTTGCAACAACCCTACTTATGGCCCTGCCTCATTAAAAAACATGCTATGAATAGCGTGCCTGCGAATGTCCGCAGGCACATGCATATGCACCCATCTTCCATAGGGAAGCATGGAGCATACGCAGGCCACAGCAGAAGTCGCGACAGGCTGTGGATAATCGCTGCCGCAAAGCATATGCACTTGGCAATCGACTACCTGCAAACTGACACAGGACACATTTAAAGAAATAACACATATACTGTAGTAACAATTGCAGGAGGGCACATACCAACTAATAAAGGGAAGTCATCTGAAAAGGAAAACAACTTTTTATACAGTATATATAATTCTTTTTTCTGAGTGCTTACAAGAATAAGTGGAAATAATGACCAGGAAAAATAGAAACAAAATTTGTGAACCATTTAACAGGTACACTATATGGACAAAAGTTTTTGCCCGCACCTGTTAATTATTGAATTCTGGTGTTTCAATCATACCCGTTGCCACAAGTGTATAAAATCAAGCACCTAGCCCTGCAGTCTCCATTGGCAAACAATTGTTATACAAAATGTCTGTTTCTGAAGAGCTCAGTGATACTGTGATAAGATGTCACCTTTGCACCTATCCCTGCTGGATATATCACGGTCAACTGCAAGTGATATTATTAGAAAATAGAAGCCTTTAGGAACAACAGCAAGTTAGACCACGTAAAATCACAGAGCGGGGTCAACGACTGCTAAGGCACGTGGTGCGTAAATGTCGCCAACTCTCTGCTGATTCCATAGCTGAAGAGTTCTGAACTTCCACTGGCATTAATGTAAGCACAAAAACTGTGCAGTGGGAGCTTAATGGAATGGGTTTCCATGGCCGACCAGCTGCATGGAAGCCTCACATCCCCAAGTCCAATGCCAAGCGTCGGATGTAGTGGTGTAAAGCACACCGACACTGGACTGTGGAGCAGTGGAAACATGTTCTGTGGAGTGATGAATCACGCCTCCCTGTTTGGCAGTCAGATGGGTGAGTCTGGTTTTGGTGGATGCCAGGTGAACGTTACCTGCCTGACTGCATTATGTCAACTGGAAGTTTGGTGGAAGGGAGATAATGGTATAGGCCAGAGGTTCCCAAACACAGTCCTCAAGGCACCCCAACAGTCCAGGTTTTAGGTATATCCATGGCTCAGCACAGATGGTTAAATCAAATTGCCTAAGGTGCTAATTAAGTCACCCGTGGCCAAGCATGGATACATTTAAAACCAGGACCGTTGGGGTGCCTTGAGCACTACGTTTGGGAACCTCTGGTATAGGTTATTTTTCAAGGTTAGGGCTAGGCCCCTTATCTCCAGTAAAGTGTAATCTTAATGCTTCAGCATACCAAAACATTTTGGACAATGCTATGCTTCCAACTTTGTGGCAACAATTTGGGTGCACAAAGCAAGGACTATAAAGATAAGGTTTGATGAGTATGACGTGGACTAACTTGACTGGCCCACACAGAGCCCTGACCCCATCGAGCACTTTTGAGATGAACTGGAACGGAGATTGCGATCTAGGCCTACTTGTTCAATATCAGTGCCTGACCTCATAAATGCTCTACAGAATGAATGGGCACAAATTCCCATAGAAACACTCCAAAATCTTGTGGAAAGCCTTCCAAGAAAAGAGGAAACTGTTCCAGCTAAAAAGGGGGACCAACTACATATTAAAGTATATGTATTTGAATACAATGTCATTTCAGTCCCTGTTGGTATAATGGTCAGGCGTCCGAATACTTTTGTCCATATACTGTAAATTTAGGCAACTACAAGGAAAGGGAAGGGGTTAATAAGGGGCAGAACAAGAATAAGCAATAAGGAAAGTAATGTAATTAACTCTGACACTATAACAGAGAGGAGCTATAGTGTGGTGCCACATTTGATGGAAAGAGAAGGACCAAAGAAGAACAAATGTTAAGTTGTATAATGAAGAGCAATAGAACAAGGTGAAGCATAATGTACCATCGCTTTGAACATGGGAGCAAGGGCGAGGGGGTGCCCTCAAGGGAGAGCCAAGGAGACCAGACCTAAGCAAACATATGATGTCTGTCATGAAGCTAATAGATGATAATTTCCATAGACATATATGTCATATTTGAGAATTTAGGGCAGAGATGGATGAAGGAAGAGGGTTCTTCCAATTACATGCAACTAGGCTTTTAGCAGCAGCAATAGTACAGTATGTGGGACACCATTTTGACAGAAAGTTAGCCAAGTTTGGGGGGGGACGATAACATAAGAGAAATAATAAGATTTTACTTACCGATAAATCTATTTCTCGTAGTCCGTAGTGGATGCTGGGGACTCCGTCAGGACCATGGGGATTAGCGGCTCCGCAGGAGACAGGGCACAAAAATAAAGCTTTAGGATCAGGTGGTGTGCACTGGCTCCTCCCCCTATGACCCTCCTCCAAGCCTCAGTTAGGATACTGTGCCCGGACGAGCGTACACAATAAGGAAGGATTTTGAATCCCGGGTAAGACTCATACCAGCCACACCAATCACACCGTACAACTTGTGATCTGAACCCAGTTAACAGTATGACAACGTAGGAGCCTCTGAACAGACGGCTCACAACAATAACAACCCGATTTCTTTGTAACAATAACTATGTACAAGTATTGCAGACAATCCGCACTTGGGATGGGCGCCCAGCATCCACTACGGACTACGAGAAATAGATATATCGGTAAGTAAAATCTTATTTTCTCTAACGTCCTAGTGGATGCTGGGGACTCCGTCAGGACCATGGGGATTATACCAAAGCTCCCAAACGGGCGGGAGAGTGCGGATGACTCTGCAGCACCGAATGAGAGAACTCCAGGTCCTCTTTAGCCAGGGTATCAAATTTGTAGAATTTTACAAACGTGTTCTCCCCCGACCACGTAGCTGCTCGGCAGAGTTGTAATGCCGAGACCCCTCGGGCAGCCGCCCAGGATGAGCCCACCTTCCTTGTGGAATGGGCCTTGACAGATTTAGGCTGTGGCAGGCCTGCCACAGAATGTGCAAGTTGAATTGTGCTACAAATCCAACGAGCAATCGTCTGCTTAGAAGCAGGAGCACCCAGCTTGTTGGGTGCATACAGTATAAACAGCGAGTCAGATTTTCTGACTCCAGCCGTCCTTGAAATATATATTTTCAATGCCCTGACAACGTCCAGCAACTTGGAATCCTCCAAATCGCTAGTAGCCGCAGGCACCACAATAGGCTGGTTCAGGTGAAACGCTGACACCACCTTAGGCAGAAAATGAGGACGCGTCCGCAGTTCTGCCCTGTCCGAATGGAAAATCAGATATGGGCTTTTATACGATAAAGCCGCCAATTCTGACACTCTCCTGGCTGAAGCCAGGGCCAGTAGCATGGTTACTTTCCATGTAAGATATTTCAAATCTGCCGATTTGAGTGGCTCAAACCAATGGGATTTGAGAAAATCCAAAACTACATTAAGGTCCCACGGAGCCACTGGGGGCACAACCGGGGGCTGTATATGTAGTACTCCTTTTACAAAAGTCTGGACTTCAGGAACTGAAGCCAATTCTTTCTGGAAGAAAATCGACAGGGCCGAAATTTGAACCTTAATGGACCCCAACTTGAGGCCCATAGACAATCCTGTTTGCAGGAAATGTAGGAATCGACCCAATTGAAATTCCTCCGTGGGGGCCTTCCTGGCCTCACACCACGCAACATATTTTCTCCAAATGCGGTGATAATGTTGTGCAGTCACCTCCTTCCTGGCTTTTACCAGTGTAGGAATGACCTCTTCCGGAATGCCTTTTTCCCTTAGAATTCGGCGTTCAACCGCCATGCCGTCAAACGCAGCCGCGGTAAGTCTTGGAATAGACACGGTCCCTGCTGAAGCAGGTCCCGTCTTAGAGGTAGAGGCCACGGATCTTCCGTGAGCATCTCCTGAAGTTCCGGGTACCAAGTTCTTCTTGGCCAATCCGGAGCCACGAGTATCGTTCTTACTCCCCTTTGCCGTATAATTCTCAGTACTTTTGGTATGAGAGGCAGAGGAGGAAACACACACACTGACTGGAACACCCACGGCGTTACCAGAGCGTCCACAGCTATTGCCTGAGGGTCTCTTGACCTGGCGCAATACCTGTCCAGTTTTTTGTTGAGGCGAGACGCCATCATGTCCACCTTTGGTTTTTCCCAACGGTTCACAATCATGTGGAAGACTTCTGGATGAAGTCCCCACTCTCCCGGGTGTAGATCGTGTCTGCTGAGGAAGTCTGCTTCCCAGTTGTCCACTCCCGGAATGAACACTGCTGACAGTGCTATCACATGATCTTCCGCCCAGCGAAGAATCCTTGCAGCTTCTGCCATTGCTCTCCTGCTTCTTGTGCCGCCCTGTCTGTTTACGTGGGCGACTGCCGTGATGTTGTCCGACTGGATCAACACCGGCTGACCCTGAAGCAGGGGTTTTGCCAGGCTTAGAGCATTGTAAATCGCTCTTAGCTCCAGTATATTTATGTGAAGAGACATCTCCAGGTTTGACCATACTCCCTGGAAGTTTCTTCCCTGTGTGACCGCTCCCCAGCCTCTCAGACTGGCATCCGTGGTCACCAGGACCCAGTCCTGTATGCCGAATCTGCGGCCCTCTAACAGATGAGCACTCTGCAACCACCACAGAAGAGACACCCTTGTCCTTGGCGACAAGGTTATCCGCTGATGCATCTGCAGATGCGATCCGGACCATTTGTCCAGCAGATCCCACTGAAAAGTTCGTGCGTGGAATCTGCCGAATGGAATCGCTTCGTAAGAAGCCACCATCTTTCCCAGGACTCTTGTGCATTGATGCACAGACACGTTCCCTGGTTTTAGGAGGTTCCTGACAAGTTCGGATAACTCCTTGGCTTTCTCCTCCGGAAGAAACACCTTTTTCTGAACCGTGTCCAGAATCATTCCCAGGAACAGCAGACTTGTCGTCGGGGTCAATTGAGATTTTGGAAAATTCAGAATCCACCCGTGCTGTTGCAGCACTATTTGGGTTAGTGCTACTACGTCCCGCAGCTGTTCCCTGGACCTTGCCCTTATCAGGAGATCGTCCAAGTAAGGGATAATTAATACGCCTTTTCTTCGTAGAAGAAACATCATTTCGGCCATTACCTTGGTAAAGACCCGAGGTGCCGTGGACAATCCAAACGGCAGCGTCTGAAACTGATAATGACAGTTTTGCACCACGAACCTGAGGTACCCTTGATGTGAAGGGCAAATTGGGACATGCAGGTAAGCATCCTTGATGTCCAGGGACACCATAAAGTCCCCTTCTTCCAGATTCGCTATCACTGCTCTGAGTGACTCCATCTTGAACTTGAATTTTTGTATGTACAGGTTCAAAGATTTCAGATTTAGAATAGGTCTTACCGAGCCGTCCGGCTTCGGTACCACAAATAGTGTGGAATAATACCCCTTTCCCTGTTGTAGAAGGGGTACCTTGACTATCACCTGCTGAGAATACAGCTTGTGAATGGCTTCCAATACCGTCGCCCTGTCTGAGGGAGACGTTGGCAGAGCAGACTTTAGGAACCGGCGAGGGGGAGACTTCTCGAATTCCAACCTGTAACCCTGAGATATTATCTGCAGGATCCAGGGGTCCACCTGTGAGTGAGCCCACTGTGCGCTGAAATTCTTGAGTCGACCCCCCACCGCCCCTGAGTCCGCTTGTAAAGCCCCAACGTCATGCTGAGGGCTTTGCAGAAGCCGGGGGGGGGCTTCTGCTCCTGGGAAGAAGCTGCTTGGTGCACTCTCTTACCCTTTCCTTTGCCTCGGGGCAAATATGACTGTCCTTTCGCCCGCTTGTTCCTATAGGAACGAAAGGACTGCGGCTGAAAAGACGGTGTCTTTTTCTGTTGGGAGGGGACCTGAGGTAAAAAGGTGGATTTCCCGGCTGTTGCCGTGGCCACCAAATCCGATAGACCGACCCCAAATAATTCCTCCCCCTTATACGGCAATACTTCCATATGCCGTTTGGAATCCGCATCACCTGACCATTGTCGCGTCCATAAACTTCTTCTGGCAGATATGGACATCGCACTTACTCTCGATGCCAGAGTGCAAATATCCCTCTGTGCATCTCGCATATATAGAAATGCATCCTTTAAATGCTCTATAGTCAGTAAAATACTGTCCCTATCCAGGGTATCAATATTTTCAGTCAGGGAATCCGACCAAACCACCCCAGCACTGCACATCCATGCAGAGGCGATGGCTGGTCGCAGTATAACACCAGTATGAGTGTATATACTTTTCAGGGTAGTTTCCAGCCTCCTATCTGCTGGATCCTTGAGGGCGGCCGTTTCAGGAGACGGTAACGCCACTTGTTTTGATAAGCGTGTGAGCGCCTTATCCACCCTAGGGGGTGTTTCCCAGCGCGCCCTAACCTCTGGCGGGAAAGGATATAATGCCAATAACTTCTTTGAAATTAGCAGTTTTCTATCGGGGTTAACCCACGCTTCATCACACACTTCATTCAATTCGTCTGATTCAGGAAAAACTACAGGTAGTTTTTTCAGACCCCACATAATACCCCTTTTTGTGGTACATGCAGTATCAGAGATATGTAAAGCCTCCTTCATTGCCGTGATCATATAACGTGTGGCCCTACTGGAAAATACGTTTGTTTCTTCACCGTCGACACTAGATTCGGTGTCCGTGTCCGTGTCTGTGTCGACCGACTGAGGTAAAGGGCGTTTTACAGCCCCTGACGGTGTCTGAGACGCCTGTACAGGTACTAACTGGTTTTCCGGCCGTCTCATGTCGTCAACTGATTTTTGTAATGTGCTGACATTATCACGTAATTCCATAAATAAAGCCATCCATTCCGGTGTCGACTCCCTAGGGGGTGACATCACCATTACCGGCAATTGCTCCGCCTCCACACCAACATCGTCCTCATACATGTCGACACACACGTACCGACACACAGCAGACACACAGGGAATGCTCTTATCGAAGACAGGACCCCACTAGCCCTTTGGGGAGACAGAGGGAGAGTTTGCCAGCACACACCCAAGCGCTATAAATATATAGGAACAACCCTATAGAAGTGTTGTCTCCCTTATAGCAGCTTAATATATATCAAAAACGCCCAAAAAAGTGCCCCCCCCCTCTCTTTTTTACCCTGTTTCTGTAGTGCAGTGCAGGGGAGAGTCCTGGGAGCCTTCCTCGCAGCGGAGCTGAGCAGGAAAATGGCGCTGTGTGCTGAGGAGATAGGCCCCGCCCCCTATTTCGGCGGGCTCTTCTCCGGAGTTTGTGAGACCTGGCAGGGGTTAAATACATCCATATAGCCCCAAGGGCTATATGTGATGTATTTTTTAGCCAGAACAAGGTATTCTCATTGCTGCCCAGGGCGCCCCCTGCAGCGCCCTGCACCCTCCGTGACCGCTGGTGTGAAGTGTGTGACAACAATGGCGCACAGCTGCAGTGCTGTGCGCTACCTCATGAAGACTGAAAAGTCTTCTGCCGCCGGTTTCTGGACCTCTTCGCTTTTCGGCATCTGTAAGGGGGTCGGCGGCGCGGCTCCGGGACCGGACTCCATGGCTGGGCCTGTGTTCGATCCCTCTGGAGCTAATGGTGTCCAGTAGCCTAAGAAGCCAATCCATCCTGCACGCAGGTGAGTTCACTTCTTCTCCCCTAAGTCCCTCGTTGCAGTGAGCCTGTTGCCAGCAGGACTCACTGAAAATAAAAAACCTAAAAACTTTTTCTAAGCAGCTCTTTAGGAGAGCCACCTAGATTGCACCCTGCTCGGACGGGCACAAAAACCTAACTGAGGCTTGGAGGAGGGTCATAGGGGGAGGAGCCAGTGCACACCACCTGATCCTAAAGCTTTATTTTTGTGCCCTGTCTCCTGCGGAGCCGCTAATCCCCATGGTCCTGACGGAGTCCCCAGCATCCACTAGGACGTTAGAGAAATTCATGAATCCTGTGGTATTAGAGTCTCAAATAAGCTATTCAAGAGAGCTGTCCACAAAGGTTCAAGTGTAGGACAATGCCACCAGAAGCTAGGGTACCCTGGTGGGCACACATTTTCCAGCAGAAGTGTGAGGCAAAGGGAAACATCTTGGAGAGCCTCGCTGGGGTATAACAACAGGAATAGTATAAGTTATACTGTACAATGTTTCTTTAAAATGAGGAAGCATTTGGCTATAGCTAATCTCTTGTCTTGTCAAGCATCCTTACCAGGCGGAGAACCACAGTCTATTTCCCAGGCTGCTTCATGGAGAATTTGGTCAGAGAGAGTATAAAACAACTTTTAAAAATGCCTGTACCACATAAACTCATTCAGTGACAAATCCATAATGGGTGTTGGGTGATGGTGTACAGTGCGCACAGGACCTTGAAGCAAGATGGCCCTGTGCCACATACCCTGCTCTTAAAGCAAGGTCTGACCTAATTGCTGTCAGTACGTTCCCTTTGCTCGAAAATATGGCAAAGGCAGCTATACCAAAAAAATAGCAAAGACGGAACGAAAACATGAACATGGGCCTCCTTATTTGTTATAATGCCCTACACTATTATCAGTATTATTCAGATTTCATTGTTGCTTTAGTAAGCAAAAAGGTTTGTTTTTTTAGGGTTTTTTGTTTAGTTTTGTCCCTTACAGTGGGGTGTCAATTGCTATAGGGTCCAGCAGCTGCAGGAGTGTCAAACACTAGAAATGTCAGGGTCCACACCAAATGTTCAAATGAAGACCTGTTTCCCTATAATATTTGTATTCATTTTTTTAAATATAAATTAACAGTTAGTAACCGATAAACTCCCTTTGAGCACATGTATCCACTGTAGATGTTTGCTAAATTGACTTGTTGCTAATGGGCAAAATAATTAACTTGCAATTAGCCAAATTTAACACAAGGTTCGCCATTATTATGGCTTAACACTGTAATATGTAAAATACCTAAATAATAAATAAATGCCTAATTCTGTATACTAAACACTGTACACATAAGGCTTGCAGTTCTATTCTTCAAATATTCAATCCTAGTTTACAGACAACTGGGCTTTATTTCAAATAATGTTTCCCTACCATCTGCTTCTCTATTGCTGGCAGTTCAAGACAGCACATGTTCCTGAATCAGACTTGAAAGTCTGATTAGAACTTTGGCACAATTTTAAATAGTGAGTGATTTACCCTGCGCTTAGCTGTTAAAACATGTGTACATATTTCACCCCCGTGAAAAAATAAAATATTCCACACACATGAAAAAGTCAAAAACAATACTGAGCTTTTTTTTGGGCAGGTAATACAGATTCTTATCACAGCTTTTTTTCCCTCAGTGTTGCGGGTCCACTCCTTTTTAGACCTAAAACAACAGAAGCGCTCCTCCCCACAGTGTTCAAACAACATGGGGGGAATGAGCACGTAAAATAATAATAGTGCAGCGTTCTTTACACCAAAGGTATCGGCTTTAGTATTATGCACTTACAACATGCAAGTTTTGCAATAGCATATCAGTGTCCTCCCGAAATAGACACAACCGTATACAGGACATCAGACAAGCCAACAGATCTTCTTAATAATGGTGCAGTCTTCCTCTCTTGGCTGCAATCTGCAACAACATATGCGCTCCCCTCGATCCACATAAGAAGGGTGAGCACAGTAATAAAGATAATAGTGCAGCGTTCTTTACTTAACCAACACTCACTTTAATAAAATACACTTACAACAAGTAGATTAAAAGATGGCACAAAAAAACATCCTATTGGGGGCAAGCACGGTGTGAGCAGTGGTAACACCTTTGGGGACATTCCTTGGCGCTGGACAGTCTACGTGGAGAGTGAATGCAGTATCCGGATCTGCTGACTATTTTCACATCTGTGAACAACAATACAGCTCCGTGAGATGCCCTTTGTGTAGCCGTGCTTGCCCCCAATAGGATGTTTTTTTGTGCCATCTTTTAATCTACTTGTTGTAAGTGTATTTTATTAAAGTGAGTGTTGGTTAAGTAAAGAACGCTGCACTATTATCTTTATTACTGTGCTCACCCTTCTTATGTGGATCGAGGGGAGCGCATATGTTGTTGCAGATTGCAGCCAAGAGAGGAAGACTGCACCATGATTAAGAAGATCTGCTGGCTTGTCTGATGTCCTGTATACGGTTGTGTCTATTTCGGGAGGACACTGATATGCCATTGCAAAACTTGCATGTTGTAAGTGCATAATACTAAAGCCGATACCTTTGGTGTAAAGAACGCTGCACTATTATTATTTTACGTGCTCATTCCCCCCATGTTGTTTGAACACTGTGGGGAGGAGCGCTTCTGTTGTTTTAGGTCTAAAAAGGAGTGGACCCGCAACACTGAGGGAAAAAAAGCTGTGATAAGAATCTGTATTACCTGCCCAAAAAAAAGCTCAGTATTGTTTTTGACTTTTTCATGTGTGTGGAATATTTTATTTTTTCACGGGGGTGAAATATGTACACATGTTTTAACAGCTAAGCGCAGGGTAAATCACTCACTGTTTTGCTTAAAATTGTATTTCTGGTACTTGATGAATACCATTTGAGTTGATACCCAGCTGCTCTGGATGTTATTAACAGCGCACATTGGTGGCTAATATTTCTTTAAATTCTATACAATTTTAAATAGTAAAAGCTTGGAAATCTGTATGGTATGCTTGAGTCAAGTAAAAGTCAGGAAATACTGTAAGTGACTTAGATCACCTTTGCTGCAGGAGAATATGGAATAATACTTTGTACAGTTGAAAAGTATAAATGTATTTTCTCCCAACACATACAAGTATTAGTCTAAACAACAGCAGATGTTGGCTTTTGTTTTGTTGTTTAAAATCCCTCTGGCACCTGGTTATCCTTCATTCTTTCCGTGTCAGTTGGAAAAAACTGCTGCAGCGCAGGTGGCTACGTATAATTACAAGTCACAAGAAATTTTATTTTCTAAAATAAAAAAGTCAGCCCGATCTTTCAGTAGAAGTATCAATTTATAGCACAGGGCACAACTGTAAAATGAAATTAGAAGAGAGATTTGGAGTGCTCTTGTGTATTGGCATCAATGTACTATTTTTCATGGAGTAAGAGTATTTTAAAGGGTCCATGGTTGCAGTAAATAATAAAATTATACAACATTCAAAACCACCCAGCCCTCCTATACTCTTTGGAGGTGTAGGTGGTCTGATGAACATAATGGCCTCTATCCCAGTGCAGCTGGTCCTACTTGTCCCCCTAGAGGCAGATAAGGGAGCAAACTAACAGACACCATTCTATTGCTGTGGATACTACCAGACCCACATTGGAGTCAACTGAGGTAGAATATTGGTCTCCAGTAACAAGGCTTTTAGTCACCTTTGACTAAAACCCTTGCAGTGGAGCTTCAAACCCTAATATGTGGAGCTGCAGAGGAGCTTCAAACCCTATTATGCTGTGACATCGCTCCCATCACAACAGCTGGAGAGCTACTGGTAACCTAAACTTGGCTATACATAATAATAATGCTTAAAAATCAAATGCGCCACACAAGAAACCTTCATTAGACACCAAAGAGATGGGCAGATATGCAGAAAAATTTCATGCGAGTCTAGATCTGTAATGAAACAGGTCAGTCAGTACAGGTGCAATGTTTCTTCTGCTCCTGCATTATGTTGAATGCCGCTCTGCACTGCAGGGACATGTATGAAGCAGTGAAAAGAGTGGAGAAGTGAGCCACTAACGTTGCCCATGGCAACCAATCATCTGCTACGTTGTATATAATATTATAGAATGCACTTGATAAATGTTGCCTCACAACTGATTGGTTGGCATGGGCAACTTCTCTACCGGCTCACATCTCCACATCTTCCCCTGTATTTGTAAATTTGCATATTGCAGTTTGGATAGAGCAGGAATAAAGTCGGCTCTGCTGTATGAACATATGATGAATGCGAGAACTCTTGAGTCCAAATCCAGAAAGGCCAACATTTCCTGCAGAGTATACAATCTTTTGCTGCACAGTCTGTCAAAGCCCTCAACCATAGTCTTTGTCAGATTTAATCCAATATATATATATATATATATATATATATATATATATAAAAAACAATAGAGAATAGCGCCTAGGTAAATTCAATAAGACCCCTTAGGATAGAGGATAAATAATGACTCTTTAGCCAGACCTAACACTCCTCACAAGTAAGTGAGTGGCAGCTCTTAAACAATATAAAGATAAATATTAAAAAAAATTAAGTAAAGAAAGCGCCTAATAGTGTCGGTGAATCACTCTTCGTGAATATAAACGTGGTGGTAAAACAGACAAAGTATTGCAACTTAGCTGTGGATATTTCTGGTAGATGACTCTTAGAAGCCGGACATGTAAAAGAGAGATAAATTCGACATAGTGTGTACTGTTTTAAAATTTTTACAAGTATTTAAAAAACCAATTTAGGAACTGTGCTGGTTCCAATTTTTGGTAAGAAAACTATATTAGTTAAAAACAGTAACAATTTATTAAACACACTCCTGCCATACATGCAGGTTACATATAAAAAAACAGTAAAAAAGGGGCATAAGGACGTATATAGCAGCTCATTCAGTTATAAATGTAGGTATTAACCGTACAAGATTATGAAGTATAGCAGGCTTATCTGTCCACATATAGAAATTTTGGGATAAAATTAATCCGTAAATGCAAGTATCAAACGTACAAGATATAATATAAAAACATGGCTTATCTGTCCACGAATGGGAAGTCGGAGGGGTGAGCATCCAGTCCCTGTCCCAACGCGTTTCGTCCTGATGTGAGGACTTCTTCAAGAAGACCTCACATCAGGACGAAACGCGTTGAATGAGCTGCTATATACGTCCTTATGCCCCTTTTTTACTGTTTTTTTATATGTAACCTGCATGTATGGCAGGAGTGTGTTTAATAAATTGTTACTGTTTTTAACTAATATAGTTTTCTTACCAAAAATTGGAACCAGCACAGTTCCTAAATTGGTTTTTTAAATACTTGTAAAAATTTTAAAACAGTACACACTATGTCGAATTTATCTCTCTTTTACATGTCCGGCTTCTAAGAGTCATCTACCAGAAATATCCACAGCTAAGTTGCAATACTTTGTCTGTTTTACCACCACGTTTATATTCACGAAGAGTGATTCATCGACACTATTAGGCGCTTTCTTTACTTCATTTTTTTAATATATATATATATATTCAGCGAACATTTGCGGCGGGATGTGATGGAGTGCGAGATCGCCAAAGATGGGGAAGACGGCCAATATCAGATTTTTTTTTAAAGGGGCCAATACAAGGCAAAGCCATGCTTTGTAAGCAAATGCCCCTTTAAAAATACATCCAAGATCGTCCGGCATCCTGAACCTGCGGCGATCTCGCACTCCCACCGATGATCTGATATAGTTGGGAAATTTATTTTTTCAATTATAATTTTAATTACATACAGATGTAGCCGCACTCATCTGAGCTGCAGCTATTTGCACCCCGTGACACGTTTGCTGTCATGTGCGTGCACGTTCATGGGCGCATGCGTGTATTCACACTCATGCCCAATAGACTTTACACTATGTGATAACGGGTGTGAATGGACCCCGCTAGTTGCTCCTGTGATGAGTGCGAAGGACAAACTTTTAACACCCAGTTGCTTACTACTAGTTAAATGTACAGTTTGTGGTATTTAACAGGAACTGGAAAAGCTGCTTGCTCATGGCAACAATACAATGTGGCACAAACCATACATGTCATCAGGGGCGTAGCCAAAACATTGTGGACCCCACAGCAACATTTTGGAGGGACCCCTGTCCAAATGCTTCCAGAGACACACCTCTCTGCAGCAGTTGTTAGTTTTATGCCCGTAATATGCCCTAGTTCACATTATGCAACACAGTACCCCCAATTCACATTGACATACAAGCAGTGCCCCAGTTCATATTATGCCACATTACAGTGCCCCCAATTATTTTATATCACACTATAGTGCCTTCATTTTATATTATGCCACACTTCAGTGCTCTAGTTCATATTATGTAACATTATAATGGCCTCCAGTTCATTGTATACCATATTATAATGAGTAGGTCCAGGGGTATAACAAAATACAGTATACTGCAGGTCCCAAGTCAAAAGTTTTCAAGGGCTCCTATGTACCCAATGAGGAAAAAATGAAGGTTGACAGGGAAGGTAGGCCCCTCTCAGCTCTGGGCCCCATAGCAGCTGCACTTCCTGCACCGATGGTAGCTACGCCCTTGCATGTCATGATCAGAATTTATAGTTTAATATTTCACAACCTACTTAAAAAGAAAAGAGAATCGCAATGTCACTTTATTGGCAAAGTAGGGAGTAAATCATATGATATAGGCATGAGACTAAAGGAGGAATTCGTTCCTGGCGAAGGGTGCGAACTGCCGTTGCCACTGCGTTTAAATGCACAAAATTGCTCACTACCATATGAGGCTGCAAACACTCTTGAATGAGATTGGGCTACCATAAAGTGTGGCTATCGCTGCACTGATTTGGCCGGGCAGATGTATTCTCTTGATACTGAATTACCCCCTTATGGGTCCTACACACTTGCCGATGTGTGAGGCCGATATGAACAATCTTGTTCAGTAATGAACGATAAATTGTTCATATCGCTCAGTGTGTATGTACCAACGATGAACGATGCACGGCCCCGAGATCATTCATTGTTGGTGCCAGGTTGTTTACTGTATGTCTGCAAGCCAAGCTGGACAATATTGTCTATATTAGCATGCAGGGCTATGAGGCTAGGTGACGTCAGAGAGTGAAGAAACTTCACGTCCCCGTCACCCCCTGCCCCCCTCCTCCTCACCCCCGGGGTCGTCCGTTGGCCTTATCAACTGTCGGGCACCTCAGCAGCAAATCGTCAAATGTGAAGGGGGCTTTAGCCTCATGAAACGTATTTTCTCTGGCCAGTGTATCGGTTTGTCGACTTAGTGTAAAAGCCAGCGAATACAGTGACCCAACTGGTCATGAATTACAACAGTCATCTTTGTTTTGTGCTTTCAAAATAATTGTAATTATGTATTTGAAACTAGAATCATTATTATTATTATTATTATTATTCCACTGAGAGTATGAAATGAATCCAATTTGTGCAGCATAACCATGAGTCTATATAAGCATGGCCAAATGGGTCTATATGTGGGTCTATATACGCGATGAACTACTTACCAGATATCTCCTCCAGGCACTGTTTGGCGGTCTTACTGTACAATGATTCACTTTTAGTCGGGCTTGTGCAGGAATCAGCAGGTGGTAAGGCAGTGGTCTCATTTTCTGAGTGTGTTCTGCAATAGAGAAGATTCATTTATCTCATGTTTAGAATATGACTAAATAAAACTCTACACTCATTATTGTTACATTAGAATCTGTGGCTACACAGTACATTTCTTATATCCAGTTACTGGTGTCTGCTACAATAAGCGAGAGCACTAATTTGAAACAATGTTTTTTATAAATAATGCAGAAGGGAAGTAGCGTTGTCAGAAGAGACAAGCACTCTGGAGATTACAGTGTTATCTCACAAGGCACCAAACCACTTGAAAATTATTACTTGAATTAATGCCTCTTATGATGTTTATTATCAGCTCATGCAGACAACTATTTATCATCAAAGAATATTGCCACTGAGAGAAGACTCATAGGCTTAAGCCATTTATCTCGCCTTTTCAATATAAAATATATCATTTTCATAGAGCTGGCTATACATTTTTGAAGGACTGGCTCAAGGTTGACATTATAACCAACTGACATTCTGCTAATGTGGATTGCGATGGATTAAATTATTAGTATGTGTGCTATTACAGAGAGTGAGGGGAACAATTAAAAATATACATATTATAGCCAACTATGAATCAGCACTACACTATCTGTAAATAACAGGAATGTATCCACTGGGTAATATACGCAAGTGTTTAATCTTTTGGGTGATGGCGGAGAGAGAAACATTAATTGCATTGTGTTTGCCAGTGACAAGACATTTATAATTTAAGTGTTTCTTCTCTCTACCGAGTCAACCTGTCCTGCAATTCTGTCATTCAAGTGTTGGTTCTACATGGAGAGATCTGGGGACAAGGGTAGACACAGGGAGATGTTATTTTATTGGTTGTTGTACATAATCTTACATTGCTTTGTACAGATGTAGCCATGCACATCTTACTGCGGTGTGGCATGCTGCAAAACTTCTTTGCTAGATTGCACTGATCAATTGGATGTGTGACCATTGCCGCAACTAAGAGGGGGGGATAAGAGGCTATGCGCCCTGGGTGCAGAATCTAAGAGGGCGCAGAGATGGGTACTAGATGGGTACTCTGCCTCCCCTCCTTACTCTCAGCCCTAAAGGGCTACCTTCTGGTGGGTCCAAGAACCCTCGCTGCAGGTACCCGCTCCCCAGCACCACCATTGAAACTCCCCTCTCCCCGGCAATTAGAATGCTAATGAGTGGGGCAGGGGTGGTAACCAAGGACTCTCCAGCTGCCCCCTTTCATTTCCCAAGCATTAATCCATGGCCGCTCACACACTCCTGTGCCTGTGTAAGCAATGTCTGCTCCCAGGCCTGTTCCCCAGCACCTCCCCCTTCCCACATGCAGCTCCACCAGAGGAGGACAGGGTCCTAAGGTGCTACCTGCTGCTGGGTCCCAGAACCCTCGCTGCGAATCCCCGGTCCCCAGTACCACCAATGTGGACTCCTGGGAAACCAACCCACCCGGCAACTAGAACACTAAAAATGGGGCAGGGGTGGCTGTTCACACACTCCTGTGTCTGTGTAAACTACAGTATGTCTGCCCCGGCCCTGTTCCTTAGGGCCTCCCCCTTCCTGCACGTCAGCTCAACCAGAGGAGGACAAGGCGAGAGGAAGCAGCAGCAGCTGATAATTAGTCAGGAAACTGAGGTGAGGTCTCTATATGCTAGGACAGCTGCTGCCTCCCAAAGTGTGGTATTCGGCCCCCAACTTGGATGCAGGGATTTGTAGTCCTACAGCAGTTGATACAGTGATTGCATGGCTTATATAAGGTATATATCACCAGCCAGTCCTAGGGACTCCTCTCTGCAACCAGGATAACCCACATAGTGTGTCCCCCCTCCCCAGAAAGTTGATACTCCTCCTCTTTAATTGGTCCTAGGTCCTGACTGGCATACTGGGCTGTGTAGTCCTACAGCAGTTGGCCAGCCAGAGTCCCACACAATACTGTATCTAAGGTGCATGTTGGTTTTCATGTGTTCCTATACATTTTCTTAGGGAAAGTGTGCTGGATGCATCGTGATGATGCTGGTTGTCACTTTGTGTGTGTGCGTGTGTGTATGGGGGGCACCAAATTACTGCCTTGCTCCAGGTGCCAAAAATCCTAGTTTCGGCCCTGCTGTGACATTTGTACATCTGTATGCGACAAATGGGGGGATTCAACTAGCCTTGAAATGCAGCTTTCGTGGTAAAAACACATTTTACCGTGACCCGTGATAAGCCCCTATTCAAATGTCCGTGAATTATCTGCGATAATTCTCCAAAGTTTAGAGTGAATTACACTTCACTACCTCTGTGCAGGTGATAAGCTTGGGAAAAATCCCTATTTTAAGGTAAAAATGGCGGAATTTGGTTCAGAACCCATGGGATGCCCCCTGAATGGCTAATTAGACAGTTAGAAGTTTTTAGTAATTTTTAATTAGCCAATAATGACAAGTCATTTTTGAGTAATTTTTAATTAGCCAATAATGACAAGTCATTTTTGGGGACAATAAGTGCAAAGTGACGGAAATTGTGGTACAAGGTATGGGACAGGTATATTTGGGTGCTTTATGAGTGGGATAAGAGATTTTAAGCTTGTAGGTGGGAGTAATCAGTTTGTTTGTTTTTTTTTTCATTTTTTTTAAAGTGGCTTAAGATAAACCAAATATATACTTAGAACCATTTTTATGTACCCCTAATATATTTTGCTTAAAAACACTTGCTTTCTATAATTTTCCACTTTTTTTTTTTTTAGAAAGATGCATACAACAGCCATTTGACCCAATTTAAGTACCCCAAATTGATTTATTATGACCACTAATATACTTCTATACTGTTTTCCTATCTTAAGGCCTAATTCAGACCTGATCGCAGCAGCAAAATTTTGCTCTAATTAGCAAAACCATGGTGGTCATTCCGAGTTGTTCGCTCGCTAGCTGCTTTTAGCAGCATTGCAAACACTAGTCCGCCGCCCTCTGGGAGTGTATCTTAGCATAGCAGAATAGCGAACGAAAGATTAGCAGAGCTGCTACTAAATAATTCTTTGCAGTTTCTGAGTAGCTCCAGACCTACTCCTAGATTGCGATCAGCTCGGTCCATTTAGTTCCTGGTTTGACGTCACAAACACGCCCTGTGTTCGGCCAGCCACTCCCCCGTTTCTCCAGACACTCCCGCGTTTTTCCCTGACACGCCTGCGTTTTTTAGCACACTCCCGGAAACGCTCAGTTACCACCCAGAAACGCCCCTTTCCTGTCAATCATTCGCCGATCAGCAGTGCGACTGAAAAGCGCCGCACGAACACCAGCAAATCTACTAAGTTTTGTGTAAAATAACTTAGCGCATGCGCTCTGCGTACCATGCACATTTAGCAACAAATCGCAGCATAGCGAAAAACGGCAACGAGCGAACAACTCGGAATGACCACCCATGTGCACTTCAGGAGGGGCAGATATAACATGTGCAGAGAGAGTTAGATTTGGGTGGGTTATTTTGTTTTTGTGAAGGGTAAATACTGGCTGCTTTATTTTTACACTGCAATTTAGATTTTAGTTTGAACACACCCCACCCGAATCTAACTCTCTCTGCACATGTTACATCTGTCCCACCTTCACTGCACATGGTTTTGCCCATTAGAGAAAAATTTTGCTGCTGCGATCAATTCTGAATTAGGCCCGAAGTTTGGCTGTTTTGGGGGAACTGGCAGACTTCACCATTTTCTCCTACACTTTTCTCTGGTTTTGATGTCAAGAATTATTGCAAGAATCCAGTCTTCAAACTTGCAATGAGATAAGTCGAATCATAGAAGCACGCAAACCTGTGATAAGCCGCTTTTCACAGTCATTTTTTGGCGATGTCAGCAAAAAGTCAGGTCGTGGTAAATTATCATCTTATCACGGCTAATTTAATTCCTCCGAGTCTGAATCTGTATACCAAGTGCTAAAATGCAGCTGCCGTGGCTTTTTCTCATGCCAAGTTCCACTGTGCAACATCTGTGAATATGAATGTGTTTAAAACTAATTCCTGTGTGTCTGTAGTACACTCTGAGTGGTGCTTTGTTGCCTCTCTGATGCAAATAAGATACTTTTAAATAAAGAAATAATACTCTATACCTCTAGGGGTGGCTCAGTCATGTATGGTGCATTGTATCTAGGTGTATAAGGAGACATCTGCACCAAGCTGATTAATTAACTTATACTGGTGGATAAAGCCGCTAGAAGGGGTTCAGTATGAATTACCAATGGCCGGGATGCCGGCCATCATTATACCGACAGCGGCATCTCAGCCACCAGTATGCAGGCGGGCTTGCTGCGCTCACCACGCTGCAGGCATGGTGGCTCGCTATGCTTTCCACAGGTTATATTCTCCCTCTATGGGTGTCGTGGACATCCATAGAGTTAGAATCACCTACCTCGCTGGTATTCCGGTGCCAGGAAATTGTACTGCTGTGCAGGATTCCGGCGTTGGCATTGTTTATTTATTATTGATTTATTACCAGTTATTATATAGTGCACACATATTCCACAGACCTTTACAGAGAATATTTGGCCATTCACATCAGTCCCTGCCCCAGTGAAGCTTACAATCTAGATTTCCTACCACATGTACACACAGACACATTCACGCTAGGGTTAATTTTGTTGGGAGACAATTAACCTGCCAATATATTTTTGGGACTGTGGGAAGAAACCGGAGAACCCGGAGGAAACCCACGCTAGCACGGGGAGAATATACAAACTCCGCACAGTTAGGGCCATGGTGGGAATCGAACCCATGACCTGAGTGCTGTGAGGCAGTAATGCTAACCATTACACCATCACCGGGATCCCATGCGGCGGTATGGTAACTGATTCCCCAAGAAGATATGTACAGTATACGGCAGTTAATGTTTTGTTTTTATAATTTGATAAATCTATTCCAGACATATCTCTTCATACAGCCATATTTATCATGGGAAAGACAATGTACTGTATATATGTATTTCTTGAATTTAGTTCACATTTATCAGTGTCTGACATGGGAGTACACATTAGTGAAATAATCGTGAGTCAAAAGAGAAGCACATTGCAACAAAGTAATTAAGCACAAAGGTTAAACCAAACCTTTGCTATGTGCTGGCAATACAATTTTTGAGTTCTGCTCGTCACACGGTTGTTTAAACTCCATAATTTGCAGCAGTCCTGGAATGACATTAGTGTCAGCGTATTGTGCACTATGCAGTGGTATGATTTCCAAGCAGAACAAAAACAATAGAGGGAATTCGGTGTGGAATAAATATAGGCTAATTCCATTACAAAGGCATGTTCAAATTCCATTCTCAAATGCCTACTAAACTAAATATTCTGGGGAAGCTGAACAGTTGTGAGGATTCCTTGAAATAGTAGTAATCTCCGAGATTGCACCGTACTCCCATTATGTAGCTGTTATATACTTGTAAAATTAAATTAAATCAGAGATATATAAATTCAGATGGGATCATCAGTGTCATTTCCCTGCTTTGGCTTAAGACACAAGGATCCCCATGGCTACATGCATTATCAAATAAGGTTTCTCATGGTCACTTACAGTATATGAAAAGCAGCAGTATGTTTCCATCAACTAGATATTACAGAGCAACAACTGCAACTTATATATATATATATATATATATATATATACGGATCTATGTGTGTGTGTGTATGTATGTGTGTATTTTCCAGCATAACTCTGGAATGCCTAGAGAAATTTACACCAAACTTGGTACACTTATGACAATCTGGAAAAAAATACTGTGGGGGTAAGACACCCCTAGCTCCCCTAGGGGGGCAGGTGGGAAGGGGGTGACATTGAAAAATCCATAGTTTTAGGGGTCGCTGAGATGAATTCTGACACTCCCAATGCTGTTTAAGTCCAAGTTCAGACCCCATCAGCACTGGGGGTGAGAAGTGGGTGTAAGACACCCCTAGCACCCCTAGGGGTGGGGGTGGGTAGGGGGTGATATGTAAAAATCCATAGGTTTCGGGGTCGCTGAGATGAATAGTGACACTCTCGATGCTGTTTCAGCCCAAGTATATGCAGTACATTGGCTTTCCCATGAAAAATAGGCCATGTCCCCTAAAATGTACCTGGGCCCAGCCAGGCTCTCTACTGCCCTGCCTGCACGGTGCATACCCGACGCGCTACTTTGTGGCGTGCTAAGTATACGAACTACAGCTGCTGCACCCCACTCAGTGCTAGCGAGGCGTGAGGTCTCCGGAGGTGTAGAATGGCCGCAGTTCCTCTTTGACGGATGCAGTATATTTATGCCATGTGGTAACCAGTCCACAGAGATCATTTATTTAATATGAACGTAGGTCTCTTACGCTGGAATTGCTTTATTGTGATTCATTAAAGCAAACTATTTTGCACTATGGAGCGTTACCTATGCTCTTGATTGTTTTAGAAATCTGTATACCAGTGGAATCCTGGAAGAAGCATATATAGGGGAGCTGCGGTCTTCACATAAAGATCCTGGTGCTTCATAGATCTTCCACATAGTTAGTATATGCGTGCACATAATTGTTTACACAGTGTAAAATCACTGACGCACTTCCTATACAGTTTACATTTCGATGTAGGTCACTTTTATGACACGCCTCACAGGCTGAGCATCATAGATCTACTTTACCTCAGCAGTAGTAGTTATTGCTGTCACAATCTACCTGAAATGCTTTTTCAAAAGTAGGCAAATATGGGTGTGTGCAATTAATATAATCTGAGGAAAACAGCATTAAGGAGGTTTGGGCCATAGGCATGTGGGCCATTACTTCAAAGGACATTATTCAAAGGATAACTACAGGTTTAAACATAATTTCAACGTTAAACCGAAGGTAAACAGAAGGACAACAATCAAACCACAATCAGGACCACTAAAGGACAGCTTTCAAACAAATGTGAGTCCAAATCCTCGACACATCAAACTACTCCAGCCTGAGTAACCCAGACACTTATAACTTAAATCTGCGATAGGAACGCTGCAAGACCTTTCCACTTCATCCGCAACTACTCAAATTTTTGCCTATAGCTTACCAAAAACATCTGAATTCTCACCTGTATCAATATTATCTGTCTTTTTAAACTGTGAAAAGACATCCCTAATCTGTTCACTATAGCTCTCTCTTATGTAAACTCATGTATGTTTTTGATGTCATGATTGGCTTGTAATTGGCATTGCATGTGTGGGGAAGTTGCACAGTGAAACATAGTTTATTATTGTATGCTCTCTGGTGTTTACCTCCTTTGATCATTTGGTCATTGTGGTCAGGTGTACTATATCTTTATATTTAGTGAGGTGGAGTCGTGGTGTAGAGGGCAGAGTGTGATTCCTGATTAGTAAAAAATAAATAAACAAACACTGAGCAACATCCCCAAACAGGTAATTTCAACTTGAAACATGTCATTTATGTTTTACGGTCTAGACATGGCTACTAATAACAAATGCCCAAACAAAATTATTAAAGCTATGTGTGCAAATGCTAGGAGCTTAGGAGACAAAATTCCAGAGCTAATTGCGAGAATGACAAGGGATAACCGGGATTTTGTGGCAATTACAGAGTCATGGTGCAATGAGAATCATGACTGGGACATAACTATACCAGTATACAATTTATTTAGAAAGGATAGAATAGGAAGAATAGGAGGAGGGGTAGCAATGTATGTGAAAAAAAAGCATAAATGCTACTTTAATACAAAATATTGAAGACAAAACTGAGGCCCTTTGGGTCACCATAGAAACCAGGGAGAAGGACATTATTCGCATTGGGGTGATCTATAGACCACCAGGCCAGGGGCAGGATTTGGACAGGAACCTTTTGTTGGACATCACTAAAATGGCTTTAAAGGGAGAAGTCATAATCATGGGAGACTTTAATTTACCTGATGTAAATTGGGAGGGGTCTTTTGCAAGTTCAGCTACAAGTGGCAAATTTCTACATTCCTTACAGGGAGCATCTCTCAAGCAATTGGTGAGGGAGCCCACTCGCAAAGACTCAATATTAGATTTAATTCTTACAAATGGTGATAGGATATCTGACATATATGTGGGTGAGCACCTGGGATCCAGTGATCATCAAGCAGTATGGTTTAGTATAAAGACAAGTTCCAACTCCTGTCACACAAAAACAAAGGTGTTGGATTTTAGAAATGCTGATTTTTCAAAAATGGGGAGATGTTTAAGTGATTCTTTGGTGGACTGGAGGAACTTGGAAGGAGTGTAGGAGAGGTGGGAAAAACTGAAAAATGCAATACTAAGTGCAACTGACCTTTGTATACAATGGTTAGGAAAAGCGACCAGGAAAAGGAAGCCAGTGTGGTTCACAAAAGAAGTATCAACTAGTGTGAAGGCAAAAAAGATTGCTTTTAGGAAATACAAACAGACTCAAAATAATAATGACAAAGAGGTGTATCTTGACAGACGGAAAGGATGCTAAGAAAGTGATTAGACGTGCAAAGGCAGAAGCTGAGTAGAAAATGGCCCAGTCAGTAGATAAAGGGGGCAAAACTTTTTTTTAAGTATATAAGTGAAAGGAGAAAATCAAATGGAGGAATAATAAGACTTAAGACAGACAGTGAGCATTTGGTGGAGGGAGACAAGGCAATAGCAGATCACCTAAATAATTATTTTTGCTCAGTATTTACTACAGAAGAAGGGATGGGGCCACCGATAAGTTGCAAGGACATTCATAAAAATAAGGTAGATGAAAGTACATTAACAGAGGAGAAGGTCATAACAGAACTTTCAAAATTAAAAGTGGATAAATCAATGGGACCAGATGGGATACACCCAAGGATACTCAAAGAGCTAAAAGATGTGCTGGTTACACCTCTAACAGAATTATTTAACCAGTCACTAAATACAGGTGCTATTCCAGAGGACTGGAAAAGAGCAAATGTAGTTCCACTGCACAAAAGTGGAAGCAGGGAAGAAGCAAGTAACTACAGACCAGTAAGCCTTACATCAGTAGTAGGGAAAGTAATGGAAAAACTATTAAAAGAAAGAGTTGTGGAATATCTTAAATCAAACAGCTTACAGGATCCAAAACAGCATGGATTTAATGGTGGGAGATCATGCCAAACAAATCTTATTGACTTTTTTGACTCTGTGACTAAAATAATAGATCAAGGGGGAGCTGTAGATGTAGCATATCTAGACTTTAGTAAGGCATTTGACACTGTCCCAGATCGCAGACTGCTAAATAAACTTGAAAGCGTGGGGGTGGATTATAAAACAGTTAAATGGATAAGAACCTGGTTGCAGGATAGGAAACAGACAGTTGTAGTTAATGGAGTGCAATCTATGAAGGGAAATGTTACCAGTGGAGTACCCCAGGGATATGTACTTGGTCCAGTTCTCTTTAATATCTTTGTTGGTGACATTGCAGATGGTATTGAAGGGAAGGTATGCCTTTTTTGCAGATGATGCAAAGATATGCAACAGGGTAGACACACCAGGAGGGGTAAAACAAATGATTGATGACCTAGGTAGGCTTGAGAAATGGTCAAGAACAGGGGCAACTACAGTTTAATGCTAAAAAATGCAAAATCAAGAACTTGGGTCTCAAAAACCCAAAGGCTAAATATAGTATCAAGGGTACTATAATGGAAACTACTGAGGAGGAAAGGGATTTAGGAGTCACTACTTCAAGTGACTTGAAGGCAGGAAAGCAATGCAACAAAGCAATGAGAAAGGCAAGTCAGATGCTTGGTTGTATAGGGAGAGGAATCAGTAGCAGGAAAAAAGAAGTGATAATGCCACTGTATAGGTCATTGGTGCGGCCCCATCTGGAATACTGTGTCCAGTTCTGGAGACCATATCTCCAGAAAGATATAAATACATTAGAGAGCGTACAAAGAAGGGCAACTAAAATGGTGCATGGCCTACATCACAAAACTTACCAGGAAAGGCTAAAAGATCTTAACATGTATAGTTTGGAGGAGAGAAGGGAAAGGGGGGACATGATAGAAACTTTCAAATATCTCAAGGGTCTTAAAGTTCATGAGGGAAACATTCTTCAAAGGAATATAAGTATTAGAACTCGAGGACATACACTGAGACTGGAGGGGGGAGGTTCAGGGGAAATTTAAGGAAAAATGACTTCACAGAAAGGGTAGTGGATAAGTGGAATCGCCTCCCATCAGAGGTGGTAGAGGCTAAGACTATAGAGCAATTTAAACATGCTTGGGATAGGCATATGAATATCCTTACAAAGAATTAAAGTTCAAAAAGGGTTGAGATTGCCTAAAGGATTAAAAAAAGGGGCAGACTAGATGGGCCAAGTGGTTCATATCTGCCGTCAAATTCTACGTTTCTATGTTTCTATGTTAAAATACCATTATTTGTATTTATTGGCGTACCTATAGTGGGTCTGATCCTTTACCCAGCCTGAATTGTGTGACATTACATTTTCAGTGAGAGGTGTGTATAGTGGATGTTATAATGGTAAGGGGGCACTGCAATGTGACATAATTTGAATTGGAGGACACTGTAATGTGTCATAATCTGATCTGCTCATTGGAATGTGGACAGCACTATAATGTTACATACTGTAATTAGAACTGGGGCTCTGTAATGTGGCGCAATATGAAATGGAGGCACTATAGTGTAACATAGTATGAACCAGGGCACTGTAGCATGGCAGAATTTGAACTGGAGGACAGTATGAGCAGGGGCACTGTCATGTGGCATAATATACAGTAAACTTGGGACACAATGTGAATTGGGATACTGTGTGGGGCATAATGTTTTCTTTTAGCCCTACAATCTGAGTGACATAATGTAAACTAAGTAACTTCAATGTTTCATTAAATAAACTCTGGCACTACCATGGACATAATATTAATTAGGGCACTATTATTTTTCAGAAAATGAACTAGGGCACTATAATGGGGCTTAACATTAATAACTGCTGCAGAGAGGTGCCTCTCAAGAATCATTCAGGCAGGGGTCCCTTTAATATGTTGCTATGAGGCCCACAAAGTTCTAGTTACACCCGTTTGTATCTATTCATTTCTATGAAGCCAGCCACATATGGAACATTTTCCACTGAGCAACTGGTCCCAGAGGAATTAAGGGGGTAATTCCAAGTTGATCGCAGCAGGAAATTTTTTAGCAGTTGGGCAAAACCATGTGCACTGCAGGGGGGGCAGATATAACATTTGCAGAGAGAGTTAGATTTGGGTGGGTTATTTTGTTTCTGTGCAGGGTAAATACTGGCTGCTTTATTTTTACACTGCAATTTAGATTGCAGATTGAACTCACCACACCCAAATCTCTCTCTCTCTGCACATGTTATATCTGCCTCCCCTGCAGTGCACATGGTTTTGCCCAACTGCTAAAAATTTTCCTGCTGCGATCAACTTGGAATTACCTCCTAAGTACAGACCATGTGATTTGACAACTGACTGCACACAATAACGTGACTAATAATAACTAGTGAAGCCATATACTCCTAAAAAAAAGTATTCAATGAGATAAATAAGAAAAAAAATCTTCCTAAAACAAACCATAAAACACTTTAATATTTCAGAAAGGGTATAAATAAATGCTTTTCCTTTCCTTAAAAGTCTGTTTCAGAACAGAAATTGCTTACTGTTTGCAGAATATCTTTATGCAAATCTATTAATTGTTAGTGGTCCCTTACTTCAAGCAGACCCTCAAGAGAACTACAGTATGCTGTGCATTTCACATCACTTTTACATCACCTAAAACAGTTAAAATATATCACACTTTTTACTAAACATGCCAAGTAGTTTTTTTTTCCCCATAGAATATTCTTTATGGTCACTTTGAACTGTATAGTATTGTACATTATAGGGCTTATGCAAGCTAGGAGAAAAGAAATTTGGTCCTGGACAAACCATGTTGCAATTTAAAAACACTCACTGCTTTCACGTGTTGCACAAAAAAAATGGGCAGCTTTGTTTATACACTGAAACTTAAATATTAGCTAGGACACACACCTTCCCAACTCTAATTGTGTCTGCACGTGTTACATTTGCAACCCCTTCAGTGCAGAATGGTTTTGCCAAGGTGCAAATTTGCTCCGCTTTTGCTATACCCCAAACGCTACACAAGTCACTATGCGAGCGGTGGTCAGAGCAAAATCCTAGAAATCTGCAATTCCGTTGTGTACGATTTATGTTTATTCAAAAATGTTTATTTTAATTGACTTAAATAAGAATGTACACCATAAACATAAGTAATAAGTTACTTACCTGTATATGAATGGTGCCACAGTTGCAGTATTAGGATGAGTGTACTGCTGCTGGGGCAGCTGAACTGCCCCATTCCCTGTGAACTGGACACCAGCACCAGAAGAGCCTGTTGTAGCCGGGTGACCAGTGGAAGAAGCGGAGACCTTCCCCTCAATAGGTGTAGCTACTTTTTCATTGGCTGGGGTTTTTTGTGTTGGCACAGTTTGACTGCCTTTGGTAGTCCTACTTTTTTCTGTCTCTTTTGCATGTGCAGCACCTGGGGGTGTGGTCTGTTTTGTTGCTGGCGTTTTTGACCCCGGTTTAGGGATTCCACTTGATAAAGGAATCAAACTCTCCTTTTTAACTGCAGCAGATTTGTTTCCTTTGGGGATCAAGCTTGCGATTTTAGAGCTCTTTTTGGATCCTTCAGATTGCAGTTCCTTTTCTTCTTTAGCACATTTTTCTGCATTTGATTTAGTTTTTTCCCTACTTTTCTCTTCTTTTTCCTTTGGCTGAGGCAAACCCTTTTTATTGCTGAGATTTTTGCTTCCAGCCTTTGGAGGAGTCAATTTGGGCGACACTTTAGGGCTGTTCAAGGCAGAACTGACATCATCTTCTCCACAATCTGATAAGGCATCATCCTCAATAATGACTTCATTTGATGGTGAAGACCTCATACTAACCCTAGTGTTGACTAGTTTAAATTTTTCAAGCATTGATTTTTGCCCCGAAGACGCGGTTTTAATTCCTTCAGAGAATGGGGGCTTTAGTCTGTCAGGGGAGGGCGTGGGAGACGTTGCAGGACTGGGTTGCTTGACAGAGAGCATGGTATTAGTGGCACTATGTTTAACATTCATGGACTTACTGCGCCAGGGCTTAGTGGCACTTGGAGAGGGTATGGCAGAGACCACTTGCTGACCAGAGCTAGTGGAATATTGCACATTTCCATTCATGCCTGCAGACTGTTGAGGGCCTTTTGGTGATTCTATGGAAGATAAACAGAATATAAGAGGCGGCAATGAACTATACAGTGTAAGAACTTTGTAAATTATCAATTCCTAGATTTAATATTCAACTTTTCAAAAATAATACCTTTGTTGATATTTCTATACTGTATCTGTTCTGTCACATGAGATGCTAAAGAGGAGTTGGTTTCACTTGTCATTCTTTGTGACATCCTTAGTACACTAATGTCTAAATGTTGATCTGTACCAATCAGAAGGAGATGTATATTATATCAGCAAGACCTCTGCCTACTTCTGCTGAAATGAAGGAACCTGAAGCCCAGCAACAGCTGCTTTCATCAATACTCTGGAAATATAAAACATCTGGAAGGAAATTGCCTTGAACCAGCGACTACTATATTGACACATGAATCTAAGAACAATATATTTGCTGTGCATATACAGTATAAATCAAAAGAAGGACAAATCTCTCAAGGCTCTTTACATAGGAATTTATTAACAAACTATATGGCATCTAATTTGCTTAAAACAAAGATTACTTAATATAGCTCAATAAGTACAGCAAATACGACACTCCACATTTATTTGTGAGTTTGTACAATCGATGTGTACAGAGAAAAAATGTCACTTCCGATACTAATGTAAAGAAAAGAATGTCACTTGCGGTACTAAGCTAGTCTAGTTTGTATATGTTATAACTATAAAGCTGTACAATAGCTGTACAATGCGTAGGTCCCTGAGGTAGTATTAAAAGATTAAAGGTGGCTGGTCTAGAATGCAAGAGCTTTGAGCACTAGATAACCTGGAAAGGGGTCCTTTGCATCAGCTTGTAAGTGTGCAGATGGCAGTACTCAGACTGGTGGTGGGACTCGGGAGGTCTCATATGAGATCCTGACAGCCCAGGTATCATGCAGAGCAGATGGCACCAGCGCACCTCTCTACCTGCTGATGTATAGGGAGATGGTGTCGGGATTTCAGGTGCTCCGATGGAACCACACTACCTTGGTTCTGCAGGTGACATTTTTCTCTATATATACTGACTGAACAAATTATCACATATATGTAGAGTGTCTTAGATCTCACAGATTATTTATTAAGCTATATTAAGGAATCACTATTAAGAACCAAATATATTTTAGTAAAATGTATCTAATGTATGAATGGGATATATTGATTTGGTGTTTTACTAACATAGATGTCACATGTTAATAAATTCCCATTTAAATAACCATAAGAGATTTTTCCCTTCTTTGATTTATATACTGTATGCTCAGCCAATACATCATACTTTTCTTACTTGTGACACTAGTCACACTATGGGGGTGATTCAATTGTTTTCCAAGCGCCGACCACTAGATGGCACTCGATGGCAGCAATTCAATTGTTCTGCTGTTCGGGCATGATCAGCGCTGGCATTTCTGATCTCAGCCTCCTGAGGTGGCGATCAAAAATATGTAAAGTGTCCCAGTTGGGCACCCAAACTGGACTTTTCGCATTGTGGGCACTATTTTAGTCAGGTTTAGTTGCTTTGCAATTCTACTGTGCTTTTGGGCACTTAAAACATAAAGGGTGCCCGATCAGAGCCACAAATGTCTTGCTCGGAGGTGCCCCCATTACTTGGAGTGCCCAAAAAAAGAATTTGAATCTCCCCCTATAAGTCTGTTTTTGATTAATTGCAAGCGTCATAAGTGACATATTTTTTATTTTGTTTTAATGTTTTACACATGAATCTGCAAGCATTTTTTTTTTGTCTATTCACAAGGGTATGACCATTTTTGTGTAGAAACTGTAAGTCATAGACAAGATGATTATAGATGTCTGAATTATAATGGTAAAAAGCTCCAATTCCCAGGAAAGCAGCAGAAAGAGGAGTGTTGCTGTGTGCAATACAAAGCACAGACGTGTATTATACAGACACTGTCCCCATCTGGTGGGCATTTGGTTGATTATCAAAGGAAGGCAGAAAAGGAACGCATTATTTAACAATATGGACACTTCTGGAACAGGGAATGCTAGCAATGCGAATGCTAGCAAAGCTCATACATTGTATTAATACCAGGTTCTCTGTCGGCAATGAATACATAAATAAATGTATTATAAATAAAGAGACTGCCACAAGCAAATACATTTAGGTTACGTGCACAAACTGTACTAACAAATTCTTATTGTAAGCAAACACCTTGTAGAACTGTAGTCTGTGTACTTACACTAATATTGTCACCTACATATTTAAAACTCCACTAACTTAAGGGGTAATAACATAATTTAGAGGCTTTAATATATTACCCTGTTTTTTGCTATTAAAAACACATAGAAAAGTACATGGGGGTAATTCCAAGTTGATCGCAGCAGGAATTTTTTTAGCAGTTGGGCAAAACCATGTGCACTGCAGGGGAGGCAGATATAACATGTGCAGAAAGAGTTAGATTTGGGTGGGTTATTTTGTTTCTGTGCAGGGTAAATACTGGCTGCTTTATTTTTACACTGCAAATAAGATTGCAGAATGAACACACCACACCCAAATCTAACTCTCTCTCTGCACATGTTACATCTGCCTCCCCTGCAGTGCACATGGTTTTGCCCAACTGCTAAAAAAATTCCTGCTGCGATCAACTTGGAATTACCCCCATTGTGCATTGGTTTACAAATATACAATAGCAGAAACAGGGGGCAGCATTTTTTTGCAGGGGGCAGCATTTCATAGAAATATAAATATTCTTTAATTATCCTGGGTGGCGGATAACACACACCTACCTTTTTCATTTCCATTTGCATATTGAGGTGGTTTGTTTTTGTCAATGCTGTTAAAGCTCTGACTTCTTCTATTTAAATTAACTGTTCCCTGAACCTTGGTACTGCTGCCTGCAGCTGGCACCCTGGAAGGTCCTGGAAGTCTAGGGTCAAACATAAAACTGTTGTTATTGCCCAAGACAAATTGAATATTGTTTCATGTCAGTGACAGCAGTGCAATACTATTATGTACTACGGCACAGAAAAGTTATTTTACAGTACATAATACAAATATCAAATACAATATGATAATTAAATATGATTGCTAATGGCTTGACATACAGGAGAGAAACATTGTCAATTGTTTGTGTTTTTGCCAATATAATTTGAGCTTCAGTGCTGCCAGTACTGTCCCACCCACACTACAGTGTAGAAAGAACTGACTGTCAACTTCCGTCTGTATTTCTGGACCTAATTTATACTAGAGATGTGCGCGGACACCCGTGTTTTGGTTTTGGTACTAATTCATCATCGTGTTTTGGCAAAACCATCCTCAAGTGTTTTGGTTAGGATTTGCTTTTTGATTCGGTTTTAGATTCTTTTAATATAGATAACACAGCTAAAATCTGGTCATTTGACCTGTTTGCATGCAATCGAAAAACAGATTTCCAAACAGACAACAGACCTGAGAGCTGGGACTTGGTTCCAGTTGGGACCCAAAAATGATTCTAAGTTGAGGTTTGTTCGTATTTAGAGAAAAACCAAACTGCACATCTCTTATACGCAAACCCAATGGGTTACATACAAATCCGATGGTTTGGGATCTGTTGTGCTGCGCGTGTACAGAACCCGTTCTGTGCATGTGCAGAACTGGTCATGCGTGACTGTTTGTAGTCCCGTTGCAGCGATGGGAGTAGTGTTTCCCCTGTTTTGTAGGTGTGTCAATCCCAGGGTCTAAGTCATTGGTCGCTGACTTCCTGGACCCGGTATAGGAGTTCAGACGGCCAGTCTGAGTAAGCTTTAGCTTGCACAGACTCAGGGCCGTCTTTTCGTATGGGCTCAATGGGCTCTTGCCCAAGGGCCCCAGGAGCATAAGGGCCCTAGGCTGATAGCTGAGGGTCCCCTCTTTCCAGGGGTACCAGATATTTGAAAATCGGCAAAGGGGGAACCAGAGATATCTGACTTGAAAGCAGTGGTCCCCATCCAAGCCTGTTAATTGCTCTTCCCAGCCTGATATCTCGGGTTTTGTCTGACTTAGAGTTTTTCTGAGGGTATATGCCAAAAGCTGGGACTCTCCCCTTTTGGGGGACACTGGCAGCTTGTCTCTACTCTGCCCAGAACCAGAGATATCAGCCTTCAAGCAGCTGGTCCCTGCTCCAGCTCCACATGCCTAATATACAGTTTTAGATTTTCATTGGTGAATTGCTTTGGCTCCTGAACTCTGATCCCCAAGTTCCCAGAATCTTCTGAAAGGTGAGACTCTCTAGTTTTTTTATCCCATTCAAAGCTAAGAAATATATTTTCAGGAACTTGAGATACCTGCAGTCAAGCAAGCTGCCCTCCCACCGGAAAATTATAAATATTAAGCACACTCCACTATCCACCGTCCCCTACATATTAAACACCCCCTACCACTCTGGAAGTCATGTACCAGGGCTTGTTCATTCAGCCCAATGCCCCCTTCTACATTTTAGCCCCATCTGTGCAGTAAAGGAGTAATTAGCAGAAATTACTGTTACAGGTCCTACATGCTGAGCGGAAGATAGAACACCCCCTACCACCCGCGGGACATCAAAGTTGCCGCTGATAGCACCCCCCACACCCCTACTGTTGGAGGATGGGTAGGGGGCCCAGTGCATTGCTGTGCCCAGGGGTCTACACTGCTGTTAAGACGGCCCTGCACAGACTGGCCAATTGCAGCAACCATCACGATCGATGGTGGTGTTGATGATCCAATGCTGAGTCCAGATGCATGCAGGAGACATCTATTTCCTACAGATGCCTCCTGCTGCATTTGCATTTTACTTGTACAGTATTGCACAGCGGCTTCCTTGCCACATCGGAATCAGGCCCACTATTCACAGGCTATACAATGCTAATACAGGGGAGGATGCAGAGGTGGGTAGAAATTGCATCCTAATGCACAGGTGCAATTTGTGTTCATTAAGATGCAGTTGGGATTATATGCAAGCAGCCCTTATCTTCACATACATGCCATTCGGCAACAGTAGCATATCCTCCTGTTTACACATGGCATGCTTCCCATACACTTACGTATGTCAGGTTCCAGTCACAATGACTGCAGTACATTTTTGTGGTTATTTTTAGGGTTAGAGTTAGGTTAAGAGTTAGGGTAAAGGTCTGGCTAAAATAAGTAAAAAAAAAAATGTAATCATTCTGGTTTCAATATTCTGAACATTTAACTCATGTCGACCCAATGTCAACGTTGTACGTTGACACATACTTGCCTACTCTCCCAGTTCCTACGGTAGACACCTGATTTTTAGGGTATTCCCCCCCCCCCCACACACATCCTCGAAGAGTAGGCACCACTCCCAGGGATGGATTTAGCGGTGAGGGTGCCCCTTGGCACAACAGTAATGCCCTCCTCCCTAATTTTATTATTTTCATCGATTGGTTATAAGCCCTTATTTGATGATAGCTAATTTAATAGAATCATTTAAAAAGTCCCTAACTATGATTTCATTTATATGTTTAATTATATGAGGGGGTACCCAAAAGAAACAGGAATAAATGATTTATTCATTATTTATTTATTTTAGTGATGTGCACCGGACATTTTTCGGGTTTTGTGTTTTGGTTTTGGATTCGGTTCCGCGGCCGTGTTTTGGATTCGGACGCGTTTTGGCAAAACCTCACCGAAAATGTTTTGTCGGATTCGGGTGTGTTTTGGATTCGGGTGTTTTTTTCAAAAAACCCTAAAAAACAGCTTAAATCATAGAATTTGGGGGTCATTTTGATCCCATAGTATTATTAACCTCAATTACCATAATTTCCACTCATTTCCAGTCTATTCTGAACACCTCACACCTCACAATATTATTTTTAGTCCTACAATTTGCACCGAGGTCGCTGGATGGCTAAGCTAAGCGACACAAGTGGCCGACACAAACACCTGGCCCATCTAGGAGTGGCACTGCAGTGTCAGGCAGGATGGCACTTCAAAAAAATTGTCCCCAAACAGCACATGATGCAAAGAAAAAAAGAGGCGCACCAAGGTCGCTGTGTGACTAAGCTAAGCGACACAAGTGGCCGACACAAACACCTGGCCCATCTAGGAGTGGCACTGCAGTGTCAAGACAGGATGGCACTTCAAAAAAATTATTGTCCCCAAACAGCACATGATGCAAAGAAAAAAAGAGGCGCACCACAGGTATAGAATGTAGATGGATAGTATACTTAATGACGACACAGAGGTAGGCAGAGCAGTGGCCTTCCGTATCGTACTGCTATATATAGTATACTGGTGGTCACTGTGTCAGCAAACTGCAAAACTAAAATGCACCACAGGTATAGAATGTAGATGGATAGTATACTTAATGACGACACAGAGGTAGGCACAGCAGTGGCCTTCCGTATCGTACTGCTATATATAGTATACTGGTGGTCACTGGTCAGCAAACTGCAAAACTAAAATGCACCACAGGTATAGAATGTAGATGGATAGTATACTTAATGACGACACAGAGGTAGGCACAGCAGTGGCCTTCCGTATCGTACTGCTATATATAGTATACTGGTGGTCACTGTGTCAGCAAACTGTAAAACTAAAATGCACCACAGGTATAGAATGTAGATGGATAGTATACTTAATGACGACACAGAGGTAGGCACAGCAGTGGCCTTCTGTATCGTACTGCTATATATAGTATACTGGTGGTCACTGTGTCAGCAAACTGCAAAACTAAAATGCACCACAGGTATAGAATGTAAATGGATAGTATACTTAATGACGACACAGAGGTAGGCACAGCAGTGGCCTTCCGTATCGTACTGCTATATATAGTATACTGGTGGTCACTGTGTCAGCAAACTGCAAAACTAAAATGCACCACAGGTATAGAATGTAGATGGATAGTATACTTAATGACGACACAGAGGTAGGCACAGCAGTGGCCTTCCGTATCGTACTGCTATATATAGTATACTGGTGGTCACTGTGTCTGCAAACTGCAAAACTGAAATGCACCACAGGTATAGAATTGTAGATGGATAGTATACTTAATGACGACACAGAGGTAGGCACAGCAGTGGCCTTCCGTATCGTACTGCTATATATAGTATACTGGTGGTCACTGTGTCAGCAAACTGCAAAACTAAAATGCACCACAGGTATAGAATGTAGATGGATAGTATACTTAATGACGACACAGAGGTAGGCACAACAGTGGCCTTCCGTATCGTACTGCCATATATAGTATACTGGTGGTCACTGGTCAGCAAAACTCTGCACTGTACTCCTCCTATATAATATTAATTATACTGGTGGTCCCCAGTCCCCACAATAAAGCAGCACACTGAGCACAGATATGGAGTGTTTTTCAGGCAGACAACGTATACTGGTGGTCACTGTCAGCAAAACTCTGCACTGTACTCCTGCTATATAATACAGCTGCTCCCCAGTCCCCACAATTAAGCAGTGTGAGCACAGATATATGGGGGGTCATTCCGAGTTGTTCGCTCGGTAAATTTCTTCGCATCGCAGCGATTTTCCGCTTAGTGCGCATGCGCAATGTTCGCACTGCGACTGCGCCAAGTAAATTTGCTATGCAGTTAGGAATTTTACTCACGGCTTTTTCTTCGTTCTGGTGATCGTAATGTGATTGACAGGAAGTGGGTGTTTCTGGGCGGAAACAGGCCGTTTTATGGGCGTGTGTGAAAAAACGCTACCGTTTCTGGGAAAAACGCGGGAGTGTCTGGAGGAACGGAGGAGTGTCTGGGCCAACGCTGGGTGTGTTTGTGACGTCAAACCAGGAACGACAAGCACTGAACTGATCGCACTGGCAGAGTAAGTCTCGAGCTACTCAGAAAATGCAGAGATGTCTTTTCGCAATATTGCGAATCTTTCGTTCGCAATTTTAAGAAGCTAAGATTCACTCCCAGTAGGCGGCGGCTTAGCGTGTGTAAAGCTGCTAAAAGCAGCTTGCGAGCGAACAACTCGGAATGAGGGCCATTATGCAGCACACTGAGCACAGATATGTTGTGGAGCATTTTTTTCAGGCAGAGAACGGATAAAACTGGTGGTCACTTATCAGCAAAACTCTGCACTGTACTCCTCCTAACAGCTGCTCCCCAGTCCTCCCCACAATTAAGCAATAAAGCAATCAAGTTCAACAATAAACGGAGAGGACGCCAGCCACGTCCTCTCCCTATCATCTCCAATGCACGAGTGAAAATGGCGGCGACGCGCAGCTGCTTATATAGAATCCGAATCTCGCGAGAATCCGACAGCGGGATGATGACGTTCGGGCGCGCTCGGGTTAGCCGAGCAAGGCGGGAAGGTTCGAACCTGCCTCGGACCCGTGTAAAATGGGTGAAGTTCGGGGGGGTTCGGTTTCCGAGAAACCGAACCAGCTCATCACTAATTTATTTGTACATTTTGAAACTTTAGTTACCCTCAAAGTACTCTCACTTGAATTAATACATTTGTCTAAAGTTTTTTCCACTGCTCAAAACATTTTTAAACTCCCCTTCGTTGGTGCCTTTTAATACTTTTACTATTTTTTGTTCCACCTCTTCAATATCAGCAAAACGTTTTCCTTTAAAGGTCTCTTTTCAGCCGAAGAAATAACAAAAAGTTGCACCAGGCGAGATCGGGTGAATACAGTCGGTGAGGCAAAGATGTCATGTCGTTTTTGGTTAAAATTTGCTTAACACTCAGCGCTGTGTGGGCAGGTGCATTGTCCTGATGGAAGAATCAGTCACCTGTTCACCACATAAAGGGGCATTTCTTTCTTGATTCGTGACGCAATCTTTTCAAAACTTACAAATAAAAACTTTGGTTGACAGATTGACCCTTGCGTACAAATTCTGAGTGCACAGTCCCTCTCACATTCTTGTGAGGACGTTGTTTGTGTGAAATCAGCCGTCACAAAAATAGGCAAATGAGTGAATAACTCGTTAGAAAAAAAAAATCACTACAGTCAGGGCTACCTTTCCCCGCAACATCAGTGGGGATACTGACTCAGAAGGGTTTTGCAAACATTCAACTAGCTGCTTAAGTCCGTACAAAAAGTGCCCTGCCCTCCAGAACACGATTCATGTCCCGATTTTGTCCAAATTTGGTTTTGTTTTTCTAAGTGTCATCTCGGGAATTTACTAAACGCAAATCTCGGCAGTGTTGGGGCTTTTCGTATTGTTTTCCTCGGCTAAGTTCACAAATACGAATGAATACACCATCGGTCAAACATGCCTGTTATTTGATAAAACTCTGTAATTTACTAAGAATACGTATTCAGTATTCACACTAACTGCCGACAACAGCCAAACTGCCGGGAAAGCATAGAATTTGTAAAAAAAAGCAGTTTTAAAATAGAACTGCTTTTTGGTGGCATGTTCAGATAGGCATGCACGGATCAGTGAGATCCATGCATGCTGATCTGTGGAAAGGGGTGTGAAAGTGTTAAAATTCAAAGAATTCCTCCCTCCCAAGCATAACCAGCCTCCAGCTCTTTGAAGCGGTCCTGGTTGTTTAAATACCTGGGAAAAAATGACTGGGGTCCCCCTGTATTTAGCCAACCAGCACCGGGCTCTTGGGCCGGCCCTGGATCCAAAAATACGGGGGACAAAAGACGTAAGGGTCCCCCGTATTTTTAAAACCAGCACCAGAAAGGTAATGCCACAGCCGTGGGACACTTTTATCAGTAGCGGATCTTGCCACGGGCAAGCAGGACTTTTGACCGGGGCGCCGCCTTCCGGAGGGTGCCGGCGCCATCCGGAAAGCGCCGCCCCATGGCAAGATCCGCTACTGTGCTCCCTGCTGCCGCTGTGTCCCCCGCTGTTAAAGGGAACTAGACGCTACCCGTCCAGTTTCCCTTCCTTAAGGGGACTTTTGCTGTGCGGTGCGCACCGCACAGCATTGTGGGAATTGCACAGACGCTAGGGGTCATAATTGACCTCTAGTGTCTGTGCTGTGCTATGGGAGAGACGTCATGACGTCTCTCCCATAGATCCAAGGAGAGGAGCGGCGCCGGCGGAGGTCTGCAGCGGTTGGGATCAGGAGCGGGGACAGTAAGTATACATTTATTATTATTTTTTCTTTCAGCGGCGCAACTCTACAGGGGGCACAAATGGGGGCGTAACTGACCACGCCCCAATAGGAAGCCACGCCCCTATTGTTTGCCCGGGGCGCCGCAAGGGCTAAAACCGGCCCTGACTTTTATATAGGTCCCTGCGGCCGTGGCATTACCCCCCCCTTCCCCCCCAACTAGTCACCCCTGGCCGGGGTTCCCCTGGAGTAGTGGGAACCCCATAAATTAAGGGGTCCCCCCCCTCCAGGCACCCAAGGACCAGGGGTGAAGCCCAAGGTTGTCCACCCCATCCCTGGGCGGTGGATGGGGGGCTGATAGCCTTTGTGTAAAAACAGAATATTGTCTTTTGTGGTAGAACTACAAGTTCCAGCAAGCCTCCCCCCCGCAAGCTGGTACTTGGAGAGCCACAAGTACCAGCATGCGGGGAAATAATGGGCCCACTGGTACCTGTAGTTCTGCAACAAAAGAAATACCCAAATAAAAACAGAAAACACACACCTTGAAAGTAAAACTTTAACATACTTACACACACACATACTTACCTAGTGTCCCACGGAGCCCCTCAGTCCCCTTGTCAATGTCGAATCCAATAGGAAAGCTGTAAAGAAAAGCCCCAAATACTCACCTATTTTCCAGTGATGATCGGTCCTCTTCGTTCCATGTAGCATCCAGGGGGTTAAAAAAAAATTGAAAAAAAACCCCCTGAAACCACGCACTAAAGGGGTTCCATGTTTACACATGAAACCCCTTTTTCCGAATGACGGGACCCCACGTGACTACAGTCACAGGAGATCCTGCCAGCCAATCAGGGAGCGCCACATCATGGTGCGCTCCTGATTGGCTGTGTGCTCCTTGCCTGTCAATCAGGCTGAGCGCAGCGGCTAGAATGGAGGATCGCGGTCCTCCATTCTAGCCTATGATGGGAACTTTGCGGTCTGTGGTTAACCGCAAAGTTAATTGGGATCCTCTCCTTTTCTCTCTCTATACGTCCTTTTTAGGTGAACTCATTAGTTCTTTTAACTTCCAATACCACCTCTATGCTGATGACACTCAAATCTACCTTTCCTCCCCTGATCTCTCCACGGCTCTCCTCACTCGTACCTCCAACTGTCTTTCTGCTATCTCTTCCTGGATGTCCCAGTGCTTTCTTAAACTCAACATGTCTAAGACTGAGCTGATCATCTTCCCACCCTCCCGCACAACCTCACCTCCAACAATCTCGTTATCCATTGATGGCACGACTATCTCCTCTAGCCCCCAAGTACGCTGTCTTGGCGTAATCCTTGACTCCTCCCTCTCCTTCAAACCACACATTCAGCACCTCTCACAATCCTGTCATTTTCATCTCAAAAACATTTCCAGGATCAGATCTTTTGTCACCCAGGATGCCACTAAGATCATTATTCACTCACTGATTATTTCCAGACTGGACTACTGTAATCTCCTAACTGGCCTCCCTGACAATTACCTCGCACCACTCCAATCTATCCTCAATGCTGCAGCCCGGCTCATCTTCCTCACCAAATGCACTACATCCACCTCCCTTCTCCTACAAGCCCTTCACTGGCTTCCCTTCACTTTCAGAATCCAATTCAAACTTCTCACACACACTTACAAAGCACTCACCCACTTCTCTCCTATTTACATCTCTGACCTTATCTCCCTTTCCTCTCCCACCCGTCCTCTTCGCTCTGCTAATGCACTCTGACTCTCCTGTCTTCTGATTACTTCCTCCCACTCCTATCTCCAAGATTTTTCACGTGCTGCTCCCTTTCTCTGCAATTCTTGACTTTCAACCTCAGACTCTCCACCTCTCTACAAAACTTCAAACGGGCTCTTAAGACCCACTTCTTTACCAAACCCTGCCAAATCTCATCCTAACCCTCTGTTCCACGCTCTCTATGTACCCCATCTGTGTCACCCCTGTCTGTCTACCCCTCCCCTTAGAATGTAAGCTCTCACGAGTAGGGCCCTCTTCCCTCATGTGCTTATCCTTTTCTTACTTTAATAATCCTCAACTGCCCAAATCCCACAGTTTTTTGGCCATCTTGAAACGTATCTTTATGTCATTTACTGGTGTAGTTATGCTTAGTTACCCTGTACATGTCCTATATTGTATTCAACTGTAAGTCACTGTTTTCCCGATTTGATTATGTGCATATGTACTCTGTAATTGGGCACTGCGGAACCCTTGTGGCGCCATATAAATAAAGGATAATAATAATAGGCCTAAGAGGAAGGGATTATTAGTAAAAGAAGCATTCAGAGCGAGACAGGGACATTTGGTCAGACGGGACAACAAACTTTCACTGCGCCAGCTCCAGATTTCAGAAGTCAGTGGCTGTTCAATGGGATGTATAGACTTTCTGGCACTACTGCACTGTTGCCTGTAATATTAAATGACAGGCAGCAGAGCGGCAGCAGTAGAAAGACTGTACAGCCCAGCACTGATCATACAGCTCCTGTAGCTTCCATCAGTGTAACGCCGGCATGAGCTACAGTACAATAAAGTCACATTAGCGTCATTCACACCAAAGAGCGTGCCACAGAGGAGAGAAGCAGAAGAAAGAAAGCAAAGGTTAAGTAAATTATGAGAGCTTGTTAAAGAGATAGTTTGGTGATTGGATTGCTGGAGACATACAAGGGGTATAGTTGATTGCTAGAGACACACAAAGGGTAGAGATTTGATTGCTGTAGACACACAAGATGGAGAGATGTGATCACTGGAGACACACAAGGGGGAGATAATTGATTGCTGGAGACACACAAGGGGGAGAGACTTTATGGCTGGAGACACAAAGTGGGGAGAGACTTGATGGCTGAAGACACAAGGTGGTTGGAGACTTGATGGCTGTAAACACACAAGGGGGGCAGATTTCATGGCTGGAGACACACAATGGGGAGATATGTGATGGCTGGAGACACACAAGGGGTAGAGAAACTGGAGTGGAGGCTGGATGTAAGAAGCTAAGAGGCCTTAAAAAAATTCCTATGCATGAGCAGGAGATGGAAAATTTGGTTGAAGGGCTGGATCCCAGGCTGGACTGGCTAACTGGCTAGTGCTTGGCTGGGCTGGCTTATGCCGAGCACTGGGCTGTGACCGGCTAACATGGCTAGTGCCAGGCTGGGACTGGTTATACTGAGTATTTAGCTGGGATTGACTAAGCTGTTTTGTTCTGAGCTGGGATTGGCTAAGCTGGTTAGTGCCGTGCCAGGACCAGCTAAACTGGTTACCAGGCTGGGACTGGTATGCTGGAGAACATGAAGAAACTGGTTGCAGATTATCCAGCCAAAATTGGAACGCTGGTATTTGAGTTGGAACCAGTAGAGCTATCGTAGAGAAATTATCAGATTGGAACTGGCTGGAACCAATAGAACTTTTGCAGAAAGTTATCAGGCTGTACTAGAAGAGGCATTTACTGGCTGGGACCAGTAGCACTTATCTGGACAATTAATAGCTGACCAAGAGATCAGGAGCAGAGGGACGTAGCTGGTGAGCGACTTGCACTGGCAACCAGCCAACCCTCCAGGAAGTCCTATTAGAGGGTCTGCTGGTTACTGATTGGAGACCTGACATTGGTAGTCTAGCGATCAGATGACCATTCCCAATATGGCAGCGCCAAGGACTAGGAGCTTGTGGGAGCTGCTCCAGAGAGAATGCACAGACAGTGTGCAGCCTGGCCGCAGAGGAAGCAACGTTTAGGAGACTGAAGTCAGCAGCTGGAAAGCAAGTGACTACAGGTCCCAGGAGAGCCCCGCTGAAGCCGTGACAGGACCCGGAGCCAGAGGCGGAACTACCATTGGTGCAGCAGGTGCACTGCATCGGGGTCCCTACGGACTAAGGGGCCCACTGCTGCCCAGACTAGCAATGAGATATCCCTTGCCCCCCCCCCCCCCCCCCCAGAACATTTTGAGCAATGTCAGATGAATGGCCCAGTGCAGAGAGCAGAGTGGGCCCACAGCCAGAGGAACCTGCCCCTTACCTTAGGGAAGCAGGGCTGACCTTGTGTGTGCCAGACTGAGAGGAGTCCTGCTACCTATCAGCACTGATGATCACATCCACTTACTGCCTCTTATTAACAGACAGCTGTACATTCATTCTGATTCACTGCTGTCTGTGACTTAAAGGCAGCTCACAACAGGTGTAACTGTCAGAGTTTGCCTAACTGAGTGCCAAACTGAGGAAGGCACAAGGCGTGGGGGCCCCTGTCACAGATAAAGCAGAGGCCACTGTGTTCCTGCCCCCATCAAGGTACATGTCCTCTGTTCTATGCACCGTTCAGAACATTATGCTTGTACCCCTGTCACCCACTGTCTCTCTGTCACTGACAGCCTCCCCTTGAATTCTGTTTTCACCTTCTGCATTCCCTTGCCATCTGTTGTCAACCCCTGCCTTGCACTGTCACCCTCTGCCTCTCCCTGTTACCCACTGCCATGTGGCATAATGAGAACTTGGGTTGAGGTGGAGCAGGGGGGCCCAAATTATATTTTTGCACCTGGGCCCACCACTCACAAGTTCTGCCACTGCCCAGAGCAGTGAACATGGGGGTTTTGGATTCCTGGCTGTGACCGTTACAGTACATTAAGAGTCAGACACAGAGACTTATCTGTCTTTAAGATGTATTTTTAACAGACAGAAAGTTGTACTAGAAAATGCTATGCATTGCTAAGTGAGAATAAATATAATCCTCAAAGTTCATTTTTAGCCATTATGTCATACAGCTTTGCACACGTTTACTTAAAATATTACCATACAGCAATATATAATACGAATAGCTCAGCAGTTTAAATGTAAGAGTAACCGTAGACACATACGTATTTCCAAACCTATTTCAAATTGCAGAAACAGTAGATTATGCAATTTGTGCCATGGATCAAATCTGAGCAAGTGAGCTATTTAACTCTCGATCATAATAGTGTCTAAGTGTTCCGTTCTTCAGAGAATGCGAGCCAAACAAAAACATCATCTCAAGCCGCAAGACTTCTGTGCACCACAGCAGCCTTGACCCACACCAACACTTTATAACAAACCACAAATTAAAGAGGAGCCATAGGATCAATGACATCATTTGCCAAGACTGTGGGAAAGTCCTGCAGTAATGGAAAACCCAAGTTAATATTTAACTAGGAACAAATCATGAATGGAAACCAGTAACACATAATTGAAATTATATAATTAATTTGATCCATTTGTGTACATTACCTAAAAACTGCTAATACGTTTCTAAGGCTAGTTAAAAGTTTTATTACACATATATAAAATGCACAATTTATGTGAACACTTCTAAGAAAAAATAAGAATTTACTTACCGATAATTCTATTTCTCGTAGTCCGTAGTGGATGCTGGGACTCCGTCAGGACCATGGGGAATAGCGGCTCCGCAGGAGACAGGGCACAAAAGTAAAAGCTTTAGGATCAGGTGGTGTGCACTGGCTCCTCCCCCCATGACCCTCCTCCAAGCCTCAGTTAGGATACTGTGCCCGGACGAGCGTACACAATAAGGAAGGATTTTGAATCCCGGGTAAGACTCATACCAGCCACACCAATCACACTGTACAACCTGTGATCTGAACCCAGTTAACAGCATGATAACAGCGGAGCCTCTGAAAAGATGGCTCACAACAATAATAACCCGATTTTTGTAACAATAACTATGTACAAGTATTGCAGACAATCCGCACTTGGGATGGGCGCCCAGCATCCACTACGGACTACGAGAAATAGAATTATCGGTAAGTAAATTCTTATTTTCTCTGAAATCCTAGTGGATGCTGGGACTCCGTCAGGACCATGGGGATTATACCAAAGCTCCCAAACGGGCGGGAGAGTGCGGATGACTCTGCAGCACCGAATGAGAGAACTCCAGGTCCTCCTCAGCCAGGGTATCAAATTTGTAGAATTTTGCAAACGTGTTTGCTCCTGACCAAGTAGCAGCTCGGCAAAGTTGTAAAGCCGAGACCCCTCGGGCCGCCGCCCAAGATGAGCCCACCTTCCTTGTGAAATGGGCATTTACATATTTTGGCTGTGGCAGGCCTGCCACAGAATGTGCAAGCTGAATTGTACTACACATCCAACTAGCAATCGTCTGCTTAGAAGCAAGAGCACCCAGTTTGTTGGGTGCATACAGGATAACAGCAAGTCAGTTTTCCTGACTCCAGCCGTCCTGGAAACCTATATTTTCAGGGCCCTGACAACATCTAGCAACTTGGAGTCCTTCAAGTCCCTAATAGCCGCAGGTACCACAATAAACTGGTTCAGGTGAAACGCTGACACCACCTTAGGGAGAAACTGGGGACGAGTCCGCAGCTCTGCCCTGTCCGAATGGACAATCAGATATGGGCTTTTGTGAGACAAAGCCACCAATTCTGACACTCGCCTGGCCGAGGCCAGGGCCAACCGCATGGTCACTTTTCATGTGAGATATTTCAAATCCACAGATTTGAGCGGTTTAAACCAATGTGATTTGAGGAATCCCAGAACTACGTTGAGATCCCACAGTGCCACTGGAGGCACAAAAGGGGGTTGTATATGCAGTACTCCCTTGACAAACTTCTGGACTTCAGGAAGTGAAGCCAATTCTTTCTGGAAGAAAATTGACAGGGCCGAAATCTGAACCTTAATGGACCCCAATTTGAGGCCCATAGACACTCCTGTTTGCAGGAAATGCAGGAATCGACCGAGTTGAAATTTCTTCGTGGGGCCTTCCTGGCCTCCCCCCACGCAACATATTTTCGCCACATGTGGTGATAATGTTGTGCGGTCACCTCCTTCCTGGCTTTGACCAGGGTAGGAATGACCTCTTCCGGAATGCCTTTTTCCCTTAGGATCCGGCGTTCCACCGCCATGCCGTCAAACGCAGCCGCGGTAAGTCTTGGAACAGACATGGTACTTGCTGAAGCAAGTCCCTTCTTAGCGGCAGAGGCCATGAGTCCTCTGTGAGTATTTCTTGAAGTTCCGGGTACCAAGTCCTTCTTGGCCAATCCGGAGCCACGAGTATAGTTCTTACTCCTCTACGTCTTATAATTCTCAGTACCTTGAGTATGATAAGCAGAGGAGGGAACACATACACCGACTGGTACACCCACTGTGTTACCAGAACGTCCACAGCTATTGCCTGAGGGTCTCTTGAGTTCAGGCGGGACGCCATCATGTCCACCTTTGGTCTTTCCCAACGGTTCACAATCATGTGGAAGACTTCCCGATGAAGTCCCCACTCTCCCGGGTGGAGGTCGTGTCTGCTGAGGAAGTCTGCTTCCCAGTTGTCCACTCCCGGCATGAACACTGCTGACAGTGTTATCCCATGATTTTCCGCCCAGCGAAGAATCTTTGCAGTTTCTGCCATTTCCCTCTTGCTTCTTGTGCCGCCCTGTCTGTTTACGTGGGCGACTGCCGTGATGTTGTCCCACTGGATCAATACCGGCTGACCTTGAAGCAGAGGTCTTGCTAAGCTTAGAGCAATTGTTTTATGTGGAGGGAAGTCTCCAGACTTGATCACACTCCCTGGAAATTTTTTCCCTGTGTGACTGCTCTCCAGCCTCTCCGGCTGGCATCCGTGGTCACCAGGACCCAGTCCTGAATGCCGAATCTGCGGCCCTTTAGTAGATGAGCACTCTGCAGCCACCGCAGAAGAAACACCCTTGTCCTTGGAGACAGGGTTATCCGCTGATGCATCTGAAGATGCGATCCGGACCATTTTTCCAGCAGATCCCACTGAAAAGTTCTTGCGTGAAAACTGCCGAATGGAATCGCTTCGTAAGAAGCCACCATTTTTCCCAGGACCCTTGTGCAATGATGCACTGACACTTTTCCTGGTTTTAGGAGGTTCCTGACTAGCTCGGATAACTCCCTTGCTTTCTTCTCCAGGAGAAACACCCTTTTCTGGACTGTGTCCAGAATCATCCCTAGGAACAGCAAATTGTCGTCGGAAACAGCTGCGGTTTTGGAATATTTAGAATCCACCCATGCTGTCGTAGAACTACTTGAGATAGTGCTACTGCGACCTCCAACTGTTCTCTGGACCTTGCCCTTATCAGGATATCGTCCATTTTCTTTGAAGAAGAATCATCATTTCGGCCATTACCTTGGTAAAGACCCGGGGTGCCGTGGACAATCCAACCGGCATCGTCTGAAACTGATAGTGACAGTTCTGTACCACGAACCTGAGGTACCCTTAGTGAGAAGGGCAAATTGGGACATGAAGGAAGCATCCCTGATGTCCCGGGACACCATATAGTCCCCTTCTTCCTGGTTCGCTATCACTGCTCTGAGTGACTCCATCTTGATTTGAACCTTTGTATGTAAGTGTTCAAATATTTCAGATTTAGAATAGGTCTCACCGAGCCGTCTGGCTTCAGTACCACAATATAGTGTGGAATAATACCCCTTTCCTTGTTGTAGGAGGAGTACTTTGATTATCACCTGCTGGGAATACAGCTTGTGAATTGTTTCCAATACTGCCTCCCTGTCGGAGGGAGACGTTGGTAAAGCAGACTTCAGGAACCTGCGAGGGGGAGACGTCTCGAATTTCCAATCTTTACCCCTGGGATACTACTTGTAGGATCCAGGGGTCCTGTACGGCCCCAGCGTCATGCTGAGGACTTGGCAGAAGCGGTGGAAGGCTTCTGTTCCTGGGAATGGGCTGCCTGCTGCAGTCTTCTTCCCTTTCCTCTATCCCTGGGCAGATATGACTGGCCTTTTGCCCGCTTGCCCTTATGGGGACGAAAGGACTGAGGCTGAAAAGACGGTGTCTTTTTCTGCTGAGATGTGACTTAGGGTAAAAAAGGTGGATTTTCCAGCTGTTGCCGTGGCCACCAGGTCCGATGGACCGACCCCAAATAACTCCTCCCCTTTATACGGCAATACTTCCATGTGCCATTTGGAATCTGTATCACCTGACCACTGTCGTGTCCATAAACATCTTTTGGCAGATATGGACATCGCACTTACTCTTGATGCCAGAGTGCAAATATCTCTCTGTGCTCTATAGTCAATAAAATACTGTCCCTGTCAAGGGTATCAATATTTTCAGTCAGGGAATCCGACCAAGCCACCCCAGCGCTGCACATCCAGGCTGAGGCGATAGCTGGTCGCAGTATAACACCAGTATGTGTGTATATACTTTTTAGGATATTTTCCAGCCTCCTATCAGCTGGCTCCTTGAGGGCGGCCGTATCTGGAGACGGTAACGCCACTTGTTTTGATAAGCGTGTGAGCGCCTTATCCACCCTAAGGGGTGTTTCCCAACGCGCCCTAACTTCTGGCGGGAAAGGGTATACCGCCAATAATTTTCTATCGGGGGAAACCCACGCATCATCACACACTTCATTTAATTTATCTGATTCAGGAAAAACTACATGTAGTTTTTTCACACCCACATAATACCCTTTTTTGTGGTACTTGTAGTATCAGAAATATGTAACACCTCCTTCATTGCCCTTAACATGTAACGTGTGGCCCTAAAGGAAAATACGTTTGTTTCTTCACCGTCGACACTGGAGTCAGTGTCCGTGTCTGTGTCTATGTCGACCGACTGAGGTAAATGGGCGTTTTAAAGTCCCTGACGGTGTTTGAGACGCCTGGACAGGTACTAATTTGTTTGCCGGCCGTCTCATGTCGTCAACCGACCTTGAAGCGTGTTGACATTATCACGTAATTCCTTAAATAAGCCATCCGTTCCGGTGTCGACTCCCTAGAGAGTGACATCACCATTACAGGCAATTTGCTCCGCCTCCTCACCAACATCGTCCTCATACATGTCGACACACACGTACCGACACACAGCACACACACAGGGAATGCTCTGATAGAGGACAGGACCCCACTAGCCCTTTGGGGAGACAGAGGGAGAGTTTGCCAGCACACACCAAAACGCTATAATTATACAGGGACAACCTTTATATAAGTGTTTTCCCTTATAGCATCTTAATATATAATCATATCGCCAAATAAGTGCCCCCCCTCTCTGTTTTAACCCTGTTTCTGTAGTGCAGTGCAGGGGAGAGCCTGGGAGCCTTCCCACCAGCAGTTCTGTGAGGGAAAATGGCGCTGTGTGCTGAGGAGATAGGCCCCGCCCCCTATTCCGGCGGGCTCTTCTCCCGGTTTTTCTGAGACCTGGCAGGGGTGAAATACATCCATATAGCCTCAGGGACTATATGTGATGTATTCTTTTTAGCCAGAAAAGGTATTAACATTGCTGCCCAGGGCGCCACCCCCAGCGCCCTGCACCCTCAGTGACCGTTGGTGTGAAGTGTGCTGAGAGCAATGGCGCACAGCTGCAGTGCTGTGCGCTACCTCATGAAGACTGAAAAGCCTTCAGCCGCCGGTTTCTGGACCTCTTCTTACTTCGGCATCTGCAAGGGGGTCGGCGGCGCGGCTCCGGTGACCCATCCAGGCTGTACCTGTGATCGTCCCTCTGGAGCTAGTGTCCAGTAGCCTAAGAAGCAAATCCATCCTGCACGCAGGTGAGTTTGCTTCTTCTCCCCTAGGTCCCTCGTTGCAGTGAGCCTGTTGCCAGCAGGACTCACTGAAAATAAGAAACCTATCAAAACTTTTACTCTAAGCAGCTCTTTATGAGAGCCACCTAGATTGCACCCGGGCACAAAAACCTAACTGAGGCTTGGAGGAGGGTCATAGGGGGAGGAGCCAGTGCACACCACCTGATCCTAAAGCTTTTACTTTTGTGCCCTGTCTCCTGCGGAGCCGCTATTCCCCATGGTCCTGACGGAGTCCCAGCATCCACTAGGACGTCAGAGAAAACTGCAGAATATTTGCTGCAATTGTTAAACAAAGATGCTATTTTAAATGCCTTTGGGGGTATTATTATAACACATTATACTTTGCTACAGAAAACAAATATTTACAATATTTTTTACAAATGATTTAAGAACCAATTTCCTGTGTCTTTCTGAGTGTTTAACCATCATTTATTTAAATGTAGCCTAGAGATTAGAGTCTCCATGGTGATATCACTGGAATCTGGTGAATGGACAGGTTGCGTTCTCGTGAATGGTCAGCTCACAAAATGCCTACTTATGCCATAAATTGGGCAATGCAGGACATATCATTTCATCATTATGCCCCTACAATCTCGCTCTTAGGGGTACATTTACTAAGCAGTGACAAGAGCGGAGAAGTGAGCCAGTGGAGAAGTTGCCCCATCAACCAATCAGCACTGAAGTAACATCTATAATTTGCATACTATAAAATGATACAGAGCTGCTGATTGGTTGATGGGGAAATATCTCCACTGGCTCACTTATCCGCTCTTATCACTGCTTAGTAAATATACCCCTTAATAACAAATACCTTTAAACCTAAGGTGTGTACACATGGTGAGATCCTTGCTATGCCCGATTTTGACTATGCAATTTCCTTTGAACTCTCCCCAGAGCCCAGATAGCACAGATAGTACAGATTTTGAGTTTCTATACTTTAGATTTTGTCTATGTACGATTTTGACTATGTGCCAATTTTGACTAAACTTTGTACTAGATAGTACACTAGATAGGTCAAGACTGACTGCCTGCACCGTCCTTGCGATACCGACCCGGCGGGGTGCGTATTGGTATCAAATCAGTATCGCAAGCTGCCTAACACCTTGAGATATGCACTAACTTTCCTTAAGATTTTGATTAAATAGTCAGTCTTACAGATTTATCTCACCATGTGTACACACTTTTAGTCATCTGGTCAACTAGATTGAATTGCAAAAGAAAATATATATATATATATTATATAGCAATGAGGACAGACAAAAGGGGTGATTCTTAGGTGGGAGTAAAGCAAAAGAAAAAAAAACAACAACGAGGTGAAGGACAAGTGAATTTAGTTTTCAACATCAAACAATGCACCAGTTACGATGAATGTGAAATGTATCAGTCCAGTTCAGAAATATTTTTGTATAATGAACCTCCATAAAATATCAATGATTCTTAGTAAGAATTGCACTCCAGCTCTCAACGTCACTGCACTTCTAAAGCCAGAATTGGAGGAACATGAAATAATGCATGATTATATGATTAAGAGACAGATGTATTAAGCCCGGAGAAGTCATAAAGCAGTGATAAGTGGAGGGTGATAACACGCCGGCCAATCATTATGGGTTTGAAAAATGACAGTTAGGATCTGATTGGCTGGTGCATTATCACCTTGCACTTACCACTGCTTTATCACTTCTCCAGGCTTAATACATTGCCCCTAAGTGACCAGTCCTCTCTAGGAGGTATTTTTACAAAAGTGCGCTTATCCAGCAAGCAATCAGATCCTACTTATCATTTATCTAATACCTCCTAGAAGATAATATGTACAATAAGATTGGTTGCTATGGGCAACATCTTCACTTCTGTAAACCCACACTTTATTAATTATACCATAAAATGTCCAAGATCAGCAATATATTACAACAAATCAATGTATATCGCTTTAAAAAAAATGTATAAAATGTCTGTGTGGAAAACGTATGGATATTAAAAAGAATATGCCATTCCAATAATATATAAACTTTTGTTTCAAATCAATAACTACAGTATCATAATGCTGTAAACAGAATACATCGCATTTTTCTGTTTAAGTAGAAATGAGACTCTTTTAACTAAACGTACAATGTTTAAACAGAATTTGAATGCAGAAACATTAGTCTTGCATATTCCTGTAAAATATAGTGTTATCCTTCGCAATAGAAATATAAATTCCTCTAATTACCTGTTTTGTATAGAACAGCAGAAGAATTAGACTGTTCCTCTGTTCTGTTGGTTAATGTGTGTCATGTATTCATAGACTTCTGGTATGTGCTTAAATCTTCTTCAATCGACTGTGCAAATATGTACTCTCACAGTTAATAATAAACATGTGCTGCTTCACTTTCAACATCATAAAGTTGGATTTAGAACACTCAAACTCAAGTTAGTACAAAGAGGTAATAAATATAAGGTATATTAACAAAGCATTGCTTTACTGTTTTTAGTTGACAACAGTGGCGCACGCAGGGGGGTTTCCAAGTACCTGGAAACCCCCCCGATGAGCTGAATCTTCAAGTTTTGCGACGGAGAGACAGCTGTCTCCATCTCAGTTAAAAGCCGCGCGACCGCGGAGCTGCTGCAGTAGCTCTCCGCTTGTAGAATGGCCGGAGAGTTGGAGGGGGGAGCTGCTGGCTGCGCATGCTCAGCCACAGCAGCTCCCTCCGTCCCCACACTGCTGCCCGTCTGCTCCCAGCCCCTGGTGGAACCCCATGTACAGTATGTATGTGAATATTTATTTGTAGTTATGTATGTATGTTTGTCTGTATGTGCTTGTATGTGTGTTTGTGTGTGTGTGCTCGTGCATGTATGTGTGTGTGTGTTTGTGTATATGTATGTATATATATATATATATATATATATATATAGGTGCAATGGTTCCCTGGGTGGAGACAGGCTTGCCCCCCCCCTTCCCCCCCCCACACACACACTTCCCCTCCTCCATGCAGTAGAAACCAGGCAGCACTCAGCGGTCTTTGTGAGTATATTAATGTATTAAAGTACAAAATACATAGTGTACCGACGTCTCAACGCTGCACAGGGCATTTTTTTTAAGGTGCTTTGCTGTAGGCTTGAAAAAAACGCCCTGCTCAGCATTGAAACATCGGTATAATATGCCTTATGTACTTTTATACATTCACTTACTCACAAAGAGAGCCGAGTGCCGCCTGGTAACTACTGCACGGAGGGTGTGTGTGTTTGTATATGTGTGTGTATATATACATATATATATATATATATATATATATATATATATTCTATATATATATTCATTCACTAAATCCTGCATTTGCCACTGGCCAAGAGTAAAATTAGACACCTACCCAATTTTCAAAACACTTCCACATAAGAACTGCTTATACCTAGCATACACGGTAAGATACAGGGGGTATTTATCAAAGCTCAGAGAGAGACACAATTGTGAGAGATAAAGTACCAGCCAATCAGCTTTGCCTTGCATTTTAAAGGCTGTGTTTAAAATGACAGTTAAGAGCTGATTGGTTCATGATTTTATCTCTCACAATTACATCTCTCTCCAAGATTTGATAAATCCCCCCACAATGTGTTCCTCCCCTGGACAGAAGACATATCCACGTTCCACCCCTGTGAAGGCACAGGGGAAATATCTGTCTGTTGGTCGCGGCAGTACATACACTGTCAGATACGGTCAACCAATTATCAGATTGATCTCAAAATATCAGTTGCGCATATACACAGTACAATTATCTGACTGATCAGTTGATTGTATAATGTATGATCAACATTAGTTCTTCATTTGGCAGTACAAATGTGCAGTTCAATGTCTAAAATGGCCTTAAATATTCTTATTCCTACTTCAACCATAACACACAGCAAAATGCATGTTTAACATCTCTAGAGATGAGCATAATTTTGCAAAAATTAAGTTTTGTGGTAAAATACAGCATTTCAGAGAAGTTCTGCTGACACAATGCCCAACGTCTGCATTGACAATGCCATTCTACACCATATTTTACATTTGCATTTCCTTGGAAAAAGGGTTGTGATTTCTGCTCTTGATAATGGGGCCAGTCGTTTATAACTGAATGGCTTTAAAACACAGTCATGGATGTAAGAGTTTCATGGAAGCAATTCTTAGCACTTTTTGAAGTGTTAAATAAGATTTTAAACCTTCTGGTAAATCTTTTTCTCGTAGTCCGTAGAGGATGCTGGGGACTCCGTAAGGACCATGGGGATAGACGGGCTCCGCAGGAGACATGGGCACTTTAAGAAAGACTTTAGGAATGGGTGTGCACTGGCTCCTCCCTCTATGCCCCTCCTCCAGACCTCAGTTAGAGAAACTGTGCCCAGAGGAGACGGACGGTACGAGGAAAGGATTTTTGTTAATCCAAGGGCAAGATTCATACCAGCCACACCAATCACCCCGTATAACTTGAGATATACTACACAGTATGAAAACAACATAGCATCAGTCCAAGACCGATGAAAACTATAACATAACCCTTATGTAAGCAAAACTATATACAAGTCTTGCAGAAGTAGTCCGCACTTGGGACGGGCGCCCAGCATCCTCTACGGACTACGAGAAAAAGATTTACCGGTAGGTTTAAAATCTTATTTTCTCTTACGTCCTAGAGGATGCTGGGGACTCTGTAAGGACCATGGGGATTATACCAAAGCTCCCAAATGGGCGGGAGAGTGCGGATGACTCTACAGCACCGATTGAGCAAACAGGAGGTCCTCCTCAGCCAGGGTATCAAACTTATAGAACTTTGCAAAGGTGTTTGAACCAGACCAAGTAGCAGCTCGGCATAGTTGTAGTGCCGAGACCCCTCGGGCCGCCGCCCAAGACGAGCCCACCTTCCTAGTGGAATGGGCCTTAACCGATTTTGGTAACGGCAATCCAGCCGTAGAATGTGCCTGCTGAATCGTGTTACAGATCCAGCGAGCAATAGTCTGCTTTGAAGCAGGGCCGCCAACCTTGTTGTCTGCATATAGGACAAACAGTGCTTCTGTTTTTCTGACTCTAGCCGTTCTGGCCACGTAAATTTTCAAAGCCCTGACTACATCAAGGGACTCGGAATCCTCCAAGTCTCGCGTAGACACAGGCACCACAATAGGTTGGTTCATATGAAAAGATGACACCACCTTAGGCTAGAATTGAGGACAGGTCCGCAATTCCGCTCTATCCATATGGAAAACCAGATAGGGGCTTTTATAAGACAAAGCCGCCAATTCCGACACTCGCCTAGCCGAAGCCAAGGCTAATAACATGACCACCCTCCAAGTGAGATATTTTAACTCCACCGTTTGAAGTGGTTCAAACCAGTGCGACTTAAGGAAACTCAACACCACGTTAAGGTCCCAAGGCGCCACCGGAGGTATAAAAGGAGGCTGAATATGCAGCCCTCCCTTCACAAAAGTCTGTACTTCTGGGAGAGAAGCCAATTCTTTTTGAAAGAAAATGGATAGGACCGAAATCTGAACCTTAATGGAGCCTAATTTTAGGCCCAAATTCACTCCTGTAGGAAGTGAAGGAAACGGCCCAGATGGAATTCTTCCATAGGAGCATTCCTGGCCTCCCACCAAGAAACATATTTTCGCCATATACGGTGATAATGTTTAGCTGTCACGTCCTTCCTAGCCTTTATCAGCGTAGGAAAGACCTCATCCGGAATGCCTTTTTCCGATAGGATCCTGCGTTCAACCGCCATGCCGTCAAGCGCAGCCGCGGTAAGTCTTGGAACAGACAGGACCTCTGTTGCAACAGGTCCTGTCGTAGAGGAAGAAGCCACGGATCTTCTGTGAGCATTTCCCTCAGATCCGGATACCAGGTCCTTCGTGGCCAATCTGGAACAATGAGAATTGTTCCCACTCCTCTTTTTCTTATTATTCTCAACACCTTGGGTATGAGAGGAAACGAAGGAAACACATCGACCGACTGGAACACCCACGGTGTCACTAGGGCATCTACCGCTACCGCCTGAGGGTCTATTGATCTGGCGCAATACCTCTGTAGCTTTTTGTTGAGGCGGGACGCCATCATGTCTATCAGGGGCAATCCCCACTGACTTGCAATCTGTGCGAAAACTTCCTGATGAAGTCCCCACTCCTGGATGCAGGTCGTGTCTGCTGAGGAAGTCTGCTTCCCAGTTTTCCACTCCCGGGATGAACACTGCTGACAGTGCGCTTACATGATTTTCCGCCCAGCAAAGAATCCTGGCGGCTTCCGACATTGCCACTCTGCTCCTTGTGCCACCTTGGCGGTTTACATGAGCCACTGCGGTGATGTTGTCTGACTGGATCAGAACTGGTTGGTCGCGAAGTAAGGTCTCCGCCTGTTGTAGGCCGTTGTATATGGTCCTCAGTTCCAGGATGTTGATGTGAAGACAAGTCTCTTGACATGACCAAAGACCTTGGATGTTTCTTCCCTGTGTGACTGCTCCCCAACCTCGGAGGCTCGCGTCCGTGGTCACCAGGATCCAGTCCTGAATGCCGAACCTGCGGCCTTCTAGAAGGTGAGCACTGTGCAGCCACCACAGGAGAGATACCCTGGTTCTGGGGAACAGGGTGATCAACTGATGAATTTGTAGATGTGACCCGGACCACTTGTCCAGTAGGTCCCATTGGAAAGTCCTCGCATGGAACCTGCCGAAGGGAATGGCTTCGTATGATGCCACCATCTTTCCCAGGACTCGAGTGCAGTGATGCACTGACACCTGTTTTGGCTTCAGTAGGTTCCTGACCAGCGTCATGAGTTCCTGATCTTTTTCTATCGGAAGATAAACCCTTTTCTGGTCTGTATCCAGAATCATGCCCAAGAAGGTCAGACGAGTCGTAGGAACCAACTGCGACTTCGGGATATTGAGAATCCAGCCGTGTTGCTGTAACACCTTCAGTGAAAGTGAGACACTGTTCAGCAACTGCTCTCTTGATCTAGCTTTTATGAGGGGATCGTCCAAGTACGGGATAATTGTGACACCCTGCTTGCGCAGGAGCACCATAATTTCCGCCATTATCTTGGTGAAAATTCTCGGGGCTGTGGAAAGCCCAAACGGCAACGTCTGAAATTGGTAATGACAATCCTGTACCGCAAAGCTCCGGTGCGCCTGATGAGGTGAATATATGGGAACATGCAGGTACGCATCCTTTATGTCCAGAGATACCATAAAATCCCCCCCTTCCAGGCTGGTGATGACCGCCCTGAGCGATTCATCTTGAACTTGAACCTTTTCAAATATAGGTTCAGGGATTTTTAATTTAAAATGGGTCTGACCGAACAGTCCGGTTTTGGGACTACAAACAGGGTTGAGTAATATCCCCTCCCTTGTTGAAGTAGGGGAACCTTGACCACCCCCTGTTGAAGATACATTTTGTGAATTGCATTTACCACTATCTCCCTTTCTGGGGAAGAAGTCAGCAGAGCCGATTTGAAAAACCGGCGAGGAGGCACCTCTTCGAATTCCAGCTTGTAACCCTAAGAAACAATTTCTATTGCCCAGGGATCCACCCGTGAGTGAACCCAGATGTGGCTGAAAATTCGAAGACGTGCCTCCACTGGGGCGGACTCCCTTAGCGGAGCCCCATGGATTTTGTAGAGGCTGGGGAGGACATCTGTTCCTGGGAACTAGCTGTGTTGTGCAGCTTTTTCCCTCTGCCAAGAAAGAACGCACCTCGTACTTGTTTCTTGTGACCGAAAGGACTGCATTTGATAATGTGGTGCTTTCTTAGACTGTGAGGGAATATAAGGCAAACATTTTGATTTACCAGCTGTAGCTGTGGAGACTAGGTCCGAGAGACCTTCCCCAAACAATTCCTCACCCTTGTAAGGTAAAACCTCCATATGCCTCTTTGAGTCGGCATCACCTGTCCATTGCCGGGTCCATAGGACTCGTCTAGCAGAAATCGACATAGCGTTCATTTCGTTAATATGACCCCGGGTCAATAAAATGGTACCCATATCCAGAGTATCAATTTCCGTCGATAAGTTACCTATCCACGCTGCTACAGCGCTACAAACTCCAGCCGACACTATTGCCGGTCTGAGTAAGGTACTATAATGTGTGTAAATGGACTTTAAGGGAGCCTGCTGTTTGCGATCAGCAGGATCCCTGAGGGTAGCCATATCTTGGAATGGCAGCTTACTCTTTTGGATAAGCGTGTCCACGCTTTTTCCCCCCTTGGGGAAGATTCTCACCGTATCCTGTCCTTAGTCGGGAAAGGATACACCCTAAGAATCCTTTTGGGAATCTGCAGTTTCTTTTCTGGAGATTCCCAAGCCTTTTCAATAACTCGTTCATGAGATGGGGGAAAGGTTAACTCAGGTTTCCTTAACCCTATACATGTGTACCCTCATGTCAGGGACAGGGGGTTTCTCTGTGATATGCAAAACATCTTTTATTACAATAATCATATATTGAATACTATTTGCCAATTCTGGCTGTAACTTTGCATCATCGTAGTCAACACCGGAGTCAGAATCCGTGTCGGCATGAGTGTCTACTATTTTGGATAGTGGGCGCTTTTGAGACCCCGGAGGTCCCTGTGACATAGGGGAAAGGCAAGGATTGACGCCTGTACATTCCCTAGACTCAGTGCAATAAATTCACATTAGCACTAAAACCTTCCACATATCCAACCAGTCAGGTGTCGGTGTTGCCGACGGAGACACCACAGTCATTAACTCCACCTCCTCCCTATGATAGCCTTTTACCTCAAACATGCCGACACACGTGTACCGACACACCATACACTCAGGGAATCCTCTTCTCTGAAGACAGTTCCCCCACAAGGCCCTTTGGAGAGACAGAGAGAGAGTATGCCAGCACACACCCAGCGCTATATGACCCAGGAATAAAAACACACAATATGTAAACCCAGATAGCGCTGTAATCTTTATTTTTGCGCCAAATTATGTGCCCCCCCCCCTTCTTTAAAACCCTCTTTCACTGTGGATAAGCAGGGGAGAGTCCGGGGAGCTTCCTCTCTGCGCTGTGCTGTGAAGAAAATGGCGCTGGTGAGTGCTGAGGAAGACGCCCCGCCCCCTCAGCGGAGGGCTTCTGTCCCGCTAAAATATATAAAAAACTGGCGGGGGCTCTTTATATATACAGTGCCTAGCTGTATACAGAGGCAGAACTCTGGGAGGCAACGGAGTCATCTGCCGCCGGGCTCCTGCTCTGAAGGGGGGCTCCTCTCCTCCCATTCTGTGACACCATTGAATTGAATTAAGTTAATTGATAGCTGCAAATCACACCCTCTTTATTATACTGAATATACACATTTTACAAGTGTCATACCCAGGATTAGAAACCACAACCTATTACACTGGAAGCAGACACCTTACTGATGAAGCTGTTGCTCCTGTATAGGAAATATGAGAATTTTAACTATATGAAGACACTTCTCTGACAATTACACATAACTTCATATAGTTAGAATTCTCATGCTTTCTCTACAGGAGCAAATAACTCCATCAGTAAAGTGTCTGCTGTTAGTGTAACAGGTCATGGGTTCTAATCCTGGGTATGACTGCTAAGAAATGTGTGATTTAAAATAAAAGACAATTAAATGTATAAATACAGTATATACATTTTTTTCAGAACACTACACACACACACACACACACACATACACACATATATTTATCTTAATATAGGAAATAGGGGGGCACCAATATTTATCTTGCCTCCGGGCAACTGGGACGAACTTACGCCACTGGCTGTATATATGTACTTTTGCCAGAAAATGAGGTTATATTGCTGCCCAGGGCGCCCCCCCTGCGCCCTGCACCCTAACAGTGACTGCCGTTTGTGTGTGCTGTGTGGGAGCAATGGCGCACAGCTTTACTGCTGTGCGTTACCTCAGTGAAGATCTGAAGTCTTCTGCAGCCTCTGAAGTCTTCTTTCTTCTCATACTCACCCGGCTTCTATCTTCCGGCTCTGTGAGGAGGACGGCGGCGCGGCTCCGGGACCAACTCCAGGGTGAGACCTGTGTTCCGACTCCCTCTGGAGCTAATGGTGTCCTGTAGCCTAAGAAGCAGAGCCTTGAAACTCACAGAAGTAGGTCTGCTTCTCTCTCCTCAGTCCCTCGATGCAGGGAGTCTGTTGCCAGCAGTGCTCCCTGAAAATAAAAAACCTAACAAAATACTTTCTGACAGGAAACTCAGGAGAGCTCCCTGTAATGCACCCAGTCTCCTCTGGGCACAGTAGTAAACTGAGGTCTGGAGGAGGGGCATAGAGGGAGGAACCAGTGCACACCCATTCCTAAAGTCTTTCTTAAAGTGCCCATGTCTCCTGCGGAGCCCGTCTATCCCCATAGTCCTTACGGAGTCCCCAGCATCCTCTAGGACGTAAGAGAAACTGGGAAAAATGTGTTACTGTTTTAAACTTCCCTTTATAGATTTCATGTCTGATGTGTGCTTATTCATTTTCTTTGGAGTGGAGGCAATCTTGTGATTAATAGCACTAGATTTCAGATACAGAAACCAAAACGGTCCCAGTATAATTTTAGGTTCTCCTGGTTCAGCAAACCACTGTTTTATCATCCTAAAACAAATAATACCATGTAACCTAATATCAACCAGTCATAATCTTATGGAATTAAAATAACACTCAACAATTAAAGAAACAGTGGAAATTCTAAATTCTACAGCAATAGCCATTGGGCGCAGATTGTACAGGAAAGTCACAGCCTACAATTTTTTATTACATTTGTAATATTAACCACATTTTTTTCCCACATGATTGGCGGGATGCAATGGAGTCCGAGATTACCAGAGATGCGGGCCATTGAAGGACGTTTTTTAAAGGGGAAAATATTTACAAGGCAAAACCATGCCTTGTAAGTGATTGCCCTTTTAAAATAATAATCTGAGATCGGCCAGCATCCTGCACCTCCGGCGAAAAAATGCTTTTTTGTGTGCTGGGGATGCGAACCAAATGCATGCCATCTGAGTTGCATTCACCACTTGTGCCTCCTTACAAGAAAGAGATTAGTATGCTCATGGGAGGGGGCATGTAGACACAGCCGAATTACAGTAAATTAGTATTAACATGGGCAGCACGGACGGTGTAATGGTTAGCATTACTGCCTCACAGCACTGAGGTCATGGGTTCGATTCCCACCACGGCCCTACCTGTGCGGAGTTTGTATATTCTCTCCGTGCTTGCGTGGGTTTCCTCCGGGTGCTCCGGTTTCCTCACACAATCCAAAAATATACAGGTAGGTTAATTGGCTCCCAACAAAATTAATCCTAATGTGAATGTGGGTACATGTGGTAGGGAATATACAGTAGATTGTAAGCTCCACTGGGGCAGGGACTGATGTGAATGGCCAAATATTCTCTGTAAAGTGCTGCGGAATATATGTGCACTGTATAAATAACTATAAAATAAATCAATTAACACAAAAATCATTCCCAAAGGAAGTACAAAACAGACACATGATATTGGCCCTCATTCTGAGTTGTTCGCTCGCTAGCTGCTTTTAGCAGCATTGCAAGCGCTAGGCCACCGTCCTCTGGGAGTGTATCTTAGCTTAGCAGAATAGCGAACGGAAGATTAGCAGAACTGCTACTAAATATTTTCTTGCAGTTTCTGAGTAGCTCTAGGTCTTACTCCTAGATTGCGATCAGCTCAGTCCGTTTAGTTCCTGGTTTGACGTCACAAACACGCCCTGCGTTCGGCCAGCCACTCCCCCGTTTCTCCAGCCACTCCCACGTTTTTCCCTGACACGTCTGCGTTTTTTAGCACACTCCCGGAAAATGCTCAGTTACCACCCAGAAATTTCCTGTCAATCATTCACCGATCAGCAGTGCAACTGAAAAGCGCCACACGAACACCAGCAAATCTACTAAGTTTTGTGTTAAATAACTTAGCGCATGCGCTCTGAGTACCATGCGCATGCGCATTTAGCAACAAATCGCAGCATAGCAAAAATCGGCAACGAGCGAACAACTCGGAATGACCACCCTTGTTGGATGTAGGATCACTTGCGTGTGCTGAACTGCTGGTACAGTGTATACGTTTCAAAATTGTGACAACAATGACTAGTGCTCATTTCTGATTCGTCAAATGTAACAGACACATGATTCTGTTGGAGGTAGGATCACTTGCAGGTGCTCAACTGCAGGTATACGTAGCAAAATTGTGACAACAATGACTAGAGCTCATTTCTGATTCTCCAAAATGTAACTAAATTCCTCCTAATTAGTTTAATATTCTCATAATACTTCTGCAGCAATCTACAGTATTTGCAGATTTACAGTGAAATGAGTGAACAGTGTGTAGTAATAAATCATGTTTCTTAGAAAACAGAAAGGGGGGTGCTTTTTCCCCTCTGGTATCCCCTGCTCACTAAATAGTACTTGCAACAATACTTGAGGGCTTGACAGCTTACCTTGTATTTGCAAATATATGCAACAAATATCTCTGAATTTCTATTACCATATAGTTCTCAAGTATTGTTTCAAGTACTATTTAGTGTGCAGGGGATACCGTGGGGGGGGGGGGGGGGGGAGAAAGCAACCCAAACTGATTGACTAAGAAACATATAGTGGAAGCTGCTCAAAGAGAAGAGAACATTTAATTGGGGCTAATAGTAACAAAAAATAGTGATATATCAACTCAAATTAGTAAATTAAATAGAGCTGCATCTAGATCCAACTACTGAATTAGTGAAAAACAACCAAATAAAATCCGAAAGCAAAAAAAGACAATGTGAAACTTTGCTTATATATAGAATAAGTACAGTATATCTTATATAACATTGACAGGGCAGTAAATGTCAAGACATTAATAATAATAATAATAATAATAATCATAATAATAACAACAACAATTTAATATCAAATGTAAAATACCGAATTCAATATATAATATTACCATAAAACCAATAATAAAAATGCCTTATGATGTTTAGCCTTTATAAATCGTTCAGCACGCAGATATACAGGTAAAAACAATAATAGACATCCGAAGAATAGGATTGTTCAACTAAAAGCTCAAATGGACAGTATATAAAAGTCCAGATGATAGAAAGTTAGCTGTGGAACCACAAGTCCCAAAGTATAGTGTCAGACTGACAAGTGTGGGAAGGCTGCTTTAATTACCAGAAACTTTACTTTGCAGCTTAGGACTGCGGCATTTCTGTCCAGACAGACTAGCTGTGAAAGCAACACCATCGCTGATGTGCTCCAGAGCTCTTTGATAAAGCCTCCTAGCTACGGGGTGAAACGAATCAGCAAAATTGTACATGCTGACATACAGTACAGTGTAGTTATAGCCTGCTGGATTGTTTGAGTACCTTCCTGGTTTATGTCTGGAGCCCATCAGTGGCAGTGTTACTTTCACTACTCTAGGCATAGCAATAATATGTCAGACAACAATGCATACTATTTGTAAATGTACTGCAACAAATAAGGGAATGCCTAGTGTTTATTGAAGCTATGGGACTCTTCCTTTTTAAAATGATGGCTCCATGACTCTGTAACTGCCAGGATGGGAGAGATAAAGCACTAGGCGTATCTAATTAGATGTGGTGTTTTTCACACTTTTTCCTGATGTTTCAACAATATATTTTTTTTGACAGGCTATTCAATTGGGTCACCTGATCAAAAAAAAAAAAATTCACACAGTGAAACCTGTGTGCTTTCATGGTGGGGCTATTTCTGGGGATTTGGTTTTTCCTGCTTGAAACAGGTGGAAAAAAACCCTGATAAGCCGTGCCGGCTTATAAACCGCCGGCGCACTAATTACATGCGGCCAATGACCGTGGGTAATTGGATACCCCCAAAGCACTTTTAATGCCCTGTACCCTATTTTAAAGCTTGTAAAATGTTATGCAGCCTTCAAGTGGCTGAGTTTAATGACTTCTTTGCACCCCAAGGTGATAAGGTCATCAAGTCCTGCCCCCTCCCAATTCCCTGCAACCAAAAGGGGAGGACTTTTGGAAAAGCCTCCCGCCTTATAGTAAGTCCTCCGTTTGGAATTCTGTATTTCCTAAGATAAGAAGCCCTTGTCCTTAGCGGTGAAGGTTTAATATAAATCTAGCCTCCAACAAAAGAATAAAGCAGGGTTTTGATCCCTCCACCATCCCCCCGTGCCTTCATGTATGTTATTGAAGAAAAGTAGCACCTAGAGCACTATTTTGTGCATCAGGGACCACAATAGCTAGGATATTTTAGGGTTTTTTTGTTTGTTTTTTTACTTTAAAAAAAAAACAAGTTATCGTCAATATATTATTTCTCCTTTATAACTGATTATTTGTGTTTATTTCTTCTTCCTTAGTTAACTTGCTGTACATAAAAAAATATATTATTTGCAATGATAAATTAATGAAGAATAATCATTGTTATCAACACAAAGAAACACACCAGACAGAAAAAAGGTTTGTAGTGATAACACCAAAAGAAATACAATGAGGCATTAAAAAAACAACAACAATATTAATAAATACATCAAATCATTTGAAATGTATGCACTTTATATAACGTTTTCATCAAGGACCATAAACCTACAGCTGCAACATGGTTAGGACTTATTCCTGGGATAGAAGTCCACCAGGGCATATTCTGAGTTCAGATATCTGATTGGCTACTGACCTGTTGTCACAGTTTTACTATTTTTTCAAATCTCTCTAGCATTGTAAAATTATTTCAGAGGTTATTAAAACTGTACCATAAATAATGAAAACGACTTACCTTTTACTGAAAGAGCCCTCTTAATCCTTGCTTACCCGTTTCCTTGGAAACCCAGCATCCAGGCGTATGCGGCACCATCTCACTGAGATCACCGGTTGTATTCATCATACTGTACACCAAGCTCTCATATTTCAGTGATCACTCAATTGTATCCAGTATCTGTCACATTACACTACTGTGTATAGTAATGTAGGACTATTTTAATAATAAATTGCTTGTTTACTACAAAAAATTAAAATGTGGTACAGGTATGAACAGAAGTCATCTACACACTTGTTATTTAAGATGGACTCCAGAACATTGACCACTCTCTTGAAAAAGAACATCCAAGCCCGAAATACATCGGATTTAGGCCACAACCAGGGGCCTCAACTACCCACTATCAGAAGAAAATCCACTGAGAAAGGTTCTGGAGACATCATCTCTTTATATGCCCTACATGCACACAACCATCTGCTATCTAGCTTTGGACATTCTCTGTTGTTTTATGATATTACATTTATGTCTATTTAATTTTACCTCTATATGTGTCTCAGTAAATGTGCAATTATTACAGTATTACAGGATCTTATTTGCATATACTGCTATTGAGGCCAAGACACAAAGGAAACATTTAGATGAGGACCACCACCTCACAATAATAGATGTACTGTACCTAGCTGAAAAGAACTATGAACACTATTACTGGGGAAAAGAAAAAGAGTTTACTGGTGTTAAAAGGAAAATAAGGAAAGTAAGTAATTCATTTACTCATATTTTTTGTTTTGTTTATTTGGGTGTAGTAACAGTGTCATACCACAATTTATTTTAATTAGCTCTATACTTTTGTGGATTACCGGGGTGAAACCACAGTTTGTACACAGGCTGCTTTATCTGTGAAGCACTATTGTTGTCACTATTCCATAACACATGTTCTTTATAACAATACCGTCTTAAGTGACCAATGAGTCTATTCATGGAGCAGTAAAAAGCCCTTTATCAGTGATAACACAGATTTCTCCAGCGTGCCCCTGATTAGGGTGGATATTGCTTCCCATACAATAGTAAGCGATTCATAGAAGCACAGAAAGCTCAGCTTTCCATTTTGCTTCTCAAAATCATTTTGCCATGTCATGATGGCGTAAGGAGGCTGCTGAGAGGTGAAGAGCAGTGGAGACTGCTGTCTCCCCGCCTCCATCTCTGACTGTGGTCAATCAGAGATGCCCAGACTTCCTATGTTACCGGGACACAAGAGGTTCCCATAGGGTATATTAGTGAAGTGACCCGGGATATGTTGGGCCACCTTAGCTTGCTAATGGCCTCATGCGTCCACTGCCCGTTTGCTCTGCCGTCAGCCCCGCTGCCACTATTAGTGAGGTGACCTGGCATATGCATATGCCGGATCACAGTCTGCTGACAGCTGCTACTCACACTACATATCGGAAGGCAGAGAGGTCATTTATTGGAGCAAGTCACCAGACAGGTACGTATTACTGAATGGCTCCATAATACCACTATATATCACATCGATATGATGCAATATATAGTGGTAATTACTGGAAGCCATTTCAGTATTTACATGAATAGACCCCCAAGGTCCAAAAATACTTTTAAAAAGCAAAACAACACACCTGATACAGAACACTGAAAAGCAGCTAGGATGCACATAACTCATAACTGAAAATCTCTGTATTGTCAGTCTGTCAGGACATTTAAAGGGTCAATAACATAATTACCTTTTATTAATAAAGGTGCCACAAAGTGTATACAGAGCCTTACAGGGTAAACACACCAAAACATATGGCCTTGTACATTCCCTCCACTATCAGCCCCAGTGTCTCCCTAAATATTTAATAGTAGATAAATTGTATCATTTTGCGACCAAAATAGAAATAGAATTTTCAAACGTCTGATCTATGACTGACTGTTTAGTGCTCTGTGCCAGAGAGACAATTGGTGCCCCCCCCCCCCTTCCACCATTTCTTTTAATAGGGACATAAGGTGCATGCCTCATGGGGAAGGGGACTGACAAGGTTGATCCCAGAAAAAGCCCATGCTATGATTCCCCTTCCCACATTATATATATTATACACAGTTACACACACATTTATAGACCACTGCAAGAAAATGGATTTTGACACAAATCCTCTTTATGCCACATTCATGCACTTAACTTGAGAGCCCATAATTATTCAGTTACGATACCTTTTATTAAATAACACATTTAATATATTGTGATACTCAAGATTCAAACATATAACCTGTTGCATTCCAGTCTCACCCTACTCATTAAACTTTCTGATCCTGTATAAAAACTATGAACACTATATGAAGCTACTGGTACTTTGCAAAAAAATATTATCAGCATTGCAACTGAGCAGATCTATGTAGTGTGCAGCCACACATCCAATCTCTTGCAGCCACACTACATAGATCTACTCAGCTGCAATGCTGATCATTTTTTCACAAGGTACAAGGTAAGCTTCAAATAGTTAGAATTATCTATCTTAGAATTATCTACCTTTCTATGCACGGGCAGATAACTCAATGAATAGATTGTCTGCCTGCAATGCCAAAGGCAATGGGTTTGAATCCAGAGCATGTCAGCATCTTGAAATGTAATAAAGAACAGTGTGACTGAATAACAAAGAAATCTCAAGTGGAGTTCATGAATGTTGTGTAGGTATTAGCAACATAAGGGGTCAGGAGATGCTGGGCTTCAAAGAGGGGAGAAGCTGTAAGTGAAAGTAATTAAAACAGAAAATTGACAAGTGCCACCAACAGCGCCCCCTACCCTGCAGCACTATGTGCAGTGTCCCCTCCGCACACACCTAGTTATGGCCCTGATGGGCCTGTTTTGATGGGGATGCCTGGAGTTGTGATCTCCTCCCTCCATTGTTAATCTGACCCTGCCAAACATCAATATCCCCACCACAGACAGGGTAGGACAGATTTCAGGGCAAGGATAGGGCAAGGATAGGTCAATTCACTGAAGCGAGCAGGAGAATGTAGTGTACACATTAGTACTCTGATCATTTACCCAAGGTATGGGAAAACAAACAAAGTCAAATACACAGATGGGTAGAAAGAAATAAGGGAGCAAAGCACCGGCAACTAGGGTAGAACAAACAGGAGGCGTGTTCTCCCCATAAAAGTTAACAATCTATAGGATGAACAGTTGGAGAGTGGAACTGGAGAAAATACAGTACATGGATTCAGCTGGCTCAGTGTTTAGTAATTTGACAGTTTAACTGAATTAAGCTGGGCATATACTATACAATTATCTGTCAGACCATCTGTCAACTCTGGCTGCTTGGAAAGAAAATCTGGTAACGCGTGGGAGCAAATGACAAGCGACCATTTGCTCCCAAACACTGGAAAACGGACAAAAACTGTCAATCAGACAAATTGGTTAAATCTGTGATTTTACCAATTTATCACAACGAACATTTTTGTCCATTTTCCAGTGTTTGGGAGCAAATGGTCAATTGTCATTGTCACCAGGTCCAAACAAATAAGTTGGCCCCATAGTTGTCTGCAAAATAATGAATGCCTATGTAGTGTGAACAGCACAGGGTGTGTACCAGTTCAGAATGAAAGCAGATACATCGGAGCTTCATATTGTTTCCTAGACTAAACAAAGTCTGGGGGAGTCAAGAGTCAAGAAATTGCTGCAAATACTGTAGGCATAAACTCCCTCTCATAGCTCATGAGCAGTGGAGGCTCCAGAGGTAGGGCTACAGCTCAATCCAAAATTCAAATAGGGGAGCCACACCAACTGCCACCCCAAACACTGCCAAAGATAGGGGCAGATGTATTAAGCCTGGAGAAGTGATAAGTGGAAAGTGATAACGCAATAGCAAGTCAGCTCCTAACTGTCATTTTTCAAACTAATAATGGGGCAGATGTATTAACCTGGAGAAGTGATAAAGAAGTGATAAGTGGAAGGTGATAAAGCACCGGCCAGTCAGCTCCTAACTGTCATTTTTCAAACTTACAATGGGGCAGATGTATTAACCTGGAGAAGTGATAAAGCAGTGATAAGTGGAAGGTGATAACGCACCGGCCAGTCAGATCCTAACTGTCAATTTACATATTGGAGCTGATTGGCTGGTGCGTTATCACCTGGCAGTTGGTGTGGCGCTCAGATTTTTGTTAATATATGTCAGAACAAACCTTAACTTAATATATAAGTGTGTGTGTGTGTGTGTGTGTGTGTGTGTGTGTGTGTGTGTGTGTGTGTTAATCTTTTCATAACCATATTAATATACCTGCACTGTTCATTTTAAATTACAAGCTTGCAAAGTGATAACAAGGACATTTAAAATTAAAATGACTTTATACAGATGAAATGCTTCATTGAATGTGATGCAATAACTGACAATAAAAGACTTTGACATATACATGTAAGCTTGAAAGAAAAAATAAGAATTTACTTACCGATAAACAGCGAGTCAGTTTTCCTGACTCCAGCCGTCCTGGAAACATATATTTTCAGGGCCCTGACAACGTCTAGCAACTTGGAGTCCTCCAAGTCCCTAGTAGCCGCAGGCACCACAATAGGTTGGTTCAGGTGAAACGCTGAAACCATCTTAGGGAGAAACTGAGGACGAGTCCTCAATTCCGCCCTGTCCGAATGGAAAATCAGATAAGGGCTTTTACAGGATAAAGCCGCCAATTCTGACACGCGCCTGGCCCAGGCCAGGGCCAACAGCATGACCACATTCCATGTGAGATATTTTAACTCCACAGATTTAAGTGGTTCAAACCCATGTGACTTTTGGAACCCAAAAACTACATTGAGATCCCAAGTGCCACTGAAGGCACAAAAGGAGGCTGTATATGCAGTACCCCTTTTACAAACGTCTGAACTTCAGGAACTGAAGCTAGTTCTTTTTGGAAGAAAATTGACAGGGCCGAAATTTGAACCTTAATGGACCCCAATTTCAGGCCCATAGACACTCCTGTTTGCAGGAAATGTAGGAAACGACCCAGTTGAATTTCCTCCGTCGGGCCTTACTGGCCCCGCACCACGCACATATTTTCGCCGAATGCGGTGATAATGTTTTGCGGTTACATCCTTCCTGGCTTTGATCAGGATAGGGATGACTTCATCCGGAATGCCTTTTCAGGATCCGGCGTTCAACCGCCATGCCGTCAAACGCAGCCGCGGTAAGTCTTGGAACAGACAGGGTCCTTGCTGGAGCAGGTCCCTTCTTAGAGGTAGAGGCCACGGATCCTCCGTGAGCATCTCTTGAAGTTCCGGTTACCAAGTCCTTCTTGGCCAATCTGGAGCCACGAATATAGTGCTTACTCCTCTCCATCTTATCAATCTCAGTACCTTGGGTATGAGAGGCAGAGGAGGGAACACATACACTGACTGGTACACCCACGGTGTTACCAGAACGTCTACAGCTATTGCCTGAGGGTCCCTTGACCTGGCGCAATACTTGTCGAGTTTTTCCCAACGGTTTATAATCATGTGGAAGAATTCTGGGTGAAGTCCCCACTCTCCCGGGTGGAGGTCGTGCTGAGGAAGTCTGCTTCCCAGTTGTCCACTCCCGGAATGAATACTGCTGACAGTGCTATCACATGATTTTCCGCCCAGCGAAGAATCCTTGCAGCTTCTGCCATTGCCCTCCTGCTTCTTGTGCCACCCTGTCTGTTTACGTGGGTGACTACCGTGATGTTGTCCGACTGGATCAACACCGGCTGACCTTGAAGCAGAGGTCTTGCTAAGCTTAGAGCATTGTAAATGGCCCTTAGCTTCAGGATATTTATGTGAAGTGATGTCTCCAGACTTGACCATAAGCCCTGGATATTCCTTCTCTGTGTGACTGCTCCCAAGCCTCGCAGGCTGGCATCCGTGGTCACCAGGACCCAGTCCTGAATGCCGAATCTGCGGCCCTCTAGAAGATGAGCACTCTGCAACCACCACAGGAGAGACACCCTTGTCCTTGGTGACAGGGTTATCCGCTGATGCATCTGAAGATGCGACCAGGACCATTTGTCCAGCAGGTCCCACTGGAAAGTTCTTGCGTGGAATCTGCCGAATGGGATTGCTTCGTAGGAAGCCACCATTTTACCCAGAACCCTTGTGCATTGATGCACTGAGACTTGGCTCGGTTTTAGGAGGTTCCTGACTAGCTCGGATAACTCCCTGGCTTTCTCCTCCGGGAGAAAAGCCTTTCTCTGGACTGTGTCCAGGATCATCCCTAGGAACAGAAGACAAGTCGTCGGAACCAGCTGCGATTTTGGAATATTGAGAATCCAATCGTGCTGCCGCAACACTACCTGAAATAGTGCTACACCGACCTCCAACTGTTCCCTGGATCTTACCCTTATCAGGGAATCGTCCAAGTAAGGGATAACTAAAATTCCCTTCCTTCGAAGGAATATCATCATTTCGGCCATTACCTTGGTAAAGACCCGGGGTGCCGTGGACCATCCATACGGCAGCGTCTGAACTGATAGTGACAGTTCTGTACCATAAACCTGAGGTACCCTTGATGAGAAGGGTAAATTTTGACATGAAGGTAAGCATCCTTGATGTCCCGAGACATCATGTAGTCCCCTTCTTCCAGGTTCGCAATCACTGCTCTGAGTGACTCAATCTTGAATTTGAACCTCTGTATGTAAGTGTTCAAAGATTTTAGATTTAGAATCGGTCTCACCGAGCCGTCTGGCTTCGGTACCACAACAGTGTGGAATAATACCCCGTTCCCTGTTGCAGGAGGGGTACCTTGTTATCACCTGCTGGGAATACAGCTTGTGAATGGCTTCCAAAACAGTCTCCCTGTCAGAAGGAGACATTGGTAAAGCCGACTTTAGGAAACGGCGAGGGGGAGACGTCTCGAATTCTAATTTGTACCCCTGAGATATCACCTGAAGGATCCAGGGGTCTACTTGCGAGTGAGCCCACTGCGCGCTGAAATTCATTGAGACGGGCCCCCCACCGTGCCTGATTCTGCTTGTAAAGCCCCAGCGTCATACTGAGGGCTTGGCAGAGGCGGGAGAGGGTTTCTGTTCCTGGGAACTGGCTGATTTCTGCAGCCTTTTTCCTCTCCCTCTGTCACGGGGTAGAAATGAGGAATCTTTTGCCCGCTTGTCCACGAAAAGACTGCGCCTGATAATACGGCGTCTTCTCATGTTGAGAGGCGACCTGGGGTACAAACGTGGATTTCCCAGCTGTTGCCGTGGCCACCAGGTCTGAAAGACCGACCCCAAATAACTCCTCCCTTTAATAAGGCAATACTTCCAAATGCCGTTTGGAGTACGCATCACCTGACCACTGACGTGTCCATAACCCTCTACTGGTAGAAATGGACAACGCACTTAGACTTGATGCCAGTCGGCAAATATTCCGCTGTGCATCACGCATATATAGAAATGCATCTTTTAAATGCTCTATAGGCAATAATATACTGTCCCTATCTAGGGTATCAATATTTTCAGTCAGGGAATCCGACCACGCCAACCCAGCACTGCACATCCAGGCTGAGGCGATTGCTGGTCGCAGTATAACACGAGTATGTGTGTAAATACATTTTAGGATACCCTCCTGCTTTCTATCAGCAGGATCCTTAAGGGCGGCCATCTCAGGAGAGGGTAGAGCCCTTACAAGCGTGTGAGCGCTTTATCCCCCCTAGGGGGTGTTTCCCAACGCACCCTAACCTCTGGCGGGAAAGGATATAATGCCAATAACATTTTAGAAATTATCAGTTGTTATCGGGGGAAAACCACGCATCATCACACACCTCATTTAATTTCTCAGATTCAGGAAAACTACAGGTAGTTTTTTCCTCACCGAACATAATACCCCTTTTTGGTGGTACTCGTATTATCAAAAATGTGTAATAAAATTTTTTTTTCATTGCCTCAATCATGTAACGTGTGGCCCTACTGGAAGTCACATTTGTCTCTTCACCGTCGACACTGGAGTCAGTATCCGTGTCGGCGTCTATAACTGCCATCTGAGGTAACGGGCGCTTTAGAGCCCCTGACGGCCTATGAGACGTCTGGACAGGCACAAGCTGAGTAGCCGGCTGTCTCATGTCAACCACTGTCTTTTATACAGAGCTGACACTGTCATGTAATTCCTTCCAACAGTTCATCCACTCAGGTGTCGACCCCCTAGGGGGTGACATCACTATTACAGGCAATCTGCTCCGTCTCCACATCATTTTTCTCCTCATACATGTCGACACAAATGTACCGACATACAGCACACACACAGGGAATGCTCTGATAGAGGACAGGACCCCACTAGCCCTTTGGGGAGACAGAGGGAGAGTTTGCCAGCACACACCAGAGCGCTATATATATACAGGGATAACCTTATATAAGTGTTTTTCCCCTTATAGCTGCTGTAACTTTAATACTGCGCGTAATTAGTGCCCCCCCTCTCTTTTATAACCCTTTCTGTAGTGTAGTGACTGCAGGGGAGAGACAGGGAGCTTCCCTCCAACGGAGCTGTGAGGGAAAATGGCGCCAGTGTGCTGAGGAGATAGGCTCCGCCCCCTTATCGGCGGCCTTATCTCCCGTTTTTCTATGTATTTTGGCAGGGGTTAAATGCATCCATATAGCCCAGGAGCTATATGTGATGCATTCTTTTGCCATCCAAGGTGTTTATTATTGCATCTCAGGGCGCTCCCCCCCAGCGCCCTGCACCCTCAGTGACCGGAGTGTGAAGTGTGCTGAGAGCAATGGCGCACAGCTGCAGTGCTGTGCGCTACCTTGTTGAAGACAGGACGTCTTCTGCCGCCGATTTTCCGGACCTCTTCTGCGTTCTGGCTCTGTAAGGGGGCCGGCGGCGCGGCTCTGGGACCCATCCAGGCTGGGCCTGTGATCGTCCCTCTGGAGCTAATGTCCAGTAGCCTAAGAAGCCCAATCCACTCTGCACGCAGGTGAGTTCGCTTCTTCTCCCCTTAGTCCCTCGATGCAGTGAGCCTGTTGCCAGCAGGTCTCACTGAAAATAAAAAACCTAAACTAAAACTTTCACTAAGAAGCTCAGGAGAACCCCTAGTGTGCACCCTTCTCGTTCGGGCACAGAGATCTAACTGAGGCTTGGAGGAGGGTCATAGGGGGAGGAGCCAGTGCACACCACATAGTCCTAAAGCTTTCTTTAGATGTGCCCAGTCTCCTGCGGAGCCGCTATTCCCCATGGTCCTTACGGAGTCCCCAGCATCCACTTAGGACGTTAGAGAAAGTAACATACTTAGCAGGTAATATTGACAGAGTCAGAAGACACAATTTCATTAAAATGTTAAAGCATTGCACTAATGTAAATGAGACGGTTATGAAACACACACTTCTGCAATAGACACAACTGGTAAGCTTTATGTGTATTAATTGAGCAAAGCCAGAATTTTTCTATTATCTGCATAGAGCAATGAAGAGTTCTAGGAATTTCATGCTGCAAACTACCATAAGATATCACACATTTTAAAAGCACATATAGATGAACAGACTGATATGATGATCAGCTTACATACTGTACCTAATATTATTCTATATTACCTAAGCAGATATAAAAACTGTCACAGGGGTAATTTGTATTGCAGTAATATAGTTAGTTTTACATATTGACTAAGGGGATGTTTTTATGAAGTGGATCATTGTAATGCATAGAATATTTAATTGTGACTCAAACACTGAAAACTTATTGTTGGCAATTATTTTGGTGTCTAAATGAAGCTGGTAGACTAGTAAGCACTCACTAATGGTTAATGTATCTTATCTTTTAACCCACCAACATCAATTGTAGCTAAATATTATACAGTACAGTAGTTCAGGCCAGGGCTGCGATTACAAGAAAGCGACAGGGATATAGTTGATAAATAACACTATAGACTACATACGCAGCAGACATTCAGAAATTACTTTGGTGCATTATCAATCATATAATTTGAAGATGTGGATTTATATTACATACTGTAGTAGTAGTAGTAGTAGTAGTAGTAGTAGTAGTAGTAATAAAGGTTTTAACAGACATTAAATAACTTTTAGTGGCATTCTATATAGGGTGTAGGGAATATTTTTTACATATCAGAATTTTGTTTTGTTTGGCAATTCAGCCTGATGCTGCAAACATAAGTGCTATGGATTGTCTAATGTCTGGTTGCGTCTACGGAATAGGGCACCAGTATACTGTACACGGCTATCACTAACACACTATTAATTACAGTTGTCAACTGACCTAGTAGTCTTTTTTTGACTTGTTGCAATCCCACTGTGATTAGACTGAGGTGCGTATCTGGCTGCCAGACTGCGTGAGAAGAAACAGAACAAATAAGTAGAAGCATTTTCAACAACATGCAGCAAAATATAGAGCTCACTAGGCAGATGAATGGATCACACGACTACAATGACAGCGCCATGACATATCCAAGGTTTTTCCAAGTGCAATGTATGCAATACACAGTCAGTGACAATGGATGACCTTAGTGCAATGTGTAGTAACAGAAGAACAGACATAAAACTGCTGTCATAAGGCACATTACAGTTATATAACTGGATACATGAAAATGAGAGGCTTATACCCACTGTAGATTTTATGAAATGTTAATTCCCACATTTTGTATATGAAACCCAGTGATCTTGTGACATAATTGAACGCATATTATAGAACTAAATAGTGTAATCCTATTAAAAATAAAAGTGACAGGGTTGTAGCAATCATAACACTTCACAGTAAAATAGCACAAATATTTGCGAGTGTGGCAGTAATTGGTGTTGAGGCTAGTATGATAATGAATGTACTGAACATGTTCATAGTATAAACAGAAATTGTGAATACATGTCATATATCCCAGCATATATATAGGGAAAGAGACATGATACAATGCAAAATGTGGGTTTCTTTTTATCTTACTGTAACCAACCCAGCCCAGTTACAGCACTGGCACACAAGCTACTGTACTATATGTGCATAGGTTTTGTTTTCTTAGCTCATGAACTTTGCGGACAAAGTACAGTACACTATCTTTGAAAAACAGTGCGTGAAAAGACAGATCTTAAATAAACTCTTCATCTGAAATTATTTTGTGGTCAAGAAATCCCAGCTCTCAACCCCAAAAAATTTCTGCATTAATCAGGCATCCCTGGCTTTTAGCCACTCCCTTGTCTGACTGTAAAACTGTTGATTAGGGTAAGTCAACTTGAAGGAAGCTCTTGCAGAGTACATGCATAATTCTCCCTACTGGACTGACACTAGTTTAGGGGGATGTGGTTAAGATACCGGCTGTCAGGATCCCTAAGGAGGGCGGTTAGGGGGCAGGGGAGGGGGGTGGGGGGGGGTTAGGGTTAGGTTTAGACTGTGGGAAGGGAGGGTTATGGGGTAGGGGAGAGGGGGGAATATACTTACCTCGGCTTCGCCCCTGTCAGGATTACGCACATCAGGATTCCGGCGTCAGTATTGTGACCACCGGTTTTCCTGGCATGCTGCACTGGACTATAAAAAAAGAAATTACTATTTTCACGGTAACAACAATACATGTTTGGAATTCCCTGCCTGAGGGAGTTGTAATGGCGGAATCGGTCAACACCTTTAAGAATGGGTTAGATAAATTCCTAATGGATAAGGATATCCAGGGTTATGATGCATAGTCACGCATTATAGTTACTACAAAAAGGGATAAAATGCAACGGCTGACATCAGCATCAGTCAAAAATTTTAGACAAATCATCATGCATAGGAGACCACGAATAGGTTGAACTTGATGGACAATTGTCTTTTTTCAACCTCAGATACTATGTTACTATGTATGTATTTGGTGATCTGATGCAGTGATTTTGCTGGTCTTGAAAAAGGTCCTTAAGGGACCCAAAACGTTTACAAACTACCGACATGCTGCTAATGAATGCATCCATTTGTCACCTATAAGGTAAAATAAATATCTGTTGAAGCAAATTGGTGAGTGCCTGTACCATTGGATTTGAAATATATATATATATATATATATATATATATATCCACAGCGTATCCTTTACTCGCATCAATGTATAGTTCAATTAGGCGGGTGCTCCCACTGGCCTTGTTGTAAGTCCACTTTTATACCGCATCTACCACACCGTGGAGGGTGCACTCTCGCAGAAAAAGGTCACTCAGTGCTTTAATTCATAGAGTTTAATCTGGTCACAGGATGCCTTCACAGTCTACGTTTCGGTTCATTCACGAACCTTTCTCAAGACAGTCTGTACATTAGGTCTAAAAATACAACAATAACCAGAACTAAAGTTCACATTCCATATACAGGTTGAGTATCCCATATCCAAATATCCGAAATACGGAATATTCCGAAATACGGACTTTTTTGAGTGAGAGTGAGATAGTGAAATCTTTGTTTTCTGTGGCTCAATGTACTCAAACTTTGTTTAATACACAAAGTTATTAAAAATATTGTATTAAATGACCTTCAGGCTGTGTGTATAAGCAGGACCGGATTAACAATGGGGCGGATGGAGCTGCAGCTCCAGGCCTCCCCATGAAAATAGGCCCAAGGAGACTGACAGTGGTGACAGGAAAAAACTTTTTCCTGTCACAACTCACAAGCTCACAAGCTGTCAGCGGCCGTCATACTCCCCCGGGCTAGGAATCACAGGGGCTGATTGGGCCGGGGGCACGTCGGGTAGCCATCTGACAATCCCCCCCTCAGACTGCTATATGTCACATATTGATGGCCATCCGCAGCCACATGCGCATGGCTGGCAGCGGACGGGAGGCACTCGTACCCGGCCGTTGTGTTTGTGTTGTGGCCGAGCAGCTCCGCCTCCCTTATCTCCACTCTTCCAGTGTTCTCAGTGTCACGTCAGTCCAGGCTGCCAGGGGAGCTGGTGAAGGCGCAGGGGCGTTTATTACAAGGTAATTTTATTTTTTGCTGGCGTTGCCTGTGATGAGGACACTGTGGATAAGTACTGTGATGTGGTAGAAAATATTGAAGGGAGGTTACCAATGTAAGGTTAATATTGTGGGGTGGGGGTTGCTGTGAAAGGACAAAATGGGGGGGGGGGGAGCTGTACCTATTCCCATACCTCCCTGCACAGACTCTCTCACCATGTCCCCTACCAGACCTGTCCCCTCACCCTGTCCCCTACCAGACCTGTCCCTGCACCCTCACCCTGTCCCCTACCAGACCTGTCCCTGCACCCTCACCCTGTCCCCTACCAGACCTGTCCCCGCTAGAGATGAGCGGGTTCGGTTTCTCTGAATCCGAACCCGCCAGAACTTCATGTTTTTTTTCACGGGTCCGAGCGACTCGGATCTTCCCGCCTTGCTCGGTTAACCCGAGCGCACCCGAACGTCATCATGACGCTGTCGGATTCTCGCGAGGCTCGGATTCTATCGCGAGACTAGGATTCTATATAAGGAGCCGCGCGTCGCCGCCATTTTCACACGTGCATTGAGATTGATAGGGAGAGGACGTGGCTGGCGTCCTCTCCGTTTAGACACTTGATTTACTAATTTTGGGGAGCATTAGGAGTACTCAGTAGTGTACAGTGCAGAGTTTTGCTGATAGTGACCAGTGACCACCACTTTTATTTATAATCCGTTCTCTGCCTGAAAAAAGCGATACACAGCACACAGTGACTCAGTCACATACATACCATATCTGTGTGCACTGCTCAGGCTCAGGCCAGTGTGCTGCATCATCTATATATATTATATATCTGTCTGACTGCTCAGCTCACACAGCTTATAATTGTGGGGGAGACTGGGGAGCACTACTGCAGTGCCAGTTATAGGTTATAGCAGGAGCCAGGAGTACATAATATTATATTAAAATTAAACAGTGCACACTTTTGCTGCAGGAGTGCCACTGCCAGTGTGACTAGTGACCTGACCACCAGTATATAATATTAGTAGTATACTATCTCTTTATCAACCAGTCTATATTAGCAGCAGACACAGTACAGTGCGGTAGTTCACGGCTGTGGCTACCTCTGTGTCGGCACTCGGCAGCCCGTCCATAATTGTATATACCAGTGACCTAACCGTGGTTTTTTTTTCTTTCTTTATACATACATACTAGTTACGAGTATACTATCTCTTTATCAACCAGTCTATATATTAGCAGCAGACACAGTACAGTGCGGTAGTTCACGGCTGTGGCTACCTCTGTGTCGGCACTCGGCAGCCCGTCCATAATTGTATATACCACCTAACCGTGGTTTTTTTTTCTTTCTTTATACATACATACTAGTTACGAGTATACTATCTCTTTATCAACCAGTCTATATATTAGCAGCAGACACAGTACAGTGCGGTAGTTCACGGCTGTGGCTACCTCTGTGTCGGCACTCGGCAGCCCGTCCATAATTGTATATACCACCTAACCGTGGTTTTTTTTTCTTTCTTTATACATACATACTAGTTACGAGTATACTATCTCTTTATCAACCAGTCTATATATTAGCAGCAGACACAGTACAGTGCGGTAGTTCACGGCTGTGGCTACCTCTGTGTCGGCACTCGGCAGCCCGTCCATAATTGTATATACCACCTAACCGTGGTTTTTTTTTCTTTCTTTATACATACATACTAGTTACGAGTATACTATCTCTTTATCAACCAGTCTATATATTAGCAGCAGACACAGTACAGTGCGGTAGTTCACGGCTGTGGCTACCTCTGTGTCGGCACTCGGCAGCCCGTCCATAATTGTATACTAGTATCCAATCCATCCATCTCCATTGTTTACCTGAGGTGCCTTTTAGTTGTGCCTATTAAAATATGGAGAACAAAAATGTTGAGGTTCCAAAATTAGGGAAAGATCAAGATCCACTTCCACCTCGTGCTGAAGCTGCTGCCACTAGTCATGGCCGAGACGATGAAATGCCAGCAACGTCGTCTGCCAAGGCCGATGCCCAATGTCATAGTACAGAGCATGTCAAATCCAAAACACCAAATATCAGTAAAAAGCCTCTTTTTTTCTTTGCGTCATGTGCTGTTTGGGGAGGGTTTTTTGGAAGGGACATCCTGCGTGACACTGCAGTGCCACTCCTAGATGGGCCCGGTGTTTGTGTCGGCCACTAGGGTCGCTAATCTTACTCACACAGCTACCTCATTGCGCCTCTTTTTTTCTTTGCGTCATGTGCTGTTTGGGGAGGGTTTTTTGGAAGGGACATCCTGCGTGACACTGCAGTGCCACTCCTAGATGGGCCCGGTGTTTGTGTCGGCCACTAGGGTCGCTTATCTTACTCACACAGCGACCTCGGTGCAAATTTTAGGACTAAAAATAATATTGTGAGGTGTGAGGTATTCAGAATAGACTGAAAATGAGTGTAAATTATGGTTTTTGAGGTTAATAATACTTTGGGATCAAAATGACCCCCAAATTCTATGATTTAAGCTGTTTTTTAGTGTTTTTGGAAAAAAACACCCGAATCCAAAACACACCCGAATCCGACAAAAATAATTCGGTGAGGTTTTGCCAAAACGCGTTCGAACCCAAAACACGGCCGCGGAACCGAACCCAAAACCAAAACACAAAACCCGAAAAATTTCAGGCGCTCATCTCTAGTCCCCGCACCCTCACCCTGTCCCCTACCAGACCTGTCCCCGCACTCTCACTTTGTCCTCTACCAGACCAGTCCCCGCACCCTCACCCTGTCCCCTACAGACCTGTCCCTGCACCATCACCCTGTCCCCTACCAGACCTGTCCCCTCACCCTGTTCCCTACCAGACCTGTCCCCACACCTTCCCCGTCCCCTACCAGACTTGTCCCTGCACCCTCACCCTGTCCCCTACCAGACCAGTCCCCTCACCCTATCCCCTACCAGACCTGTCCCCTACCAGACCTGTCCCTGCACCCTGTTTCCTACCAGACCTATCCCCGCACCCTCACCCTGTCCCCTACCAGACCTATCCTTGCACTCTCACCCTGTCCCCTACCAGACATGTCCCTGCACCCTCACCCTGTCCCCCACCAGACCTGTCCCCGCACCCTCTCCCTGTCCCCTACCAGACCTGTCCCCGCACTCTCACCCTGTCCCCTACCAGACCTGTCCCCACACCCTCACCCTGTCCCCTACCAGACCTGTCCCCGCACCCTCACCCTGTCCCCTACCAGACCTGTTCCCGCACTCTCACCCTGTCCCCTACCAGACCTGTCCCCGCACCCTCACCCTGTCCCCTACCAGACCTGTCCCTGTACCCTCACCCTGTCCCCTACCAGACCTGTCCCCGCACTCTCACCCTGTCCCCTACCAGACCTGTCCCCGCACCCTCACCCTGTCCCCTACCAGACCTGTCCCTGCACCCTCACCCTGTCCCCTACCAGACCTGTCCCCGCACCCTCACCCTGTCCCCTACCAGACCTGTCCCTGCACCATCACCCTGTCCCCTACCAGACCTGTCCCCGCACCCTCACCCTGTCCCCTACCAGAAATTACTATTATATATATATATATATATATATATATATATGGGATGAAGTTATGTGACCGCCGGTCACAGCACCTCCCTCTTTCATTCCGCCCCCTGAAAATCCTGACGGTTGGCATGCCAGCCAACAGGGACTATGCCCACTTGTGGGTGTCCATGACACCCATAGAGTGAGAATAGAACCTGTGGTGACCACAACAAGCCTGCAAGGGGCGACTTGCGCCAGCTGGCATACCGCTACCGGGAAGCGGGTCATGCATACCCAACCCATATATATATATATATATATATATATATATATATATATATATATAATTTCTTTTTTTTTTCTTCTGTACCATCTCAGAGTAATGACACGAGATGTTCCCACCATACACTATCACCCCAGTCTGCCCTCCCCTCCTTTCCCTACCCCCACACTATCTTTTTTGTCCAGGCTCCTCTCCTAGGTCTGTCCCATCTCCCTAGCTATATATATATATATATATATATATATATATATAGTTATATATAGTTATCTATATATATATAATATCAGTAATATTATGAGATGACCCCACCATAGACCATCACCAATCCAGCATGCTCTTCATAGTGCTGTCTGCACCCCATAGCACATGCCATGCCATGTGCAGACCACCGCCACAGTAGGGCCCACACACCATTGGACATGACCCCTCAAAAAAAAAAATCACCTGCACCATTGGCCACACCCCCTGCAGCGGCACATTAGGCCCTTCGTGAATTTCAGCTCCAGGCCCATGTGTACCTTAATCTGGCACTGTGTATAAGGTGTATATGAAACATAAATGAATTGTGTGAATGTACACACACTTTGTTTAATGCACAAAGTTATTAAAAATATTGGCTAAAATTACCTTCAGGCTGTGTGTATAAAGTGTATATGAAACATAAATGCATTCTGTGCTTAGACTTAGGTCCCATCGCCATGATATCTCCTTATGGTATGCAATTATTCCAAAATACGGAAAAATCCGATATCCAAAATACCTCTGGTCCCAAGCGTTTTGGATAAGGGATACTCAACCTGTATGTATAAGAAAGTATTAAAACAAAAGACGACATATACATTCACGACCACTACCTCCCAGGCCCCTCAGCAGACAAGTTATCAGGTCAGCAATAGGACAGACCAATAATAGATTGACTGGGTCCCACCCCAACAACTTGGAGGGGATAGGACCCTAGCTCTCAAGCAGAGGGAGAGCTTCTGGATCCACAAGTTGGACACAGTTGCCTCTAGGGGATTAAACGAGGCCAACCCCGTCAATATATTTCTATAGTATTTGTGACGTATATGGCTACTACAAATATAAATATTGGGTTAAGTGGATTATTGATTGGATTATTGATTGTTTATCTTGAACCTATTTGCATGTCAGTATGGATATCTACACTACTGATACCCAACAACTTGTGACAGGATGATTATCGACTTCTATTGTGTATGCATTTCATAAAACTGTGAAATGATGTATCCAATGGAAGAATACCATGACATCCTATTGGAGTCCTATGTAATATTATCACATGAATGTAAGTGATGACGATTTTCCAACTCTTTTCATTGAAATTTATGGAATACAAAGTGAATGAGTGTGTTGAATACTGGACTCCATATAAATGGACATGCTTTCTATACTAAGATAACGGATTGAACTAGCTGTGCCTGAAGACTGAACTAATAAAGATTATTTGTATTTTCAAAAGTGACAAAGTAGTAAGTGCCCTTGTTTCCGTGGATATATATATATATATCCACTGAAAAACAAGGGAGTGTTTCTGTTTTTCACCTTGACAAAGGGACGTTAGTGCCACAAAATGTTGGATTCCTTAGATGTGATGTGATGAATTAAAACACATTTTTTTAAAGCATTTTCTGTGTTAGTCTCCGAGTGCCGCTGCTTGTTAGAACTGTTTGTGTGTGTGTGTGTGTGTGTGTGTGTGTGTGTGTGTGTGTGTGTTTGTGTGTGTATATATGTATATGTATATATATATATATATATTTATTTTAAAACCTTTAAATGGGAGGCGGTCACAAGACCGCCTGTCGGGATCCCAACGGTCAAAATGCCTACGCCAGAATCCCGACCGGCGCCACAGACTTTTCTCCCTCTGTGGGTGTACACGACACCCACAGAGGGAGAATAGATCCTGTAGCGAGCGCAGCGAGCTACCATGCCCACAGCATGGCGAGCACAGCAAGCCCCAAAGGGCTTTCTAGCTCTCACCCCGCAGCCGGCATACTGGTGGCCAGAATCCTGCTGACAGAATCATGACAGCCGGGATGCCGGCCTTAACCAGTACCTGCATAAACAGTAAGATTTTCATATCATCACCTCAGTGCTTCACTTATTTACAGTAGGTGTGATTATAAATTAATTAAGGCATAATATAATAAACAATAATGAGATTTTCTGTGATCTGTGTATAAACCTAAGCTTACGCCTTTACATGGTAATAGAACTCCGGAATCACATTTTTGATTCAAGAAAAACTGTCACAGAAAACAGGAATTTCCCTGTATATGGGAGGATACATATCTGATCAGTACAGCTAAATAATGCATGTACAATCAGCACTCTTCGTGGCTGCTGGTTTATATCAAAATGCTTAGTGATCACAAAATGCTGAATTTGTTTCAGCTGTTTTATCCATATCAAAAACATTATTTGTGTTACTATTATAGACTTTGCTAGTTACATATGTATAAATTAATGAAAGACTAAAAATAGATAATTGTAAAAAAAAAACAACAACTATACTTGTCTCCTAGTACAAAGCATGTACTTTTGGCTTAGAGAGACAAGTTGTCTTAATTAATGTAAACTTGCAGACACTGCTAATAGTTCTATGCCTGAAATGGTGTGCTATGCTTTTTATTGAAACATCAGGGCCAAAACTAGGATATTTGTCACCCGGGGCAAGACAGTGATTTGCTTTTCTTTGCCTCTTCTCTAGCTTCCCAGAGGAAGGAGGGGAGGCAGAGGTAGGGGGTATTAGAGGGATTCTTAATTAAAATATGTGAAAAGGAACGCAGGGCTGGATTAAGGTTTGTAGATGGCCCCCAAGCAGGGCCGGCTATACCATTAGACAGCTTTAGGCGGCTGCCTAGGGGCGCGGCCCACTGGAGGGCACCACTGAATTCATCTAGCATAAAACTGAAGGATGTCTCTGTATGCGGTCAGTAATGAATTTAAAGATGGGAGGATGGAACACAATAAGGAGCATGCAAATATATGTATGTCTGTGAGTATACACATGTATATACATACAATTTTACGGGATGTAGGTGGCATCCAGGCGGACCAGGTGCTGGGGTTTAGAATACTGGCTCCAGAATCCTAACACCTGTCAGAATGCTGACACCAGAATCCCAACAGCCGGCATCCTGAATGTTAGTGTTTAGGCTGCGGAAAGGGAGGGATAGGCTAAGGGTAAGAGGTAAGGTTAATTAATTTAATTTAAAATAACGTTATTACGGTGCTCGGGATGCCACTGTCGGTATTCGGACCGTGTATATATGTATGATGATGCAATTGCCCAGCACACTTAGTGGCCAACTGCATCTCTCCTCTGGGATGTGTGTGTGTGAGGGCGTTGCAGTTTAGGGGGCACTATGCTGAAGGTTTGCCTAGGGTGCAGAGAAATCTTGCACCGGCCCTGTCCCCAGGGCAACTAGCACCCCTAGTTGTGGCCCTGGCTGTGCCACCACTTGTAGCCACAATATTTCCCAGTACTTGGGCCCTCCTGTAGTCTCAGGGGACCTGAAACTAAACGTTAGTGATATGCAGCACATAAGTTGTGTGATCGCAATTCAGACAGCAAGTACAATACTCCGTTTAACATCAAATTTGAATTGATGTTCTGCAGTATCAGAATCATTGTTTTAATTAACATTAATATTAATTGAACTATGGACTGCCCATGCTGGTTTCATGTATCGATGTCTAACCATCAACATGTCTGCTTAAAGGAGCCTGCTGCTCAGTTGCAAATTCTATTGTTTGCTCTACCCACCATTCTTCCCTATTACACCCCTACCACAACATGGAGTAGAATTAAATAGACTCCACCTTCATCCCAGATCTACAACGGGACTATAACTTCTGTGAAATGTGGAATTGTGAAATACAGTTAACAAAATAAAATAAAATAAAAACAGTTTCCTGGAATGAGAAGCATAAGGTGAAACTGAAGATGGTTTCACCACAAATTACAATTTGTGAACAATTCTATCACAACTAGGCTCAGCTCTATAGCCAGGTTCTATAGAGTTGTAATACCAATGCAGCTATAAACAAGTGAGCACACAATTTACTGGTTGCTAGGATTACACTGAACTGATCAAAACTATTATAGTGTGTAGCAACAATTACCTTGTTTGAGATTGCTAGAAAGGTAACACAGTGATATACACTGTGATATCACAGCCAATCTCAGGGTGTGAGCCTGATATTGCAATGTGCAGGCCTATGACTGCCATAACACCCCATAATTATCCTAAAAAAAATTCAGGATCATGAAGTAAATCGGGATTGAAGGACAAACTGACTCAAAAGTTCTGCAACAGGTTCCATCACTCACATTTACATCATTTCAAGTACATTCTATCAGAATTTACACTCCTTTTTCTATGTGTGTTGGGCAACCCAAACAATTTCTAGATGATTTTTCTGCCTGGCTCCCTCACTTCTTATCCTCTGACATCTCCACCATTATCATGGGAGATTTCAATATTGCTTTTGATAGTCCAAAATCTGCTGCTCATGCCTCCAATCTACTCTCTCTAATCTCCTCTCTTGGCCTCTCACAATGGACTGACTCCTCTACTCATCAGGAGGGCCGCTGCCTTGATCCAGTATTCACCAGATTATGCTCAGTTTCTGATTTCTCTAACACGCCTTTCTCTCTCTCAGATCACAACCTTATCATCTGCATTCTCTCCTCTAATACTTCAAACTCAGTGTCACTGACATCCTCCAATCCTCCTCAAACCCGCAGAAATATTAATGCATTTAATCTTCAAGAATTTCCACCTCACTGCAACAACTGCTTTCACCTATTTCTGCATTCACTTCTAGAGATAGCCCTTGACGAAGTGGCTCCAGCTACCCATCACACTCCACGTAGGCCTAGATGTCAACCATGACACTCTAAAGTAACAAGACACTTACAAAACTGTCACGTAAAGTTGAAAGCCAGTGGTGTAAATCTCGTATTCCAAGTGACTTACTCACATATAAGACTGTCTACCACTCTTATCGTTATGCCATGGATACTGCCAAACAAACATATTTCCAAACTCTCATCTCTGCTCAAGCCTCTAACCCCAAATTACTTTTTAATACATTTAAATCACTTTTCAACCCTCCTTCACCCAACCCACCAGCCACTATCAAGGCGCAAGATCTTGCTTCCTACTTCAAGGACAAGATTGATAACATCCAAGATGAAATGGTATGCTCTTCCTCAACCAGTGACCTACTCAATTCCCTACCTGAACTCTCTGGCACTTTCTCTTCATTTGATCCCACAAGTGAAGATGAAGTATCAACACTCTTCTCATCCTGCTACTCTACTACCTCTCCTCTTGATCCTATATCCTCACAAATAAGTAAAGCTCTGTCTCTTATGCTCATCCCAACCTTAACTAACAGCTGTAATCTCTCTCTCTCTTAACTGGTATCTTTACTTCACTGTTCAAGCATGCAGTGATTACTCCCATTCTGAAAAAAACTAAATTCTGACCCTAACTCTCTCTCAAACTACCGTCCCATTTCTCAGCTCCCATGTCTCTCCAAGCTACTTGAGAAACTTGCCTACACTCGCCTCACACACATTCTTAACTCATACAATTTATTGGACCCACATCAATCATGCTTTCACTCCCAGCACTCCACAGAGACAGCACTGACTAAAGTAGTGAATGATCAGGTCACTGCAAAGTCTAAAGGCCATTACTCACTACTCATTCTTCTAGATCTCTCTGCTGCTTTTGACATTGTTGACCACTCTCTTCTCATACAAACACTGCAATCCCTAGGTCTTCAGGACACAGCCCTCTCTTGGTTCCTATCCTACCTATCTAATCACTCTTTCAGTGTCCGTTTCTCTGAATCCACCTCCTCTTCGCTACCCCTTTCAGTTGGAGTACCGCAGGGCTCAGTGTTAGAACATCTGCTTTTCTCAATCTATACCTCATCTCTTGGGAAACTAATCAACTCTTTTGGATTTCAGTATCATCTGTACACAGATGATACTCAAATCTACCTTTTCTCCCCTAATTTGTCTCTATCTGTATTGGGCCGGGTCACTGAATGCCTCTCTGCCGTTTCATCTTAGATGTCATCTCGTCACCTCAAACTTAATATTTCTAAAACAGAGTTAATTATATTTCCCTGGCCAATAGCAGTTACCAACCTGATATTTCTATCTCTGTTGAGAACTCTACAATCAACCCTACACCACAAGCTCGCTGCCTAGGTGTCATACTTGACTCAGAACTGTCCTTTGCTCCTCACATTCAATCTGTCTCAAAATCATGTTACATGCATCTAAGAAACATATCCAAAATACGATCATACCTTACACAAGACACTGCTAAATCTGTAATCCATACTCTCATTATCTCCCACATTGATTATTGCAACAGTCTTCTTACTGGTCTTATTAAGATGAAACTCTCACCATTACAATCCATTCTGAATGCAGCTGTGAGGCTAATATTCCTCGCTAGATGTTCATCGTCTGCAGACCCACTATGTCAGTCCCTCCATTGGCTACCTGTATTCTGCCGTATTCAATATAAAATACTGTTACTTACACAAAATGCTATTAACCATACTACACCAACATACATCTCTTCACTTATCTCAAAATATCTCCCAACCCGGCCCCTTCGCTCTTCAGAAGATCTACGTCTATCATCCACACTCATTACTTGCTCCCTTGCACGATTACAGGACTTTCTTCGGGCTGCACCCACTCTGTGGAATGCCCTACCACGCACATTAAGACTCTCCTCTAGTCTTCAAACCTTCAAGCGTTCCCTGAAAACTCATCTATTCAGACAAGCTTATCAAATTCCAGAACGGCTCACATTACCTTTATAGCTTTCTAATCCAATTATATCCTCACAGTACAGTCCACACATATCCCCCACATATTTCATTCTTCACTCTCCCTTCCTCCTGACCCTGGTTCATCATTGCTGTAATGTGATATCATGCAGCCCACCATGAACTTTTGCAATCTGGTGGACAACTATGCAATAGATAGCACCTATCCTTGTGTATAAATACCTATTTCCCTATAGATTGTAAGCTTGCAAGCAGGGCCTCTTACCTCTATGACCGTTTGTTTTTACCCAGTTTTGGCTTATATTTTTGTCCAGTTATAAAGCGCAACGGACTTTGCTGCACTATATAAGAAACTGTTAATAAATAAATAAATGTTCTATCTGTGTTACTAATACTATCAAGTTCCTAAAGCATTACAGTGACAATTTACTTGTTCATTTCCACCGAACAACCAGCTGTTGCAAAGCTATATAGGATCCTGGGATCTGGAGTTACTCCAATTGTATCTAGGTTCTGAAACTGCTTCTTAGCAAGTAAAGACCTTTTCAGAAACACAGTTTATAAATATATTTTTAGCATTAAAATACTTTTTCATACTGTACATATGCAACTGCCAAGGCTATCAAAAACTTAAAAATGTTACAAAATACCATACTGTACAGTATACAGCATATTATAACATTGAATCCATTAACATACACTTGTGGCAGGTGTGACACATATTGAAAACTGTGTGCAGTATGCTTCTTCATGATTCTTATACAATATCCTATCTCCCAACTGTCCCCATTTTCGTGGGACAGTCCCGTTTTTTTGGGGACTCTCCCGCTGCCCACCACAGAGTGCTGGGCATGCCCCCTTCAGTGATGGAAAAGGGAGGCGTGGCTTACAATGTGAAGCCACGCCCCTTTTGAGGCCACACCCTTTTTGGGACCGCACGTGTGTGTCCCGCTTTGAAGAACAAGGAAGTTGGGAGGTATGCTATATGAATTAAATTCCAAAGTCATTCCCAACCTAGACACTTAGGGGTCTATTCATGAAGCAGTAAAAAGTGTGCAAAAGTGAGCCAGTGGGGAAGTGCCCATGGAAACCAATTAGCTGCTACCTATAATTTTATAGTATGCATTTTATAAATGTTACCTCAGCACTGATTGGTTGCCATGGGTAACTTTTCCACTGGCTAATATCTCCACACTTTTCACTGCTTCATGAATAGACCCCTTATTTTCCACTCCTGCTGGCCTTTAGGTACAGTACTTTTGCAATTGATGACAGAAACTTAATCAGAGTTGTCAGATACTCTCTCTTTCCAGTGGGAAACAAAAAAACACCCACATGCGAGAGAGTTACAACAAATCTACTAATTATTAATTTATGGTTTCTGTATGTAAATACAGGGGCGTGACTTTGCAAAATGGGCGTGGTCTAGCTTAAAATAGGCGTGGTCTCACAGGAAAAGACTAATTTACACCCAAGTTTTTGACCCTGCACCAACACACCTCGGCCACCACAGGGGGGAAAAAATCGACCATATTAAGCCCACACATTAATGCCCCTTGCACCATATTATGCCACACACTGCAATGCCATGATACATTATGCCCTAGAGTAAAGCTTCTTATTACTTTTAAATTACCTGCCCGTTGCCAAGGGTTTCACGCGTTGGGTGTCATGCTGGTTGACAGGGGTTTCATGCTCTGGGATCCAAGCTCATTGCCATGGGTTTCATGCTCTGCGATGAGTGTCATGCTTGTTGCCAGGGGTAATGCTTGTTGCCAGGGGTGTGTAATGCCAGGTGTGCCAGGGGTGTGTGTAATGCCAGGGATGCCAGGGGTGTGTAATGCCAGGTGTGTGTAATGCCAGAGGTGCCAGGGGTGTATAATGCCATGGGTTCCCCCACAGCCCGCCACCCCACCTGCCCCTCTTCTCCCCTGCCTCCCTGTCATAATTCTCTGCTCGGGGCGGAGTTTCGCAAAATGACGTGTTTGCGTCGTGACATCATGACGCAAATGCATCATTCCGTGAAACTTCACCCCAGAGCGGAGTACTAATGACAGGGAGGAGAGAGTAGTTATTGAACATAGAAAAGTGCAGCGGCGGACGCCCCGTGCGATTGCACGGCTGGCCCGCTGCTAGAAACGGCACTGGATAAACGTAATGAGTAGTTGATAGGCAAATATATTTTTGGGTTAGTTTGCTGTACTTCTCTTGTAACCATATGATAAATCTGTTTGCATAAAATCAGATTGGCAGAGTTCAAATCACCATGTGACAGTCTTGCTAAAAATATGTTTTCTAATCACCTTTTTTCATAAACAAATTCTTAAAAACAGAACTTCAGAAAAACTGTTACACTTGTAAATGTCAATAAATACTTTTTCTTTGAACAAATGATAAAAACAATTGACTAACCGAAAATATTGTCTCAATATAGCAAATCTTTCCATATACTGAACCAAGGGAGATTTGCTTAATGTTCAGAAGTGTCTTCATAAATCTTTGCGGCAGTCGTGCCAAATAGCCCTCTCAGTGCTCCAAATCCCCTGAGACTCTGCTAGCATTGGGCATCTTTTGTTGCCGAAATATCTTTGTCACAACACAATGCGACAAGGATGCACCAGGAGACCACGCTGATTAATTTAACATGTGACACTTGTTTATCTGTGTGTGACTGAGGGGTATGCTTACTAAAGTGCAGATTTTCAAATGTGGAGACAATTAGATACTATGTACCATTTATCTAGTACCTTCTAGAAGACAATATTCAGAATCTGATTTGTTGCCATAGGCAACGTCTCCACATTTGAAAACCCGCACTTTAGTAAATATACACCTTTAGTAAATATACACACAATCTGTATTCAAAGCGCTATGATGCAGCAGCCAAGGCTTTTCTCAATGCAAAATTCCTTTGTGATTTGTGTACATACTCAGTCGTACACAGATATACAAATGTCCAGGAGCAGAACTGCCGGAGACAATGGCATCACCCCTGAAGATTTTACCTCTCTTCCACTGTTCCAGCATTCACCATACCCATAAGTGTCCAAAGACCTCGCTGTAACTTATGCCTAATAGAGCGGGTGGCGGTGGTAGTGCATGATTGGTGCTTGCGGAGGGAGCCACGTTCATCAAGTGGGAGTGGTGGTGGGCGCCGGCAGTGATTGATTGCTCTGCCCGCCCCTCATCTTTCTCCTCATCTCAGCGCTGCTGGCTGTCAGGATGGTGGGACCAGACCTACCATGAGGCAGCTGCCTAAAGGCGCCGGCCTCTGGAGTGCACCATTGAATCTGTGGAGCCTAACTGGTTCAGTCTGCTGATCACTCACTAAAACTGCAGCTAGAAGTGGTGCACCCGCTGCTGCTCTCCAGCCTGCTGACTTCTGGCATCTGGTATACGTCACCAAGAATCAGAGCAAGAGCTGGAGATATCAGCAGATACCCTGTCAGCGGGCTACTACAGAACTGTATAGGAGACCAATCTACGCCAACAGTGACTATGCTGCTGCTAAACCATTTCTCGTTCTTCCATCTAGCCTGTTGAGCCCTGTATCTTCCACCTTTTCCACCCAGATGATGAGTGCTCAGGGGGGTTGGTGTGTGATTACCAGGACCCTCTACTGCCAGATATGAGCTCGGTCCAGGGGATGCATTTGGCACCCCAATGGTCAGGAAGCCAGCGGACATGTCACCGATGCCAGAATCTCAACACCACTCAGGAGACCAGTGCCAGAACACAGACAACTGACATCCCAAAGGTGAGGTACAGGTTGGGGTTAGGGCCGGCAGTGTTGGGATGCCACTGTAGGTCATGTGACCGCCAGCATCTCAATTGCCAGGATAACATACCCAACACTTGTCCTGCAGTGACATGCAGTGAGGTAAATGGCTGGGGAGGCATTGACTAGTATCAGAGACAGATTTATACACATGCTAATCACTAAACCGGGCAGCAAGCTGACACACCCTCCCCTCACTGGCCTCTGTACATGAGTGTCTAAAGGCCCCCATACAACTATGATTACTTGGAGCAATTCAGCATTTGCAGATGATTTCCCCAAAAAGATTAACAATGTAAGGGGTTTACCAACTGCCAATACCAACCAAAAAGTGATCAGACTCAATAAATCAGGTTGCCCAACATGCTGAATTTTACCGTCCAGTCAGGGCTATACTGTAGTCATTTCTCAAACTCGGTCCTCAGGACCCCACTCAGTTCACTTTTTACAGATCACCTAGCAGTTGCACAGGTGTATTCATTACTCACTGACACATGGTTATTTCACCTGCAATTTTGTGAGGAGACCTAGAAAACGTGAACTGTTTGGGGTTCTGAGGACCGAGTTTGAGAACCTGTGCTGTATATTGCAGTGTATGCAAATGGTCAGCCAATCTGCTCACCGTAAGTAATAACATGACGAGTCTTTCAAGATTGGCAGATTTGTATTTGCTGAAAATGATCTGCAAATCACTGAAAATGTATGTGCACAGTATGGTGGATGGGGGCGGGGAACCACAGAATCTGTGAATCATTGTTTTTGGATTGTTGATGTACAGTATTATATGGACCCATTTACTCACTAGTGCATGACCTCTGTATGAGTGATTAGCATATGAACTGTGCTGACTAGCAAGCTGATCATTCTCTACTAACTTGCATTTATGAGTAATTTCAGCAGTTTTGTCTTTCTAGAGACAATTTTGTTCTACCAATATTACATACTGTACATTTGGTGAGTTAATTGTTGCCAAATTCCTGGGTTATTTGTAAAAACAAATAGTAGTTATTAATGACTTTTGTTTGGTAGATGCAATTGCAAGTTTTCTGCCAAATCTTTTGGGAGTGTTTGGTGTAATCCTGATGAACATCATTTGACCTAGCAGTGACTTACCTGGACTGCATATCTTGCTGTGTTTTGGGCTGATTGCCTTCAGCAGGCGGGGAGGAGTGAGTCACGTGTTGCTGGAGCTCCACCAATGACTGATAATACTGCTGCTGCTGATGTTGTTGCTGTTTAAAACGTGATAGACTGAAAAACAGTCCCAAGATGGCTTTCAGATTTCCATTCTTTATTTCTGTAATGAAACAGAGAAGCAAAATCCTTTGAATAATTACAATATATTATTTCTAGTCATAAATGGGACATTTAAAGAACAATGGCAGGTGAGGAGTTTGACTGGGACCATCAAACCATTACGCATGTATCCTAAGGTGTACTCAGGAGGACAGAAAACTCCCATGAAGCTACGAGCATTGACTTGATTTCCTTTGTTCACTATAGAAAGTACGTCCTACAGTCTAGGGCCCAGATTTATCAAGCCTCGGAGAGTAATAAATAGCACGGTGCTAAAGTAGCAACCAATCAGCTCCTGTCATTTTTCAAACATAGCCTGTAACATGGCAGTTAGGAGCTGATTGGCTGGTACTATACCACTGTGCAATGTATCACTCTCCAAGGCTTGATAAATCTGGGTTTAATTCTCCATCTGTACCTCCTTAGAACAGTACATGATGGTGCTTAAGGTGATGTACTAAGCAGTGAAAATGTGGAGAAGTGAGCCAGTGGAGAAGCTGCCCATGGCAACCAATCAGCTGCTCTGTATAATTTAATAGTATGCAAATTATAAATGGTACTTCAATGCTGATTGGTTGCCATGGGCAACTTCTCCCCTATTTTCACTGCTTAGAACATATCCTCCTGAGCAATCTGTTAAATATACAAGAGCTGTTAGTTAATAAAACATACATAAATAATAATAAACAATAAAACAGTAGAAAATATAAGGCGTGGCTTGGCAGAAATTTAATCTTCCAAGGTTCGTTTCATGAGAAGCCAATTAACCTGCAAGCATGTAATCTGTGGGCAAAATATAAGGAGAACACATAAACTCTGCACCAATCACTAGTTGGAATTGAATACATAACCTAAGTGATTCAAGGCAGCAACTCACCATGTCAACTTGTTGTGTTAATGTAATATTACTGAAGAGTACACTATAACATCCACATTTATTTAATCTACTGTCATGATAAAAGCAGTGGCGTAACTACTGCCCCCGCAGCCCTCGCGGTGGCTTGGGGGCGAGGGGCTGCGGGGGCGCCATTGATTTGGAGCAGATTGACATGTGGACGAGCGTCCGCATGTCAAATCTGTTGTCACCCCCCGCTGCTGTAAAGAGGGACACGGAGGGCACAGCGCGCGCCTCTCCCGTGTCCCTCTGGGTCTCCGGTGGGTCTAATAAAGGAAGTGCCGTTCGTGAGCTCTGATTGGCTCACGAACCGGCACCTCCTTTAACCTGCCGGAGACCCAGAGGGACACAGGAGAGGCGCGCGCTGTGCCCTCCGTGTCCCTCCAACACAAAGGAGCAGGGGGGGGAGGAGGGGGGAGGAGCAGGGAGGAGGGGGAGGGCGGCACTGGGGGAGCATATGTGGCAGGCACTGAGGGGGCATATGTGGCACTGGGGGGGAGGTATATTTAGCACTGGGGCACGTGAGTACCTGGCACTGGGGGCATATGTGGCACTGGGGGCATATGTGGCACTGGGGGGGTATATTTAGCACTGGGGGCACGTGAGTACCTGGCACTGTGGGGGAATATCTGGCACTGGGGGCATATGTGGCACTGGGGGGGTATATTTAGCACTGGGGGCACGTGAGTACCTGGCACTGTGGGGGCATATGTGGCACTGGGGGCATATGTGGCACTGGGGAGGTATATTTGGCACTTGGGGCACGTGAGTACCTGGCACTGTGGGGGAATATCTGGCACTGGGGGCATATTTGGCACTGGGGGGGTATATGTGTACCTGACACATGGGGGGGGCTATATTTGGCACTGGGGGCATGTGAGTACCTGGCACTGTGGGGGAATACCTGGCACTGGGGGCATATGTGACACTGGGAGCACGGCCCTAGCAACAAGCACTACCCCCTAGCAACGAGCATGACACCCAGTGCATGAAACCCCTGGCATCGAGCATGACACCCTGAGCATGAAAATCCCTGGCACCGTGCATGGAATCAAGAGCATGAAACCCCTGGCAACGAGCAGGTAATTTAAAAGTAATTAGAAGCCTTACTGTAGAACTTAATGTGTAATGGGCATTATGGTGTGTGGCATAATGTATCACGGACATTGCGGTGTGTGTCATAATGTGTCACAGGCATTATGGTGTGTGGCATACTATATCACGGGCATTGTGGTATGTGGTATAATGTCGCGGGCATTGCAGTGTGGCATAATGTATAACGGGCATTGCGGTGTGTGGCATAGGGTATAACGGCATTGCGGTATGTGTCATAGGCATTACGGTGTATGGTATACTATATCACGGGCATTGTGATATGTGGTATAATGTCTCAGGGTCATTGCAGTGTGTGGCATAATGTATCACGGACATTATATGTGCTATAATGTATCAGGGGCATTGCAGTGTGTAGCATAATGTATAACGGGCATTGCGATTCCTGTCATAATGTGTCACAGGCATTACGGTGTGTGGCATAATGTGTCGGGGGCATTACGGTGTGTGCATATTGTGTCATGTGCATTATTGTGTGTGGCATAATGTCTAAGGGCCATTGCAGTATGTGGCATAATGTATACTGGGCATTACTATAAGGAGGAAAAATGACAAATAATGTAACGGGCATGAATCAGGATTAGTTTTCTTTCCTGTGGTGGCTAACGTCTGGGCGTGCAGGTTGCAAAACTGGGGTATAAGGTAGTCTTTTCCTGCAATGCCACGCCCCTTTATGCGAAGCCACGCCCATTCCAATGAAGCCGCGCGCATGTTTGTCACTTTACTAGTGCCAATTATGGGGAATATGGGGGATATGGGGGGGGGGGGGGGGGGGGGCGCCGAAGAAGTTTTTGGCTTGGGGGAGAAAAATTTCTAGTTACGCCACTGGATAAAAGGTATAAACAAACATTTTGTAACATAAAATACAGGTATACAGTATGTTATTTAATACATTTCCTCCATTTTGCTGCCTGAAAAAAAAAACTAAATCTGTACAGCTAAATCTAGCTGTGATATATCTAATAATGAATATTGTGACAAAATGAATTCCCGTTATCTACAATATGTTATGTATAAGGATAGTTTTGTTTTAGGCATTTTAGTTGCCAACTCAGGCAGAAAAATATTTAGATCCAGTCCTGCTAAAGTCAAGTAAAAGTAAAATGCTACTGAAAATGATTTCAACACCTAACAAGGGTTACATTGTAGTCTACATTACAATAAAAATATTTTAAGGATAAATATAGTCAGTGAAAATAGGAATCAGGAACCAACTGGACTAAAAATGGTCTGTCTGCTGTTTTTCTCAGGCTTATGAGCGTCCCTATTTCCCACTGTTTTATTTGCTGTACTCTAGAGAACTCCTGATGTCCACACATGACCTGCAATAAGTGGTGTGTGAAGGTACATAGCGTCTATTCATTTTTCTCTAAATATTGCTTTGGAACAAAACAATAAGAATCCCAAACAGACCTCTACCTCAGTTAGGAATATTCCAGGCTCAAGCAAATTTACACAGTAAGGTAAAAATAATTATACAGTGTAACTATATATATATATATATATATATATATCTATATCTATATCACAGTAAGGTAAAAAAAGAATTATACAGTGTGTATATATATATATATATATATATATACTGCTCAAAAAAATAAAGGGAACACTTAAACAACACATCCTAGATCTGAATTAATGAAATATTCTTATTAAATACTTTGTTTTTTACATAGTTGAATGTGCTGACAACAAAATCACACAAAAATGATCAATGGAAATCAAATTTATTAACCCATGGAGGTCTGGATTTGGAGTCACACTCAAAATTAAAGTGGAAAAACACACTACAGGCTGATCCAACTTTGATGTAATGTCCTTAAAACAAGTCAAAATGAGGCTCAGTAGTGTGTGTGGCCTCCACGTGCCTGTATCACCTCCTTACAATGCCTGGGCATGCTCCTGATGAGGTGGCGGATGGTCTCCTGAGGGATCTACTCCCAGACCTGGACTAAAGCATCCGCCAACTCCTGGACAGTCTGTGGTGCAACGTGGCGTTGGTGGATGGAGCGAGACATGATGTCCCAGATGTGCTCAATTGGATTCAGGTCTGGGGAACGGGCGGGCCAGTCCATAGCATCAATGCCTTTGTCTTGCAGGAACTGCTGACACACTCCAGCCACATGAGGTCTAGCAATGTCTTGCATTAGGAGGAACCCAGGGCCAACCGCACCAGCATATGGTCTCACAAGGGCTCTGAGGATCTCATCTCGGTACCTAATGGCAGTCAGGATCCATCTGGCGAGCACATGGAGGGCTGTGCGGCCCCCCAAAGAAATGCCACCCCACACCATTACTGACCCACTGCCAAATCGGTCATGCTGGAGAATGTTGCAGGCAGCAGAACGTTCTCCTTGGCGTCTCCAGACTCTGTCACGTCTGTCACATGTGCCCAGTGAGAACCTGCTTTCATCTGTGAAGAGCACAGGGCGCCAATGGCGAATATGCCAATCTTGGTGTTCTCTGGCAAATGCCAAACGTCCTGCACGGTGTTGGGCTGTAAGCACAACCCCCACCTGTGGACGTCGGGCCCTCATACCACCCTCATGGAGTCTGTTTCTGATCATTTGAGTAGACACATGCACATTTGTGGCTTGCTTTAGGTCATTTTGCAGGGCTCTGGCAGTGCTCCTCCTGTTCCTCCATGCACAAAGGCGGAGGTAGTGATCCTGCTGCTGGGTTGTTGCCCTCCTACGGCCTCCTCCACATCTCCTGATGTACTGGCCTGTCTCCTGGTAGCGCCTCCATGCTCCGGACACTACGCTGACAGACACAGCAAACCTTCTTGCCACAGCTCGCATTGATGTGCCATCCTGGATGAGCTGCACTACCTGAGCCACTTGTGTGGGTTTTAGACTCCGTCTCATGCTACCAGTAGAGTGAAAGCACCGCCAGCTTTCAAAAGTGACCAAAACATCAGCCAGAAAGCATAGGAGCTGAGAAGTGGTCTGTGGTCACCACCTGCAGAACAACTCCTTTATTGGGGGTGTCTTGCTAATTGCCTATAATTTCCACCTGTTGTCTATTCCATTTGCACAACAGCATGTGAAATTGATTGTCAATCAGTGTTGCTTCATAAGTGGACAGTTTGATTTCACAGAAGTGTGATTGACTTGGAGTTACATTGTGTTGTTTAAGTATTCCCTTTATTTTTTTGAGCAGTGTATATATATATATATATATATATATATATATATATATATATATAAAATTTATATATCACATCCTTATCTAATATACTACGCTACTGCACCTGATATCATCACCTGTTATATCACCTATCTATATATAGATGTCAGGCAGGGGTAGACCTGGGTAGTTTATGGTGTTAGTGATTATTCTCTTGCAATCCCCTCTTTCAAATGAGTCTGTGCCTGATTTTCATGTTGTTTTCTGTCATGTAGGGGTTATTTCTGGTGATCAGGCTTGGACTGGCCCACAAGGGTAAAGGGGAAACCACCGGTAGGCCCCACTGCCTGGGGGAGCCCTCCTCCTCTAGGGATCAGGTTCTAGACTGTGCACTTGAATTATATATTATACATATGTTACCTTATACTGCAGAGGATTATGATGTATTCTCTACAGTACATTGCTGTCATTAATCTGGCACATTATCATTCATGTACTAGCATTAATTACTCTATAAATTATCAAGGAGTCCAGACCAGGTACTCTATAATGGTTAGCCAAACCTCTGTGGTGGCTGGCCACACCCCTTTGGAGGCTGGTCACACCTCTAATCATGGGCCCCTACCACTGCATACCCCCGGTGGGCCCTTCATGCTCCAGTCCGACACTGCTGGTGATCACCAAAGAAGAGCTAATAGGGCGCCATCATTTGAAAGAGGCAGAGGGGACTCCTTTTAGTGTAGATCTGAGTCTATGGATGCCTGGTTTTGTGAGGTAGGTTGAATTTCATATAACCCTTGTCTGTACAAATGTCTACAATGTATTAGCTGGGAGGGAGCAGGAAGATGATGAAATTAAGCTTCACCCCCATCCAGGATCCCATTGGCAGAAACTACTGCAAGCATCTCGGATCTTTCTCATAAATCCCCCTCCCCCTGCTCCCTCATACTGCTGCAGTGCTGAGATAGACACTCATCTGTAGAAATGACTGGGAAAAAAGACATTTCAGACACAAATGCAGAAAGAAAGAATAAGGTCACCTAGAAGCATCGTGACTTGATTCATGTGCATTGTGTATACATTTTTTGCAACTTCTCTCATGGGAACTTCTGAAACAGTATCTTTAGATATATGGTATTAAATGAAGAAAAGGAAGATTTTCCATAATGTAATACATTTTAACCCAACATAGTAATCAAAGCCAAGTTATGCATTTAAATGTAGTAAAATAAAGCTACATCTTATACCTCTTTGACTCCATACCAATTCAGCAATAGCATTTCTTAGGAAGAGATATTAATCCATGCAGCAACTCCATCAGAGTGTGATCAGATCAGCCTTTTATCTCAGTAATCAGTGCTGATATGCCTTCATCAAGGAAAAATGCAGGGGTTATTCAATTCTATATGCTCACTTGTATCATTTAGTCCCGTGATGAAGTGATTTGCTACAGGACCAAAAAAAGCTGCTGGGCTATATTTGTTAAGAGCCCCATACACTAGAGCGATTATGCCTGATTTCAGCCCAATTTGGGCATTCGGCCTGATATATTGGGTGAAGTCTGGCATTTTTTAGCTATCTCCGGTCCGATCCACGTTCCCGTGAGCATCGGATCGGATCCTCCAGATTGAATGTGCTGCACATTCAATCAGATCCGACTGGGGGCATGGCTGGGATCGCCCAGTATACATCGGATGCAAAAGGACAGCATACCATGTATCTTGGGCTATCCTGTACCCCGGGAGGCTGCCGGGGTGATCGCCTGCGATCGCCTCCGACATGTGGTTGGATAAGTGTATGGGGCCCTTTACACTTATAAACCAAGAACGTGCAGTGAGGTAAATGGCTCAGGAGGAACTGGCTAGTTCCTGAGCCAGATTTACATACAATATATGAGCCAGGGGGTGCATGCGGGCATTATACACAGCTACAGCAGTATATATTGCAAAATGAGTTTTGATCAGAGAAGAGCAGAAAAGATAGGCAGGGGAGATACTGCATCACCTGCCATAGACTTTTTGCTCCAGAGTTTTGATTATAAAAATGATTAGAATAATACAAAGAAGATATTTCTAATATATTCTTGGTATTTTTAATATACTTTATATATTCTGCCTCACCCCACCACACGTCACTAATATACACATTCCATAATGTTATAACTTTTGTTTTACTATAATAAATTGCATTATTCAGATCTCACCCATATCTCAGGCGCGGGTGTAGTATGGTATGCCGGTGGCCGGGCTCCCGGCGACCAGCATACCGGCGACGGGAGCCCGACCGCCGGCATACCGACAGTGTGGCGAGCGCAAATGAGCCCCTTGCAGGCTCGCTGTGCTCGCCACTCTGCGGGCACGGTGGCGCGCTACACGCGCCACGCTATTTTATTCTCCCTCCAGGGGGGTTGTGGACCCCCACGAGGGAGAAAAAGTGTCGTATGCCGGCTGTCGGGATTCCGGCGCCGGTATACTGTGCTCCGGGATCCCGACAGTCGGTATACTGATGACCACCCCTCAGGCGCAATATCAGGTCTTTTTTACATTACTCAGATTTTGAAGCTCATTGGGGTTAGCTTCCTCTGATAAGTACTGCCAAAAACATTATACACCAGTGTTGTTGAGCGCAAGTGTACCCCTTTCATTTAAATTCCATATTGTGTTCTTTACTCCTTTAACATTGACAGTGTTGGAAAGTTCCAGAGAAGAGCTTATGAAAGCCTGCATTTCACAACAAAGGGCAAGATTTCTCAAAGCATGAAAAGAGTTAAAGTGGCGAGAGATACAGTACTAACCAATCAGCTTCTCACTTTCTTTTCTTTTCTTTAGATGATAGCTGGGAGATGATTGCTTGGTAGTTTATCTCTCTAAACTTTATCTCTCTTCAAACTTTGATAAATCTCCCCCAAAATATGATTGCAAAACTAGTATGTGATTGGAGCAAATTTATTTTGAGACAGTATGCGACCTTAATGAAGCAAACATTAAAATAACTTTTACTTTGTAGTGCTGCTGCCATCTACTACTTGATATTCTCTCTAGTGGGTATGATACAAGTGTCCTGTTTCTTCTCCCACCAAAGGTTTGGAAAGTTTTAAGGGTATTGCCTGAGATTTCTTGCACTGATGCTTGACACTTATATCTGTTAGAGCAGGGGTGGGGAACCTTTTTTCTACTGAGGGCCATTTGGATATTTATAAAATCCTTCGGGGGCCATACAAAAATTCTCAACTTAAAAAATGACCCTGCCCCCCAGTAGGTCTGCCCCTTAGAGGTACTGTGTGCGCACGCCGGGGGCACACTCGCCAAAAAAATGGGTGTGGCCAGTTAAAATGGGACGTGATACACATATGCCCCCAATAGTGCAGTGCCAGATCCACAATTGCCCCCACAGTGCCAGGTATACAAATGCCCCTCACAGTGCCAGGTATACAAATGCCCCTCACAGTGCCAGGTATACAAATGCCCCTCACAGTGCCAGGTGTACAAATGCCCCCCCACACACACAGTGCCAGGTATACAGATGCCCCCCCACAGTGCCAGGTGTACAAATGCCCCTCACAGTGCCAGGTATACAAATGCCCCTCACAGTGCCAGGTGTACAAATGCCCCTCACAGTGCCAGGTATACAAATGCCCCTCACAGTGCCAGGTGTACAAATGCCCCCCCCCCCCCCCCACAGTGCCAGGTATACAGATGCCTCCACCCCACAGTGCCAGGTATACAGATGCCCCCACAGTGCCAAGTATACAAATGCCCCTCACAGTGCCAGGTATACAAATGCCCCTCACAGTGCCAGGTGTACAAATGCCCCCACACAGTGCCAGGTATACAAATGCCCCTCACAGTGCCAGGTATACAAATGCCCCTCACAGTGCCAGGTATACAAATGCCCCTCACAGTGCCAGGTATACAGATGTTCCCACAGTGCCAGGTATACAGATGTTCCCACAGTGCCAGGTATACAGATGCCCCCACAGTGCCAGGTATACAGATGTCCCCACAGTGCCGCCCCCCCCCCCCCCCCGTGCTGCTTACCGCTCCTTTCGGCAAGACACGGAGGAGAGCGCGGCTATGTTGGGCGGCAGCGTGTAGGACTTGAAACCAGCCACCGGTTTGAGAACACATCAGAGCTCGCGGACCGCGGCTCCTGATGATTGGCTGCCGGTCCGCGAGCTCTGATTGGCTCACGAACCGGCGGCTGGTTTCAAGTTCTACACGCCGCCGCCGCCACCCGTCATAGCCGCGCTCTCCTGCGTGTCCTGACAGCTGAGACACGCTGCCGTCGGACTGAGCGGCGGCGTGTCTCACTGAGAGAAGCGGGTGGGCCGGAGCAAACGGCCTCGCGGGCCTTATACGGCCCTCGGGCCGGAGGTTCCCCACCCCTGTGTTAGAGAACCTACAATAAAAGTGCAGTAAACATTGTAACTCTTTAATCATAATGCTTCTATGTATGTTATTGTTCTTTTGCTGTGTCAATATTTTACAGTCAAACCTCTGTCTGTGAAACTTACATATTCACTTATAACAGGTATCACCAAAAAATGTCTTGGAAGCACCTGTAGGTAATAGATGTTATATATTTTTGACCCTTTTTTGCAATCTTCGTCATCAATTCATTCTTTCGAACAGGGCCGACTCTACCATTAGGTGTCTTTAGGTGGCTGCCGGCCCCTGGAGAGCATCACTGAATTCATCTAGCAAAAAACCGAAAGATGTCTCCTCCTTTTACACTGCGCTGGCTGCTGCTGTGGGCCTAATCTAAGGGGTCTATTCATGAAGCAGTGAAAAGAGTAGAGAAGTGAGCCTGTCGAGAAGTTGCTCATGGCAACCAATCAGCTGCTCCGTACAATTGTATAGTATGCAAATTATAAATGTTACTTTAATGCTGATTGGTTGCCATGGGCAACTTCTCCACTGGCTCACCTCTCCGTACTTTTCACTGCTTCATGAATAGACCCCTAAGTCATGTTAAGGAAAATAGAAGGCAAATGTAACTATAACTCCCGAGGGGTTCCCCCATGGCCGCTCCTCATAGCCCTGATGCACCTCCTCTAGCCCTATGGATCCTGGCTCTCCAGCAGCAAACAGCACCTGACTATGGGGGTGATTCCGAGTTGTTCGCTCGCTAGCTGCTTTTAGCAGCATTGCACAGGCTAAGCCGCCGCCCTCTGGGAGTGTATCTTAGCTTAGCAGAAGTGCGAACGAAAGATTAGCAGAATTGCGAATAGAAATTTCTTAGCAGTTTCTGAGTAGCTCCAGACTTACTCAGCCATTGCGACCAGCTCAGTCCTTTTCGTTCCTGGTTTGACATCACAAACACACCCAGCGTTTGCCCAACCACTCCCCCGTTTCTCCAGCCACTCCTGCGTTTTGCAACTCGAACGCCTGCGTTTTTCCGCACACTCCCATAAAACGGTCAGTTTCCGCCCAGAAGCACCCACTTCCTGTCAATCACACTACGATCAGCACAGTGATGAAAAAAGCTTAGTTATGCCGTGAGTAAAATACCTAACTTTTGTGTAAAATAACTAAGCGCATGCGCTCTGCGAACCTTGCGCATGCGCAGTAAGCGACTAATCGCAGTATAGCGAAAATCGGCAACGAGCGAACAATTCGGAATGCCCCCCTATGGGCCTGATGTATCAACACTTATTTGTGTTAAAAAGAGATAAATTTTACTTTTCTATACTTTTCGCATTTTTTAAGTATCGTCTGAATGTATGTAGGTTTTTCAATTTTATTTATCTTTTTTGTTTTCACTAAATTATACTGTTTAGGTTTTTTTCTCAAACTTTTCCAACTTCTATTGAAAATGAATGGGAACCTTAGGTATCATTGGATTATCATGAAAATAGACTGTAACTTTTCATATCTTTTTTTTCGCCAGCTTTTACTGGCACATTTAGCAATAGGCCATGATTGTTCTTCTAGTTCCACCTCTAAATTTACTTATTGTACAAAAAGAATATGCTAAAAATATCTCCCTTTATCTAAATTATACTGTACTTATATATATATATATATATATATATTGAATTAGTTTAAAAATGTACTAATATTTTCTATATGTTGATATGTTGTATGCTTGAAATTTATATTATGTACATATTTCTCTAATTCTCTAAAATATATATATATATATATATATATATTATATATACACACTTACTGAAGACCAGTTGAGTTTCATCTTAGTAACGTGTTTTTAACAATCATTAGTATAACCAATCAAATAATCTTTGTAAAAGTTCCCTCCCCTTTCAGTTTTCTAATAAGTGTACCCATAGTAAACTAGCTATTCTTTACTGCTGTAGGTCAGGTATGCACTGAACGCCACCAAGGAACTCATTGTGCATGTCCGGCTCTGAAACAGAGCATGTGCATTTCATTTAATTTTTTCGAAATGCGATAAAACAACCGAAAAGCGGATTGTGATAATTATCACATTTTTGGGCTTTTATCACAAATCACATTTTCGATAATAATTAAAAAAAAAAGTTATATACCTCAGAAAAAAAACATAAAATGTCACAAAAAAGACATGATAAGTAACAAAAATTTTTTTTAAACTTATCACATTTTTTATATATCAGCCCCTATATGTAGGCACCGGCAGTGTTGCTGTAATGCTGCTGACGCCTGCGAGAGGTGTTCTGCTAATGGCGAGGGAAAAACAAAAAAATAACTTAAGGTAAGTAACCGATGGGGGTTCTGCGGGCCCACAGAGAGTACAGAAACTTACAGCCCAATGGGTGATTTGCACTTGTAAACAGCATAATAGGGAAAACACAGACACTGGGGCACAATACAGTACACATGGAGGAGGTGGGATCAGTAATGAACTTACAGATGGGGGGATGGAACACAATAAGGAGAATACAAATATGTGTGTGTGTGTGTGTGTATATATATATATATATATATATATATATATATACACATACAATTAAAGGGGTGGTCTTCAGTATGCCGGCTGTCAGGATCCCGACGCACAGTATACCGGCGGAATCCCGACAGCCGGCATACCGACACTTATTCTCCCTCGTGGGGGTCCACGACCCCCCTGGAGGGAGAATAAAATAGCGTGGCACGCATAGCGCGCCACCGTGCCCGCAGCGTGGTGAGCGCAGCGTGCCCACAAGGGGCTCATTTGCGTTCGCCACACTGTTGGTATGCCGGCGGTCGGGCTCCCGGCGCCGGTATGCTGGTCGCCGGGAGCCCAACCGCCAGCATACCAAACTACACCCCAATTAAAGGGATGTAGTTGGCATCCCGGCAGATGGGATGCCGGCATTCAGAATACCGGCACCAGAATCCAGACACCTGTCAGAATGCTGATGCCGGATTCCGACAGCCGGCATCCTGAATGTTAGTATACCAGGGAGGTTAGGGTTATGTTTAGGCTGCGAGGGTTAGGGAAAGCGTAAGGGGTGTGATTAATTAATTTCATTCAAAATGTTGGGATTATGGTGGTCAGGATGCTGCTGTCAGTATTGTGACTGCCTGCATCTCATACTCAACCCCAATTAAATATCTCCACCAGACCCCATATACAGCATATATAAAAATAAATGTGAAATTCGCCTCAGTGTCCTATACGATTCTTAACATGCTGGCTAGCGTGTATACAAAAAGAATATATGTCCCTCAAGGACTTTTAAAGTGAAAGTATATTGTCAGCAAAGTCACAAAATGTTGTGACTTTGTTTACAATATGCTTTAAATGTCCTTGTGTGTTGTCCCTTTTATCTGTATATGTATAATGATGTAATTCACCCCAGTCTACCTAGTGGCCAACTGCATCTCCCATCCAGGAGGTGTGTGGTGGTGGGGTTTGCAGGTTAGGGGGCGCTAGGCTGAAGCTTTACCTAGGGTGCAGAGAGATCTTGCACAGGCTCTGCTATCAGGATACAGTATACTTGCAGTAAGAATGGAAAATTAGTTAGTGGCTCAAAGATAATACATGGTGACTGGTAATGAATGATTAGTTCGAAAAAAAATACAGTATTGCTGCAAATAGACAAATTCTGGAGTATACTTCACATTGTACTCAACAATTTAAAAATGACGTCACTGGAGCTTGACAGCTTTATTTTCATTCATTAAATGAAGGTGATACATTTAAAACAATACTGAAGTGTAGCCAAAAAAAAGAGACTATCAACTGTGATTCACAATACACAGCTGTGAACAACATTTTGCTGTAACACAAGTCTATACCATGTATGTAGTTAAAGAAAGCGTCCTCTTGTTTCGTTTGTCTATAGTCTTTAAAGTACGATTTGGCTCAATTAACAAACCACAAATGAATAAAATAGATGTTCTTAGTGGCATTGCTTCAAGTGAAATAAATATGAAGAAAACGATAGATTGTATGATTAGTGCAGGAACCATATATTTAAAACGACAAGAAAAACTTTAATATTAAAGTATGTCAGATCAGTTTTCTTTTAATTATATGTAATCAAAAAACATAATCTGGCGATAGGCGTAGCTATTTAGTCTCACAGTTTGATTATTTAAGACCAAATTTGCAGAAAAAAAGCTACATATACAGTACATACCCAAAACATCCACTTATCCCAGCAAACCTCTGATCAGGATTGATTAGAGTCTTTTGGGGCTTACAGAAAATGTGATTAGACAATGATCGTATTTTGACAGTGTGTGGCCATTGATGGAACATGCTAATTAGGACTCAGCAAAACATTTTTCTAGTTTGGCTGATTAATTTTTATATACAAAATGGACATAGTTCAAATATCTTGGGCCAAGATAACAGATTTGCCAATAAATGGACAACATTACTTTGGCATAAATATATAGGACAGAACTATACATTATAAGGCTATTTCTGATTAAATGTTTATACAATATGCAACAAAGAGCACCATTTATAACTAGCCTTAAATTCAAAAATGTATTTGTCGGAAAAAGTGTACAAAGGTAAAACCACGTAGTTATAGTATACATGGGTAGAGTAATGATGAAAGAAAGGGGTAAAAAAAAATTCAGTGTCAAAAAGTAAAAAATAAAAATAAAAAAAAGTAATTAAGAAGAGGCAAAAAGTAAAATAATAAAAAAAAAAATATATAATCTAGAAGAGGCTAAATTTATATGGAAATTTTCATCCTAAACTATAAAACTAAAATTTGCCAGTCTCCCGTACAATCACTCCCAAGACACCAGAAACTAACTTATTTAAAAGTCCGTGAAAGCTCACTTTTCAAAACTGATAAACAAATATTACAATGTAGCTAAATATTGAAACAGTAGCAAGTACTGTCCTTGATTTTTCTGCCACTCTGAAATTTAAGGGAAAATGTAAAACAAACTAAAAATATATACAGTACTGTGCAATGTTTTAGGCAGGTGTGGAAAAAATGCTGCAAAGTAAACTTGCTGTAAAAAATAGAAGTGTTAATAGTTTATTTTATATATTAACAAATTGTAAAATGAATAAACAGACAAGAGATCTAAATCAATTCAATAATTGGTGTGACCACCGTTTGCCTTCAAAACAGCATCAATTCGTCTAGATACACTTGCACACAGTTTTTGAAGGCACTCAGCAGGTAGGTTGTTCCAAACAGCTTGGAGAACTTCTTGGAGAACTAACCACAGATCTTTTGTGGATGTATGCTTGCTCAAATCCTCCTGTCTCTTTATGTAATCCCAGACAGACTCGGTGATGGTGAGATCAAGGCTCGGGGAGGGGGGCATATCATCACTTCCAGGACTACTTGTTCTCCTCTATGCAGAAGATAGTTATTAATGACATTGGTTGTATGTTTGGGGTCGTTGTCCTGTTGCACAATAAATTTGGAGCCAATCAGACGGCTCCCTGATGGTATCGCATGATGGATAAGTATCTGCTCATATTTCTCAGCATTGAGGCACAAAGAAGTGGGCAACATTGAGGACCGTAGACGCAGTGGAAAGATAAGGAATCTTAGTGCATCAGATGAAAGACAAACTCATTCACAATTGCGTATACATTCGCCGTCTATATGCAAAAATTTGGAACATCGGGACAGAGGGTTGGTCTATGGCTACGCAGACTGGACATGTCAGTAGCAACACCGGCGCTACGTTTTTGTATTTACGAGCCAACAGCTGGCAGGCTCCTACATAGGCTTTCATATATGCAGACTATAGGCTTTCTAGATACAGACGTTTCTGTATTTACAGAGGTGTACAGTGTGTTCTCATTCTTGGATTTTTTGTATCAGGATTTCCATATTCAGAATTTTTGAAGGGATCTTTGATTATCCGTTTCAGTTTCACATAGTGATGAGCAGGTTCGGTTCCTCGGAAACCGAACCCCCCCGAACTTCAACCATTTTACACGGGTCCGAGGCATACTCGGATTTTCCCGTATGACTCGGTTAATCCGAGCGCACCCGAACGTCATCATCCCGCTGTCGGATTCTCGCGAGATTCGGATTCTATATAAGCAGCCGCGAGTCGCCGCCATTTTCACTCGTGCATTGGAAATGTTAGGGAGAGGACGTGGCTGGCGTCATCTCTGTTTATTAATCTTGAATTCTTGATGCAAAAATATTTGTGCTTATTGCTTAATTGTGGGGACTGGGGAGCAGCTGTATTATATAGGAGGAGTACAGTGCAGAGTTTTGCTGACCAGTGACCACCAGTATACGTTGTCTGCCTGAAAAACACTCCATATCTGTGCTCAGTGTGCTGCATATATCTGTGCTCACACTGCTTAATTGTGGGGACTGGGGAGCAGCTGTATTATATAGGAGGAGTACAGTGCAGAGTTTTGCTGACAGTAACCACCAGTATACATGGTCTGCCTGAAAAACACTCCATATCTGTGCTCAGTGTGCTGCATATATCTGTGCTTACACTGCTTAATTGTGGGGACTGGGGAGCAGCAGTATTATATAGGAGGAGTACAGTGCAGAGTTTTGCTGACCAGTGACCACTAGTATACGTTGTCTGCCTGAAAAACACTCCATATCTGTGCTCAGTGTGCTGCATACATCTGTGCTCACACTGCTTTATTGTGGGGAATGGGGACCACCAGTATATTATATAGGAGGAGTACAGTGCAGAGTTTTGCTGACCAGTGACCACCAGTATACATGGTCTGCCTGAAAAACACTCCATATCTGTGCTCAGTGTGCTGCATATATCTGTGCTCACACTGCTTAATTGTGGGGACCGGGGAGCAGCTGTATTATATAGGAGGAGTACAGTGCAGAGTTTTGCTGACCAGTGACCACCAGTATATGTTGTCTGCCTGAAAAACACTCCATATATGTGCTCAGTGTGCTGCATATATCTGTGCTCACACTGCTTAATTGTGGGGACTGGGGAGCAGCTGTATTATATAGGAGGAGTGCACTGCAGAGTTTTGCTGACCAGTGACCACCAGTATACATTGTCTGCCTGAAAAACACTCCATATCTGTGCTCAGTGTGCTGCATATATCTGTGCTCACACTGCTTTATTGTGGGGACTGGGGACCACCAGTATATATATAGGAGTAGTACAGTGCAGAGTTTTGCTGACCAGTGACCACCAGTATACGTTGTCTGCCTGAAAAACACTCCATATCTGTGCTCAGTGTGCTGCATATATCTGTGCTCACACTGCTTTATTGTGGGGACTGGGGACCACCAGTATATTATATAGGAGGAATACAGTGCAGAGTTTTGCTGACCAGTGACCACCAGTATACGTTGTCTGCCTGAAAAACACTCCATATCTGTGCTCAGTGTGCTGCATATATCTGTGCTCACACTGCTTAATTGTGGGGACTGGGGAGCAACAGTATTATATAGGAGAAGTACAGTGCAGAGATTTGCTGACCAGTGACCACCAGTATATATAGCAGTACGGTACGGAAGGCCACTGCTCTACCTACCTCTGTGTCGTCAAGTATACTATCCATCCATACCTGTGGTGCATTTCAGTTGTGCGCAGTATATATAGTAGTAGGCCATTGCTATTGAAACTGGCATATAATTCCACACATTAAAAAATGGAGAACAAAAATGTGGAGGTTAAAATAGGGAAAGATCAAGATCCACTTCCACCTCGTGCTGAAGCTGCTGCCACTAGTCATGGCCGAGACGATGAAATGCCATCAACGTCGTCTGCCAAAGCCGATGCCCAATGTCATAGTAGAGAGCATGTAAAAGCAAAAAAACAAAAGTTCAGTAAAATGACCCAAAAATCAAAATTGAAAGCGTCTGATGAGAAGCGTAAACTTGCCAATATGCCATTTACGAGACGGAGTGGCAAGGAACGGCTGAGGCCCTGGCCTATGTTCATGGCTAGTGGTTCAGCTTCACATGAGGATGGAAGCACTCATCCTCTCGCTAGAAAAATGAAAAGACTTAAGCTGGCAAAAGCACAGCAAAGAACTGTGCGTTCTTCTAAATCACATATCCCCAAGGAGAGTCCAATTGTGTCGGTTGCGATGCCTGACCTTCCCAACACTGGACGGGAAGAGCTTGCGCCTTCCACCATTTGCACGCCCCCCTGCAAGTGCTGGAAGGAGCACCCGCAGTCCAGTTCCTGATAGCCAAATTGAAGATGTCACTGTTGAAGTACACCAGGATGAGGATATGGGTGTTGCTGGCACTGGGGAGGAAATTGACAAGGAGGATTCTGATGGTGAGGTGGTTTGTTTAAGTCAGGCACCCGGGGAGCCACCTGTTGTCCGTGGTATGAATATGGCCATTGACATGCCTGGTCAAAATACAAAAAAAATCACCTCTTCGGTGTGGAATTATTTCAACACAAATGCGAACAACAGGTGTCAAGCCGTGTGTTGCCTTTGTCAAGCTGTAATAAGTAGGGGTAAGGACGTTAACCACCTAGGAACATCCTCCCTTATACGTCACATGGTCCGCATTCATCAGAAGTCAGTGACAAGTTCAAAAACTTTGGATGACAGCAGAAGCAGTCCACTGACCACTAAATCCCTTCCTCTTGTAACCAAGCTCCTGCAAACCACACCACCAACTCCCTCAGTGTCAATTTCCACCTTACACAGGAAAGCCAATAGTCCTGCAGGCCATGTCACTGGCAAGTCTGACGAGTCCTCTCCTGCCTGGGATTCCTCCGATGCATCCTTGAGTGTAATGCCTACTGCTGCTGGCGCTGCTGTTGTTGCTGCTGGGAGTCGATCGTCATCCCAGAGGGGAAGTCGGAAGACCACTTGTACTACTTCCAGTAAGCAATTGACTGTCCAACAGTCCTTTGCGAGGAAGATGAAATATCACAGCAGTCATCCTGCTGCAAAGCGGATAACTCAGGTCTTGTCAGCCTGGGTGGTGAGAAACGTGGTTCCGGTATCCACCATTAATTCAGAGGCAACTAGAGACTTGTTTGAGGTACTGTGTCCCCGGTACCAAATACCATCTAGGTTCCATTTCTCTAGGCAGGCGATACCGAAAATGTACACAGACCTCAGAAAAAGAGACACCAGTGTCCTAAAAAATGCAGTTGTACCCAATGTCCACTTAACCACGGACATGTGGACAAGTGGAGCAGGGCAGACTCAGGACTATATGACTGTGACAGCCCACTGGGTAGATGCATTGCCTCCCGCAGCAAGAACAGCAGCTGCGGCACCAGTAGCAGCATCTCACAAACGCCAACTCGTTCCTAGGCAGGCTACGCTTTGTATCACCGCTTTCCATAAGAGGCACACAGCTGACAACCTCTTACGGAAACTGAGGAACATCATCGCAGAATGGCTTACCCCAATTGGACTCTCCTGGGGATTTGTGACATCGGACAACGCCACCAATATTGTGCGTGCATTACATCTGGGCAAATTCCAGCACGTCCCATGTTTTGCACATACATTGAATTTGGTGGTGCAGAATTATTTAAAAAACGACAGGGGCGTGCAAGAGATGCTGTCGGTGGCCCGAAGAATTGCGGGCCACTTTCGGCATTCAGCCACCGCGTGCCGAAGACTGGAGCACCAGCAAACACTCCTGAACCTGCCCTGCCATCATTTGAAGCAAGAGGTGGTAACGAGGTGGAATTCAACCCTCTATATGCTTCAGAGGATGGAGGAGCAGCAAAAGGCCATTCAAGCCTATACATCTGCCCACGATAGAGGCAAAGGAGGGGGAATGCACCTGACTCAAGCACAGTGGAGAATGATTTCAACATTGTGCAAGGTTCTGCAACCCTTTGAACTTGCCACACGTGAAGTCAGTTCAGACACTGCCAGCCTGAGTCAGGTCATTCCCCTCATCAGGCTTTTGCAGAAGAAGCTGGAGACATTGAAGGAGGAGCTAAAACAGAGCGATTCCGCTAGGCATGTGGGACTTGTGGATGGAGCCCTTCATTCGCTTAACCAGGATTTACGGGTGGTCAATCTGTTGAAATCAGAGCACTACATTTTGGCCACCGTGCTCGATCCTAGATTTAAAACCTACGTTGTATCTCTCTTTCCGGCAGACACAAGTCTGCAGAGGTTCAAAGACCTGCTGGTGAGAAAATTGTCAAGTCAAGCGGAACGTGACCCGTCAACAGCTCCTCCCTTCACATTCTCCCGCAACTGGGGGTGTGAGGAAAAGGCCAAGAATTCCGAGCCCACCCGCTGGCGGTGATGCAGGGCAGTCTGGAGCGAGTGCTGACAACTGGTCCGGACTGAAGGACCTGGCAACGATTACTGACATGACGTCTACTGTCACTGCATATGATTCTGTCACCATTGAAAGAATGGTGGAAGATTATATGAGTGACCGCATCCAAGTAGGCACGTCAGACAGTCCGTACGTATACTGGCAGGAAAAAAAGGCAATTTGGAGGCCCTTGCACAAACTGGCTTTATTCTATCTAAGTTGCCCTCCCTCCAGTGTGTAATCCGAAAGAGTGTTTAGTGCAGCCGCTCACCTTGTCAGCAATCGGCGTACGAGGTTACTTCCTGAAAATGTGGAGAAGATGATGTTCATCAAAATGAATTATAATCAATTCCTCCGTGGAGACATTCACCAGCAATTGCCTCCAGAAAGTACACAGGGATCTGAGATGGTGGATTCCAGTGGGGATGAATTAATAATCTGTGAGGAGGGGGATGTACACAGTGAAAGAGGTGAGGAATCGGAGGATGATGATGAGGTGGACATCTTGCCACTGTAGAGCCAGTTTGTGCAAGGAGAGATTGATTGCTTCTTTTTTGGTGGGGGCCCAAACCAACCAGTCATTTCAGTCACAGTCGTGTGGCAGACCCTGTCGCTAAAATGATGGGTTCGTTAAAGTGTGCATGTCCTGTTTATACAACATAAGGGTGGGTGGGAGGGCCCAAGGACAATTCCATCTTGCACCTTTTTTTTCTTTCATTTTTCTTTGCATCATGTGCTGTTTGGGGACAATTTTTTTGAAGTGCCATCCTGCCTGACACTGCAGTGCCACTACTAGATGGGCCAGGTGTTTGTGTCGGCCACTTGTGTCGCTTAGCTTAGTCACACAGCGACCTTGGTGCGCCTCTTTTTTTCTTTGCATCATGTGCTGTTTGGGGACAATTTTTTTGAAGTGCCATCCTGTCTGACACTGCAGTGCCACTCCTAGATGGGCCAGGTGTTTGTGTCGGCCACTTGTGTCGCTTAGCTTAGTCACACAGCGACCTTGGTGCGCCTCTTTTTTTCTTTGCATCATGTGCTGTTTGGGGACAATTTTTTTGAAGTGCCATCCTGCCTGACACTGCAGTGCCATTCCTAGATGGGCCAGGTGTTTGTGTCGGCCACTTGTGTCGCTTAGCTTAGTCACACAGCGACCTTGGTGCACCTCTTTTTTTCTTTGCATCATGTGCTGTTTGGGGACAATTTTTTTTGAAGTGCCATCCTGCCTGACACTGCAGTGCCACTCCTAGATGGGCCAGGTGTTTGTGTCGGCCACTTGTGTCGCTTAGCTTAGTCACACAGCAACCTTGGTGCGCCTCTTTTTTTCTTTGCATCATGTGCTGTTTGGGGACAATTTTTTTGAAGTGCCATCCTGTCTGACACTGCAGTGCCACTCCTAGATGGGCCAGGTGTTTGTGTCGGCCACTTGTGTCGCTTAGCTTAGCCATCCAGCGACCTCGGTGCAAATTTTAGGACTAAAAATAATATTGTGAGGTGTTCAGAATAGACTGAAAATGAGTGTAAATTATGGTTATTGAGGTTAATAATGCTATGGGATCAAAATGACCCCCAAATTCTATGATTTAAGCTGTTTTTGAGGGTTTTTTGTAAAAAAACACCCAAATCCAAAACACACCCGAATCCGACAAAAAATTTTCAGGGAGGTTTTGCCAAAACGCGTCCGAATCCAAAACACGGCCGCGGAACCTAATCCAAAACCAAAACACAAAACCCGAAAAATTTCCGGTGCACATCACTAGTTTCACATATACCAAATGAGATTTCCAGTATGCCGGTATCATTGCCTTGGCAGTATTGTTTGGATGTTTCAGCAAAGATTTCTTGTATATAGAGATGGACATGTATGTATAACTAAATAGACAAAATCTGTAATCTCTCAGAATATCTGAGCTACAAAGCTTTTTGGCAATAGAAAAAACCTGTTACGAAAAGATGGTCATCCTGGGCCACATTCACTAAATATAAATAAGGTGAACCTAGGTAATCAGGCAGAGAGTGAAACATAGCATGTAATACAGTAGGTCAGTGATTCCATCTAGAGAGGAAATTGAGGTGGGCTTTTATAACCAATGTACTTTTGGAGCTGACGTGTGAATTTAAACAGTTTTTCCCATTGTAAATCTTTCAGTAAACTATAATCTCCGTAATACAATGTAATAAAATTAGGAAGGTTGGGGTGCAAGGCTAAATCCAGCACTTGATAAATCCGTGAGACCACATGATGAATGAGGGTCTTAGAGGAACACCACAATCAAATTATGCTATTTGGAGACACAAAGGTGAGGACTGGGACAATGCCTTAATATAATGGGTAATTTGGACATATGTCCAGAATGCCAAAGCAGGCAGTTCCAAACATTCATATAGAGTGGCAAAGGAACCAAGCCAGCCCTAGACCATCAGCTGACCATTTCACCCTGTTCTATATGGCAGAGCCACTCTGCAAAGTGGCAGGAGGAGTGTGTGGGCTGTGCATTAACAGAGGTAAATGAGAGATTGCAGAGGATATAAAGGGTTCTTCCAGAAAGCCAAGATGAGGCACACTGTAGGGTGGGAGGACTGGAGTCCAGACCATAATAGCCGCAGGAAGATTTATTGAGGCCCCCTCAATATTACTCCACTGTTTAGTACAGGACGTGGTCAAGCAGGAAACTTTTTCGAGCTAGGTGTGCTGCATAATAATATTGTAGAAAATCAGGCAGCTGAATACCACCTCACGACTTGCAGTCAAAAAGAACATCAAGTCTCTCCCCCTATAAGGATACCTTCCTCTCTCCCCCTAAGGATACCTTCAAGTTCCTTAAAGAAGCCAGAGGGCATATGAATCGGCAGAGTTTGGAGCAAATACAAACTTTTGACAGAGTGTTCATGTTAACAATGTTGTACCAACCCAACCCAGGCACCCCTAAAGCCATCTACAAGCTAAAGAGGCCCACGGTGCAATTCAAGATAGTAACACCCAATTATTGAGAGGTGAGAGGTATGTCAAGTATAGGGTAAGGATTTGCGAAGGTATACACTATGGGGGTCATTCCGAGTTGATCGTTCGCTAACTGTTTTTTGCAGCAGTGTGAATGCATAGTCGCCGCCCACAGGGGAGTGTATTTTCACTTTGCAAGTGTACAATCGCATGTGCAGCCGAGCTCTGCAAAAACATTTTGTGCAGTTTCTGAGTAGCTCTGAACTTACTCAGCCTTTGCGATCACTTCAGCCTGTCCGGTCCCGGAATTGATGTCAGACACCCACCCTGCAAATGCTTAGACACGCCTGCGTTTTTCCAAATACTCCCAGAAAACGGTCAGTTGCCACCCGTAAACGCCTTCTTCCTGTCAATCTCCTTGCGATCGTCTGTGCGAATGGATTCTTCGTAAAACCCATCACCCAGCAATGATCCACTTTGTAGCCATACGACGCGCCTGCACATTTGCGGTGCATACACATGCATAGTAGTAACCTGATCGCTGCACTGTGAAAAATGGCAGTGTGCAATCAGGTTGGAATGACCCCCTATGTGAGGAGGTGTAGAAAGGGTGAGTTCGGTAAATTTCGATAAATTAATTTTAAAGTTGGATTGGGCGAAAATCAATTTTAAAGTGGTGAAAATCACTAGACAAATTGGGGAGACAAATTATGGGGATAGAAACCATAGCTAAAAGGTCATTTGCAGAAAGAGGCCATTTGTGCTCCAATTCCTCTATCGAGAAGCCTGAAATATAAGGGTTGGCCCTAGCAAGAGTTTCCATAGATAACATAAAGATGAAGAAGAGAGAGGGCAACCCTGACTCATTCCAATATTAATTTTAAAGGGGTCAGCAAGAATCCCATTCACCCAAGCGAAGGGGCTGTCATAAAGTGCTGAAACGTGGGCACAAGTACTCCAGCACCCCTCACAATAAAGCTCCAAACCAGGATGTTGAACACCTTCTCGGCATCAATGGGTAATAAGAGTATATGAGTCAAGGCTGATATAGAATGACCTCAGTCAATAATTTTGCTGATGTTCTCCTTGGCCTCCTGACCTGGGATAAAACCAGTCTAGTCTGGATGAATGAGGTCAGAGAGCCAGACTTTTAATAGATTCACTATCAGCTACACAAATAATTTTATATCTACACTGAGAAGAGAAATTGAATGGTAGTTAGAACACTGTATCCCTACCTTTCTTAGGTAGTACAGTGATATGGGCATCCAGGTGAAAGTTTTGTGAGTCAGAGATGTTGTTAAAGGCCTGAGTCAACGTGGTGACCAACTTGTCTACCAAACATTTATAATATGAAATAGTAAAGTCATCTGGTCCAGGACATTTGCCTGTCTGGTTAGACTTGATGGCTTCGACTACCTCCTGTTGTGTAAAGGCATTCTCCTGGGAGGCAGTCACCTTCACCAAGAACCAGGGAAGTCAACTGTTGTAAGATAGGCTATGATTTTGTGGGGAAAATGGGACCCACCAGGCAGAGCTGTTTCTAGACAATTTGGCTCCCAGTACAAGCGTTATAGACTTTCAAATATGCGCCTCCCCGCAGACATAAAAAAACCCTTAGGCGCGCGCTCCCTGTGAGGGGATTGTGACTTCACTAAAATGGTCGTGGCCTCACTAAAATGGGTGTTGCCTCGCAGGAAAAGACTACCTCACCTTTTGACCCTACAACAACAGACCTTGACAACCACAGGAAAAAAAACAACATTCCACCATATTAAGCCTTACACAGTAATGCCCCTTGCACCATATTATGCTTCCTGCACCATATTATACCATACACCGCAATGCCTGTGATACATTATGTCCTACAGTAAAGCTTTTAATTACTTTTAAATAACCTGCTCTTTGCCAGTGATTTCATGTGCTGGGTGTCACGCTCAATGCCAGTGGTTTTATGTGCTGGGTGTCATGCTCGTTGCCAGAGGTTTCATGCACTGGGTGTCACGCTCAAAGCCAGGGATTTCATGTGCTGGGTGTCACGCTTGTTGCCATGGGTTTCATGCGCTGGGTGTCATGCTCATTGCCATTGATTTCATGTGCTGTGTGTCATGCTCATTGCCAGAGATTTCATGTGCTGGGTGTCATGCTCGTTGCCAGGGATTTCAAGTGCTGGGTGTCACGCTCGTTGTCATAGGTTTCATGCGCTGGGTGTCATGCTCATTGCCAGGGGTTTCACGCACTGGGTGTCATGCTCGTTGTCGGGGGTTTCATGCACTTGGTGTCAAGCTTGTTGACAGGGGTTGCGTGCTCTGGGATCCATGTTCGTTGCCAAGGGTAATGCTCATTGCCTATGGTAATGCTCATTGCTAAGGGGGTGTAAATTCACTGGCGGGCGCTAGTACTGACATCATGATCTCCCTCCTCCGTCTTCCCTAGTACTCCGCTGGGAGGGGTAGAAGTTTTGTGGAATGACGCGGTTGCATCGTGACATCAACTGTATCATTCCATAAAACTCCGCCCCACAACTGGATTCCTAGGTACGAGGGAGAAGGGTTAGCAGAATAAGCCACAAAGTGCCGCAGCAGGCGTCCCATGCAATTGCACAGCTCGCCCACCACAAGAAATGGCACTTTTGGAGAGGGGTGTCAATTTGTAATGCTATAATATTGTTGGAACAATAGTGCTTTCTCCTCAGAGAGTATACAATTACTCCCTGATGCAATTTCAAAGTATTTGTATCTGCATCTGTGATAGGCTTGTTAACTTTATCATTGAGGAGTTTATTAAATGCCTGACAAGCTTCTGATAATTGCAGCTGAACAGATTGAGCAAGGGATCATTTATGTTTTGATTCAAGAGGCTTAATGGTACCCCAAAAAGCCAACAACCAGGAGGCCCTTTCCTTCTTGAGTTTAGACGCCAAATGGATAAGCTTGCCCCTCAATACACATTTGTGGACAGTGATCTTAGAGACATGAGAAGTAGAATTATGAAGCATAAAGTCATTCAAAGCTGGCATCAATCAGTTCACCTTTGAAAATGGGATCTTGGTGATTAAGATCATTTAGCCACCAGGACCAACTATGGGTAGTAGAGTGGGGGGCCGCAATAGCGAATGGTCTGACCACGTTGTTGGGTAATTGAAGAGGCTTTAAACTAGTGAAGGGAACCTATGTGGGATTTAAAAAATAATCCAGTCTACTATAATGTAGGAATACAATGTTTAATATTTATCCAATGAATAAACAAGACACCACTGATATTTAAGCTGATGGTCCAAAAATAATCGGCACACCCAAGCGTGAATACTAAAATAAGTGCGGGAGATGCCTTCAACAGCATCTAGTAGAGGGTCAATTGGCTAATTGAGTTCTCCACTCAAAATAAGGATACCTAACTGCAGGGAGGCTATCTTGTCTAATACCTAAGAAAAAAAAGCATCTTGACTTTCTTTAGGTGCATACAGAAAGATTACAGTAAAAACCTGAGAAAATATTTTACAATTAACCAAAATCCCCCATCCCTCACTGAGCTGCGTGATGAACACCTTCAAAACAGGCAATATACAGGCAAAAAGGATAGCGAAACCCTTAAGCTGGGTACACACTGAGCAATATGTCATCGGATTCAGCGGACTGGATTGGCATATTGCTCACATCAGCGAATATCAGCCAGTGTGTATGCCTGATATGCGGGTACCCGCTGTTGTTAGTGATGTTCTCAGATTTGATTGGGCTGCAAGAGTATGGCCCAGATTTTTCAAGCCTAGGAGAGTATTAAATTGCACAGTGATAAAGTACCAATCAACAAGCTCCTACTGTAACTGCCATGTTGCAGGCTGTGTTTGAAAAATGACAGTTAGGACCCGATTAGTTGGTATAGTACTTTATCAGCGTGCAATTTATCTCTCTCCAAGGCTTAATAAGTCTGGGCCTCTCTCTTTAGCCACAACATGTATGCTAATGAAGGACAGACAGTTATCGTTTCATCCTTCATTAACATCGCTCAATGAGCCTTATTCATGTTTGTTAGCAAACCAAAAAAGTATACTAATGGGTAAAACCATGTTGTACTGCAGGTGGGGCAGATATAACATGTGCAGAGAGTTAGATTTGGGTGAAGTGTGTTAAAACTGAAATCTAAAACTGCAGTGTAAAAATAAAGCAGACATTATTTACCATGCACAGTAACAATATAACCCACCCATCTAACTGGCACCGAAATGAAATCTGTACTTTGGACAATTATATCGCTAGAAACAGCAAAACTGCATGGAAATCATTGACTATACAGTTCACAAAGGATTCTGTGTGAAAGAGACCTTGCTGAAACGCCATCAGCTATCCTATATGGACTCACATGGTTAACCCTTTGGTTTTGAATATTTTCATTTACATTTTCGTTGCATTTATGTGTATCACATGATGTGGAGCATTATGTCTCCCAATTGAACAAATTGCATTATATTATTCCCACAGTATCATTCAATCATTGTTACCTTGATGAATTGCTATAGTGTGTAAATGGAAACTTAATCCCACTAAACCACTACAGAGCACTGTGACTCTTGTTTAACCCCACAGTACAAACATTTGATCACACAAACCACTGACCATCGTCAACTACTTAGTTGATCTATATATAATATAATTCACCAAAATCTAACTCTCTCTGCACGTTACATCTGCCCCACCTGCAGTGTAACATGATTTTGCTCATTAGTGTGCATTTTTTGGTTTGCTAACAAACCTGAAGAACCCCCAATGTGTACCCAGGTTCCGATATACTGACCCGTTGGGCTGACATATTGGCTGGGTAAATATCTCTTCAGTGTGTAACCAGTTTTAGATTTAGCCGAGCTGTTGTTATTACAAAAACAGTGGGATAATAATAGTTGGTATATTTATGGACAAAGTGCCTGATTCAAATATGGTTGGATTTGGCATATGTTAATGCAGCAGGAGGCAACTAGTATAAGTAAACACCTTCGGCATGCATGTGTGATCCAGTGCTGTGTCCAAGGTTGCAGCATCGGATCACTTGTGATACCACCATCTACACACCATTTTGTGAAATGGTGGACATTGCCAACACCAAACGGCTGTAGACTGTTAATCACCTGTCAATCTGCCATTCTACGTCAGACAATGCAGGATTCGTACTGCACATGCACAGCTTGGGTCCGGCGCATGGGCAAAGTACAGCCCATCGGTACTTTACTCCTGCAGCCACAAGTGCATCAGGACCTGAATCAGGCCCAGAGAAAAAAAAACACCTGCTCGTTCTGACCAAATAAAGCACAGAGAATTTTAATTTGCCTATTTGCTACTATTATATATATATATATATATATATATATATATATATATATATAGTAGGATTAATTGGTAATTTTTGTAATTGGTGTTAGACTAGGATGGTTTTTATGATAGCGACAACTTTTGTCCTTTCTACAGATGCACCTCATTCATCTCGTGATGCGGCCGCATGGACATATGCATCGCGGGTGTGACTTGGTGCTGTGACTATTCGCACCCACACCATAGCAAGCCTATGGGGCATGGGTGCGATTATACAGGCACGCGCCCCACAGAAAACAGATCGCGGTACGCCTAGTAGCACCCAACTGAGCTTGTCTACATGTGTATATTGTTCACGTTAAAGCTAAAGGGTAAACCCCAGCAATATTTTATATCTTTTTTTGGAAGTTCAGACCAGGAAATGTCTTGAAATAGTTGAACCTTTCTGCCTTCATATTCAATAATCCATCTGATGGACCTTGCAAAGAATTCTGTTTTTTACTGTAAGATAATGTAACCAATGATTATTTGTCTCAAGGGCCTAAGTGGGCAAAATAAAGTGCAGGGTGGCTACAAATCTGCATGTCTGGATCATTAGACATTATCTCATTGAAGATTTTACATAAGACATCAACAATACCTTGCTGTGAAAATCTTCTCTGGAAACCCCCGTTCCTGTTAAATATTGTGACACCCCCTATTGTCTAAATCCTCAAGATAGGCCTGAACCTAGCGAAGCTCGGCACACTGGAAGCTTTGCAAGGTCTTTCCTTCAGGGCCATAACCTATCCATGATATGAGTTACATCCGTCTGAAGGAGGTCTAGGTGAGAAGCAAATTTCTCCTCCAATCGAGACTTCAAGTCTTGAAAATTTGACTTACTGTAGTAGAAAGGATCTTTAAGAATTGGAGAATTTCAGAGTTGCTGACTTCAGTTGTCGCAAGATGAGGAGGGTAGGCCCCTATGGGAGTCAGATGGCTTTGCTGTGGCCCTAGCTGGGATCCTATTGTTCTGTGGTGTGGAAGCAGAGTCTCCATTTCTGAGAAATTGGTGGATCTTAGAGCTAGAGGGAAGCTCCCTGCCTTTCCTTAGATCCTCACGAGCAGGGCCCTCTTCCTCCATGTGTTTTTATGCCTCTCAGCAAGATAGGCAATTATGCTTCATACAGTTTGAGGCATGGGTCTTCAACCTGTGGCCCTCCAACTGCTGTGAAACTACACATCCCAGCATGCCCTGTCACAGTTTTGCTATTAAGGTATGCTAAAACTGAGGCAGGGCATACTGGGATGTGTAGTTCCACAGCAGCTGGAGGACCGCAGGTTGAAGACCCATGTTTTGAGGTATACATCGCATAAGACCTTACCGGCAATGCGATCCGGTATCCAGCAGTGCTGTCATCTCCTGCAGTCCCCTCAGCCAAAATGCTGCAGGGGCTGCTGGGAGTTCAGGGGGCAGAACTAGCACCGAACAGAGGGGCTAATTCAGACCTGATCGCTGCTGTGCATTTTCACACAGCGGGCGATCAGGTCTGAACTCAGCATGCACCAGCACCGCAGTGCACCGGCGCATGCTAGAGATGCGATCAGCATCTCTGGCCAGCAATCGCCTCTGCCTGATTGACAGGCATGTTTTGGGGGCGCGGTCCTGGCAACGCAGGCGTGCCTGGACCGTGCAGGGGGCAGGCCGTGGCAGCTTTGTGACATCACACGCAGCCGCTGTGACCCGGAGAGCGATGGGTAGCTCCCTTCCCTGGGAATCGAACCCATGACCTCAGTGCTGTGAGGCAGTGCTGCTAACCATTACACCATCCGTACTGCCCTAGCATTGAACTTCCCTGTGGTTTCCACACCAAAGTTCAAGTTACTCCACTCCATGGAGAAGCAGAAAGCAGAGCTTGTCATACTTTTATGAATCCCACTCACTATACAAAAGTATGGTGATGCAATGCAGACACGGAGCAGGGTTGCCGCTGGAGAAGTCAGGAACTTCTCCATGGTAACTCACTCTGTGGACAGCCCAAAGCAGAAAATAGTCCTGTTTTTCTTTGCTTTATGAATAGACCCCTAGGTACTGTATAGTGGCAGGACAAAGACTAGGCAGTGGGGCACACACCACCCATCCCCTATGTATGTTAGTAGAAAAAGTACATTTCAGCCATGCTCACATGACCAATATAACAAAAGTCTGACCCCCCAAATACTTGGAGGGTCATATAGGTAGTAGACCAGTAGTAGAGTATCAAGGATGAACAGGGTCCTCCCTGGATATTAAAGTTATAGGATCCCAGCAAATTGACTCCTTTGCAGTAAATGAGTTGCTACACCAATGAAAGTCACCCAAAAAGTGTTGTGAGTACGATTATTAAGTACTTTAGAAAATGTGATATTCCATAAAGAGAAAGAGTCATCAGAGGTCGGGGTAGTTCTCATGACAAACACTAAAGGCTTGAACGTAGGAAATACCCCCATTCCTCTCTATCTACCTAGACTGTATTGGGGATATACAGCCATTAGCATGATATTCACCCCTAATATGGCAATCGCTTTGCTGAGACTCTTTAATAACAGAATGATTACATCTGACCTTCTTTCAGGTTTATAAGGGAGACAGGATATTTCATGGTGCATAACATTTCCATCATTATATACTTAATTACAAACTCTGTTCCATACACATACCTAGCTAGATAAAACATTCATTGCAAATAAAAATGCCAATGACTGCAGTGTACAGCAGTCACATGTTTTGTAGGTTAGAGATAGCACACAACATTACTGATTCCACATGCTTGTGATATTCTTCTAGCGCATACTGTATGTAAGCCAGGCATACAACCAATGCAAATAAAACAAGGCTTAGAACATGAAGCAAAATATATTATGTAAAAACATTGATAAATAACACTGCTACTACTCTGTATATTGTTTAGAAAAAGAATCTGAAAAACCTAACACGTGAAAATTGTTATGTTTTACATAAATATTATACACTTGGACATCTTTAAAATATGCCTGTGGCCTGTAATGTTCAAATAAAATGTGTTCGGCTGAGTCACTGGTCCCGTCATCTGGTATACAGATGAATTTGTTTTTTGTCTTTTTTATCATATAGCCCAATGATAAGCTTATCTAAGGGCATGCAATCAAGGGGTTGACACTCACTGTGCGACAAATGAGTATGTCGATGTCAGTATGCCGGTGCCAGGATTCCAATATGGGTGTAATGCTGCTTACAGCGTTTTGCCCTTGAAGGCATTAGAACATGGGTCTTCAACCTGCGACCCTCCAGCTGCTGTGGAACTACACATCCCAGCATGCCCTGCCTCAGTTTTAGCATACCTTAATAGCAAAACTGTGGCAGGGCATGCTGGGATGTGTAGTTTCACAGCAGCTGGAGGGCCACAGGATGAAGACCCATGTATTAGAACTTTAAACATGTCATTACCCTAATATTACACCTGTGTCGGTATACCAATACCAACATTGTGAAGTCAACAAACTCAAGGGCTACATAATGACTGTATACCAATACCAACATTGTGAAGTCAACAAACTCAAGGGCTACACAATGACTGTCGACCTCTCGTAGCTAACCCAGTCTTAGATACCCCAGTTTAGAACCCTGTAAAGAAAATCCAGTCCTCAAGTATTACCAACAGTTCATGTTTAGTACAGTTCTTTAACCGTGCACAGATAAGTTCATCTGTTTTGCTGGGGCAGTAATTATCCCTTCTGCTTCCACAGACAGACAGAAATCCGCAAACATAACCTACAGCGATGAAAAATAGTATGGAACTCTAGAAATACGCCCATGACATACCATGACAATTTGACACTCAATTGCCAGCCTAAAACACTATTTTCATGCAAGAAATGTATCCAAGATCCAGCCAATTCAGAATAATCTGCAGATACACAAATGGGCAGATGTACTAAGCCTTTGGAGAGTGATAAAGTGGAGAGATAAAGTACCAGCCGATCAGCTCCTAACTGTCATGTTACAGACTGTGTTTGAAAACTGGCAGTGAGGAGCTGACTGGTTTTCTTAGTTTATCTCTCTCCATGGCTTAGTACATCAGCCCCCATATGTGTAAATTGGCTTCTGCACATGTACAGTGTGCTAAAACTTACTATTAGACGCCCACACATGTTTTGAACTTGCAGCTGTGAGTGTATAACACTTATTGTATGCAGTATGGTATATCAGTTTTTATTTCATGGTGTAACACTAATTGATTTATTTTTTATTAGTGCCTGAAGTGACTTTTGTACAAACTACTTAATGCCTAATATGTACTGATAATTACTCAAACAAACGTATTTTAAATCACTTCCTATTATTATTATTATGATCAAATATTAGTAAACACAGGGTGGTAAAACAGACCCATAACTAAGCTACCTGGAAGAGATTGTTACTACGGGGTGAGTTCTATAGCACAAACATCCTTTCATGTCCAATTCTAGCGTAATTTACTGCTGAATTACAGGAGGGCTTTAGCTTTACAGAATGGATTATTCAGTCTTTTGTACACAACTTTAACCATCACTCTTGTTACACATGTAAGCAGACAAGTTTCTTGAGTATTTATGGTTAAACTTATGAGCCAAAATCAATAACCTATGTTTTATGTCTGGTTACACAAACATAAGGGGACTCATTCCCAACAAAGCCTTATAGTACAAATGTGTGAGTGTGTGTATATCATTAGGGGCTTATTAATCATTATCTGTGAATTGGCTGTTACTTTTCAATCAAAAATTGCAGCAATTTACAACAAGAAAACCCTTGATTATTAAATAAATGAAACACTGCTACTGTGTGAGGCAGGTGATGTGATAAACTGCTATCCCAGTGATGCCTAATAACGGTGACCAAAGTTTACACTGTTAGTTTTTGTCCCACTGGTGCTACTGCATACAGAGGTGTCGGAATGGGGAGGGAGGAGGGGGGGGCAAGGGGGCAGCATGCCCCCCCAAACATGTCAGAGGCGCAGGAGTGGGGATGGGGAGGGGGGCGCTTACCCCCAGATCACCACGGAGACTCTGACTTCAAAACTCCCGTGTCCTGTCCAGCCGGCTCTTCACAGACTCAGAGGCATTACAAGTTGGAGGCGGGGATGTCCCAGCAGACTCAGCATGGCCACGCCTCCTCCCAGTAATGCATCTGTGAAAGCCTGCTAGGACAGGAAACGGGGCAGCAGAGTTTTGAAGTCAGATTCTCTGTGGTGATCATGGGGTGGGGGGGCGCCAAATTTATTTTTATCTACGCTCCCCCAACCACAACACTTTCTGGTGGCCCTGACTGTTTATACCCACTTTTGGAGCCGGAGAAGCTGGATGACGCTTATTGATACATAGTACAGCTACAATTCCCCACAATTACACTCAGGGCCATTTTTAAACAATTTGGTTAACAGTGTGAACACTAAAAAGTGTGTGTGTGTGTGTGTGTGTGTGTGTGTGTGTGTGTGTGTGTGTGTGTGTGTGTGTGTGTGTATGTGTGTGTGTGTCCATAGACATTATAAAAATAAAATATTTGTGTGCGCCCAAAAGGGTGTGTGGCCTCACTGCAGGGAGCGTGGCCTCACTGCGATATTTCAGCTCACATCAAAGCATACCCTTGTCAGTCAGGCAGATGTGATTGGACAGCGGATGCAGCACTGAGCTATTACTGTATCCTGCTGTCACTGTCAGTGCTGAGCACCGGCACTCTCTAGCCCCGCATATAATGCTGTCCCCCAGCTTTGACCTGAACTTTGCCCTGGCCACTCTCTCTGCCTGCCTAGTGCCCGTGGCCCTGCTCCTCACCATGTCTCAGCGGCTGTGGCAACTCTGCTGGGTGGCCACCCAGGACAAGAGCTGCAAGCTGCCCATCCACAAGGCCTCCATGGGATTCCCGAACCTTCCACTGGATACTGCAGGTACATTATTATTACCTCTCTATCTACACAGTTACCCCGCTGTCAATTTTCCATCAGGCACATGAGGCACGTGCCTAGGGGCCGCACTTGTTTGGGGGCAGCACTTGGAAACTTGTGTTGTCTTTGTCAGCCTGAAATGAACCAGTAACTGCAAAGTATTTCCACTGTACTGTACCATATGCCATCTTGACTGGAGTGTAAGCTGTAAGCTGTCCTACTTAGTAACTATGTATACATACAGCAATTACAAATCAAAAAGTCATAGTAGTGGCTTTTTTATTATTCTATGAAATTGTCTATCATCAATTGAGAACTTATAACCAATCAATGAAATAATAAAATTGGGCAAGGAGGGGGCATTACTGTTGTGCCTAGGGGTGCCTATACCCCCCAAAATATGCCTCTGCCTCATTACTAACCCCCAGACCCACCCCCATGTGTGCCTAACCAGCCAATGACCTCACCGCATGTCACTGTGTGTTCCACAAACACACATCCAGTATACCAAAGTGAATAATATCCATCCTCTTTGTTGCATGAAACATGCTCATTTGGACCTGGAGCCCATGGGTTTGTTCTTTATTAACATTAATGGTCAGTCTGACTTGAAGAACCCAAACAATTACATTTTAGAATACTACAAATCTATGCAATATGGATCTGGTGGGTACCGAGACAAGGAATCTGCACACAGAACAAGGTTTATAACCAAATGTATTCATTAAAATTGCCCTTAAGTACAGATAGTATAATAACACTGGAATAGTTGCGGTATGTTACCCACCAAAACAAAGGAACAACCAGATACTGTAGATTTGCATTCAGGTGACTACAAATAATCATTTAACACAGTATAATAAAACGTGAACAGTTGTATAGCATTAAGGGGGTAATTCCAAGTTGATCGCAGCAGGAAATTTTTTAGCAGTTGGGCAAAACCATGTGCACTGCAGGGGGGGCAGATATAACATGTGCAGAGAGAGTTAGATTTGGGTGGGTTATTTTGTTTCTGTGCAGGGTAAATACTGGCTGCTTTATTTTTACACTGCAATTAAGATTGCAGATTGAACTCACCACACCCAAATCTAACTCTCTCTGCACATGTTAAATCTGCCTCCCCTGCAGTGCACATGGTTTTGCCCAACTGCTAACAAAATTCATGCTGCGATCAACTTGGAATTACCCCCTAAGTTTGGATTGCAGATGTGCTTTTCCGATTACTCACAGGTAATATATAAAAAAAAAAAATCACATTTTTGAAAGTCCAAATAGTGTTGTTCAGCATATGCATAACAAACATAGCAACATGCAATATAAATAGCAAACAGCTTATTACATTACTAGTTGTGTTATTACTCTTCATACTGTATGTGTAAGGAAAGTCCCACAGATTAAGATCCTTTAAATGGTGACAAATCAATTTCTGTTTATATATAGAAGACACTGTAATTGATAATGCATCTATGCACACAGTTCCCCACTTAATACAAGCATATTTCAGAAAGCTCAACAGTTTTTTTTCTTTTAAATGTCATCCACAGAAACTAGATTCAGCCTGTGAAGTAATCAAAGGGAACCTATACTGTGCATCTATATCGCACTTAAGCACAGCCAATGAAATTGGGACAAACTGGTTGAGAATCTTTTCAAAATCACCTTACAATTCATTAGCAATTAAGATGGCTTGAGTTGTTCTGGTCTGTGTTGTAGACTGTGTATACTGTACATCACCCAGCTTCAATAAACAAGTAGAGTTATACTAAATATTTTCCAAAATGTTGTAATACCCATAGTAACCAATCACATGTAAGCTTTCATTTTTGATAAACTGAACCAGAAAAATAACAGTTGCTGAATGTTAACAATGAAATCTCAAGGTCAACCAAGGCCTGGATTACTTTATTAGTTTAGTATGTCTAGATCCTGGGCTATGAAATAAATGATGGATGTTAAAGCTAGTGTTGATTTCAAGGAACATGAAATTATACTGCTTGAAATGATGAATATCAATGCTTAGAAATGTAGATTATCTGCTTTTCAAATTATCAATGTGAAGAAATGGAGCCAGGAGATCATGCTGGTGTATAGCGGATTGTCTTACCTTCTGCCGAAAGGCCTTGCACATTAACTCCTCGGACTGCCAGAAAGTTCAGACAGATATCAACATTCTCAGTCTGCAACATGAAGGAAAACGACAAGTCACTTAGTGTTGCCTTACACAATGTCCAAAATTTCTGGGAGAAAAGGAATGAATATTTCTCATTCACTACAGGCATCACCAGCATTTAGCAGGCACGACTGCTGCTAATTAGCAAAAACCAAATAAAGCTTTTATTGTCCGCTCTAAAGCTTATGAAACAATTCATAAAGGCCAAATCCAGAATGGCATGCCTGCAGATCAGCAATCCACCTACTTCATGTAAAAGCAGGTTTCGCTCAGCACAAGAAAGCAATGAAAGCATCCAAAGACGACTGTGTATGTGTCTAGAACAGTGCAGGATTCCCTCAATGAATGGGTGCAGTGAATAGCTCAGTAGAAGAAGTGTGCCAATGCAAATTATGCTAGTATAGGGATATTTCATCTGTGGTGTAAAATGTAATAATAGGGTTACTATGATAAGAGTTTCAGTTACCCCATGAGGAACATTGGGAATCTGAAGATGGCATTAGCTACTGCAAACAAGTTCCAAAAGCTAGGATTTTTTAGATCTTGTTAAATAGCCATACCTATAAAAAAAATGATGAGGATAGCTGCAGCAAAGCAGGAGATAATCCCGATATCTCCTGCTATTAGCTTCAATAAATCAGTGTCAAACTTACTGTGCCTTAAACATGCATAAACAGTGGTTTATGCATTTGATACATAGACCCCTTAAGAACATGTGAAACAACTATTGAAGGTTACTATATATCAAAGTGTATGTATTGGTGAACTAAAAACCATATCCAAAAAAACTGAAGGGTAATCTTAATCTACATTTATGTGACAAGCTATCTGCAGTACAGTTGTGCAATGGTTAACTTTGCTGCCCGATAGCACTGGCGTCATTGGTTTAGTTCCAACGAGGGGTAATATGTTATAGCCTGCGAGGTGCAGACTGTTTGGGAATTTCTGTGAGTCTGCCCATATTCTTAAAACCGACGGTTTTGCCTTGTAAATGATTGTTGCTTCAAAAATACGGACATACTCAGAAAAATTCCCAAACAGTCTGCACCTCGCAGGCTATTACATATTGCCCCATGTCTCTATCTGTGTGGAGTTTGCATGTTCCAATAACAATAATAATAATTATTATGTTTACATAGGACTTTCTCCAAGTAGGACTCAAGACGCTTACCAGATAGTGCGAACATTGGCCCTCATTCTGAGTTGATCACTCGCTAGCTACTTTTTGCAGAGCAGCGATCAGATAGTCGCCGCCCATGGGGGAGTGTATTTTCACTTTGCAAGTGTGCGATCGCATGTGCAGCCGATCGGGGCGAAACAGTTTTTTGCAGTTTCTGAGTAGGTCTGAACTTACTCAGCCCTTGCGATCACTTCAGCCTGTCCGGTCCCGGAATTGACGTCAGACACCCGCCCTGCAAACACCTGGACACGCCTGCGTTTAGCCTACCACTCCCAGAAAACGGTCAGTTGACACCCATGAACGCCTTCTTCCTGTCAATCTCCTTGCGATAGGTTGTGCGAATGGATTAGTCGCTAGAAGCATTGCACAGCAACAGTGCTGTTTGTACCCGTACGACGCGTGTGCGCATTGCGGTGCATGCGCAGTAGTAACCTGATCGCTGCGCTGCGAAAAACGTCAGCAAGCGATCAACTCGGAATGAGGGCCATAATGCAGTACAGAAACTATGAACATGAAAAGAGGTATAGCTTTGCATGAAACACAGAGGCCATGAAGATAATATAAAGGGTGCAGTCACCATTTTGGGTTATCAGTTGCAGGGCTTGGTCGTCCTACTTACCAGGGATCCAGATCAGGCAGCCATTTAGGCACACTACATAAAATTTGACTGTGCAAAATAAGCAATGTCAGGAACCGATGACCCACAGTGGGAGAGATAAAAAAAATACTATGGTGGGATCCTTGCAAATTAGTCAAAACCATGCATTGTTAATTCTACACAGAGCACCAGCCAAGGCAGCCATGCTGGGCACAATTCATTGGTTGCAATGTGTGAAAGAGCTGCATAATGTGGGGGGAATTCAAATGTTCGAAAAGTCAGTTTGGTGTCTGTTTTCTCCTGTCTATTAGATAGGAAAAAACAGACATCCAACTGACTTTTCAAACAATTGAATCTCCCTCTATGTGTTCACTATGTATGACTGTTCATTTAAAAAAAAATTAACTAGATGAAATCAGGCACTTTATATATTGTTCCTATATCATGAAACAGTGCAAATTACAACATTTTGAACAGTTAAACCTGTGAAAAAGAGCTGTGGGAAGTTTGATGGACTGTGAAGGGAAAATGTGAACATGTTTGTGAACACTGGTTTTTCTTTACCTAAATGATTAAAATACAATATAATATCAACTTTGTCACAATGCAGATGAAGCGAGTGTATGATAAATATTGTCCTATCGTATTTTTTTATAATAATTATATGACTTCAGCATTATTAATTTACCTATATGTCATGCATTGTTAATTGGATAATCTTAAATTAAAATACTTGTTTCTACGGGATGCAGTTAAACTACCGGCTGTTGGGTTCCCGGCGTTCAGGAGACTGAATCCCAACAGCCGGTGACATAACGACATCTGGAATCCCAGTCACCTCCAGGTATTCTTACTCAGTTTGAGTCTATGGCACCAACTGAGTGGAAATATAACCTGTGGCGAGCGGACTCGCTGCATTGCTTCCGGGATTCTAACAGACGGGATGCCGCTGTCGGTATAGTGACAGCCGGCATCCCGTCTGCCGGTAACTCGTATGTATTCCATTTCTACGGATGGGTAATAAATCTGATACCCTGTATGAGACACCTAACATACTCTGCAGTGCTTATGACCTCAAGCTTGCTGGGTATCTGCAAGATTTGATTTATCCGCCTTAAGTTGTGTTTGGGGAAAATCAACATCATTTTCCAGTCAGCCATCTTGGAGAACTGAAAACATTAGCCAGTCGCAGACATGAAAATGCAGCCAGCAGCTCCTCACATAGTAAGCTGCTGCCCCCCATGTCAGTGTTACGCTACAGTGTGGAACTAGGCTATGATGATACAGATAAGAGCCAGAGAGGATGCTGGCTACCAAGGTGAGTGGCAGAGGAGGGAGGGTGCCACTTTTAAATGGGTGGGGGTCGCAGCCTCGGGTACAAATGGGTAGTAGTTGGTGCCCGAAGATGTCTATATATTACACTTTGTGGAGATTTACTATAAGTGCTATAAATATATTGCTAAAGTTTTAGAAATGTTAAATGTTAAACATCTAGACAAGCGCAGAACTCATCATAACATAATCATCCATGAAAGATCTTCTTAATAGACTTGTCACATTGAGGGACACTGCATCAGTTTGTCAAGCTCCTCACACTGGTGCTGTAAGCTGCTTAAAGACCATGCTTCAGAAACTGTATACTGGACCTAGCAGTATGTGGCCTTAATATAACATTGGTATGCTGCTGTGAGCACTTGGATGAGATGTGCAAACATTAATAAGCAGGAGATGAAAAATGAAATAAACAAGGTACTCTAATCCTAGTCACATAAATGCACTTTAGCCATTTGGAGCAGGTCTAGTTGTCTTCAAATATGTATGTGTGCATTTGATAATGAAGCTCAAAACACATTCACCAAATCACCATTGAAGAAAACATTTACAAACACTATTACGGAAATAAAATCAGTATTGGAAACATGTCACAGATTCATCACCCGTCTACGAGCGGGACGAGGACGCGCAACTAAAACAGAGGTACGGGAATCCTACCCGACCCGGCGTCCGACTTCTACAGCAGCTCCCTGTGAGCGGGACGAAGACGCGCAACTAAAACAGGGGTACGGGAATCCTACCCGACCCGGCGTCTGGCGTCTGCAGCAGCACACACAGATTTGACTCCAGCTTGGATCGGGGCACAATTAGCACACGGAGGTGACCACTCACCAATTAACGGGACTTGAGCGTGGTAAGGGGATTACACCCGACCCGGCGTCTGGCTCCCGTTCCCTGTGAATACCAATATCGGCTCCCTCTTGGATCGAGTTACATACAGAGGAACAGGAATTCTATCACCTGACGTCCCCTGGAATCTCTCCTTGTCCAGACCACCAGAAGAATTCATCTCTTAAAAGGCACATCTAGTGGCATAAATCAGGTATTCAGGGCGCTCTCTCATCCACTGTATAACACCTGGAGCCCCCCCTGCAATGCACCTATGCAACAGGGGAGGAGGGTGTTAGGCGTGGACAGCAGAAGCAGCCCGCACTGCTCTTTCCTTCCAGTCCCAGGTGGACGGTCCTTCCCCGCTCTCATCGTTCCCATTCACTGCCCATAGTGGCACATGGGACGAAAGTAGAAAGGGAATCCGTTTCCACACACCTGGGACTCTCTTACACTTTAGCTCAAAATCTTTTCGAAAGCATTATATGGTCATAGATTGATTTATTGTTACAGTGGTCTGATAAGGATAGAGCATTATACGTTTGAATCCAACTCGATAGCCAATGTGCCTATATAAAACTGGAGTTATTTCTCAAGAACTATTTGGGTTGGATTAGACGTATTGACTTTTAACTCAAACAAGTGAGTCAGAAAATAATTGCAACTGTTGATTGATTATCATAGATACTTCTTATACCAAAGACATTAGTTTCTAAGTGCAAGAGAATAACTGATACTGTGGATTAATTGTCACAGATATCTCTTATACCAAAGACATTAATTTCTAAAGAGATTAACTCTTACAGCTCCGCATGAACTTCAGTTTTTAATCTTGCGGGAAGTATTATATGGTCATATATGTGATTTATTACTACAGTGGTTTGGCAAGGATGGAGTATAACAGGTTCAAATTCAACTCTACAGCCAATGTGCCTATATAAAGCTGGAGTTATTACTCAAGTAACAATTGAGCTAATTTTGATGTGCTGGCATTTAATTCATACAAATGAGCCAGAGAATTATTGCAAATGCTGACTATCTGTCACAGATACTCCTTGTGCCAAAGAGATTAATTTCCAAGGAGAGTAATTCCTATAGTTCTGCATAATATTAATATCAGCCATACAATCCTTACCATACATAGGAAGGAATTATTATGGTATTTTGGTTCTAAAGGAAAGGATCATTTCCATTTTTGTCAGGTCTTAACTTTGTCAGAGTACAGAACTGCTACAATATTCTCACAGATAGGTGCTCCGTGAATGAGAATATTTGAGACAATCTATTTAATATCAGGTCTCCTATATGCACTGTTCTGACACTAAATACATGTGGGCCGTATTGACAAATTGGTAGAAATTCATTATATAGATTCATATGTGTGTTTATACATTCTTTTTTGCATTTTTTTCCTTTGTGACATAGATAGGTGCTTTTCAGACATGAATATTTGAGACAGTTCATTTAATATCTGGTCTCCTATATGCACTGTCTTGTCAGCCACACATTGTTGCAGAATGGTGGATGCAAACTGTATCAAATTACATAGACACTGTTACAACAGTCTTGAACAGTAGACTGGTGCAAAGGGTGAATTAATGTTACAAAACCCTAAATATTAAATTTATCTATTGGGTTTCTTTCCTTTCACTTCCTGGAATTAACACAGGAATCACTTGGTAAGGTATGATCTCTATAAATATATGAATACTTCTTTTAGAAGATTATCTGGACTATAATATTATAGAAAGTACTATTTAAGGGTGCTCATCTGTAGTTAGATAATATTGACTAATTTAAATAATATTTCACTTAGGCTTGTTTAATTGATTATATTTCTCTTGCCTAGTATAACAATTAATGAATATACATTGTTGGCCCAGTAACATAATAATTACTGGATGCTGATACCATTTTTGTGGTTCTTATCTTATAGGCAATTCTATTTTGATTAATTCTTGCACTTTCAGGCTATCAGATTAAACACCATGCCTGTTTAGGGTGACCATTTTTAATTATATAAATAAAAGTTATTATGTTTTATATATAGAACAATCATTTCAAAAGAGTGCGCCACACACTAAGCTCCTTTTTTTAGTGATAGGCCCACTAGTGGCTAACACTAATAACCTCTAGAAAAAAAGTACTGCTACTCAGCTTAGTGGCGCACCTCCAACCTCCATTAATAGTAAAGGACTCTTTTTTTGTCCTGATAATAAACTCCTTTTCTGAATGGTTGGTTTCATTAATATTTCTTAATTGGTTTTCTATGCCTGTGCAGTGTCTTTTGGACTTTATGTCCTCTCCATAAGAAAACATGTCACAGAGACCATTCATTGTCCTTATTGTGTCTTAATGAATCATGTTGCCTGCAGACAGAAGCTACTCTATCCATGGAACTTGCTAGCCACAAATCTGGGCTTGGAGGACATTTCCTCATTTCTTTTCTCACCACCCTAATTATGTGAGAATAGGGCCGGCAAGAGAAATCTTGGGGCCCTGTACAGTTGAGCCTCCGGGGCCACCCTGGTATTTCTCCTCTCCCCCCCCCCATTTGAACTTTGAACTTGTACCCAGGAAAGATGTCATTTATATATATATATATATATATATATATATATATAAATTAGGATTTCAATTAAATAAACTAAATGTACCAGACAGTCGTCAGCTTTCAGCCAGCCAGGTCATCTCTCTCTGGAGCAGGGGGGTCAGAGAATAATGCAGTGGAGACGCCCCGCACACAGTGCTGGTAGTGTCATTCATTATTACACTACCAGGTGACCAAGGTGACGGGGTAGCTGGGGAGGTGTTTGCTGGGGGAGAAGGGGTCACCAGGAGAGCGGAGGTCGCTGGGGTTTTTACCATGCCGGTGTGCCTGTCGCGAGGTCCGGTGCAGCGTTACATGGCAGCGCAGCACCAGGCCAAGTGACAGGGTATGCGGGGAGGGGGGCAAGAATGGACGGAGCAGCAAGTATTTTTTATTTTTTTTAACTAAATTAGCAGGGGGGAGCAGACTATGTAAATAAGTATCACAGTAAGCTCTGGCACCCGTTTTTTGTGCCTTGGTGCCCCTCTGAACCACGGGGCCCAGTATAACTGCCCTCTTTGATCCTCCCTGTGGCCGGGCCTGTGTGAGACACATCCCCATGTACACAGTAAAATGAATAACCAACACAGGTTGAGTCTCCCATATCCAAAATGCTTGGAACCAGAAGCATTTTGGGTACCAGGATTTTTTTGTATTCCAGAACATTTTCAGTAATGATTTGGAATGAGTGGTTTTTGTGAGGATTCCCCATGTGGAGGTGCAGGAAGAAGTTAGGATGCACACTATAAGCAGTTCTTGCTCATCCTGGGTGCACTACAAGCTGTCACTCTCCCAGCTGAGACATACATATCCCCAGATCACTGCTTGATCTGAGTACAGCCACCAAGCTGGGTATACGCTACGTGATATTTTAAAAGATACCGCTCATTTTCACCCTTTTGACCAATTTCGTTTGTGATATCGCTCAGTGTGTACGTACTATATTGTTTACAAGGTAAGCCCCTGCGAGCCGTTAATGATAATGTTGTCGTCTGTGCATGCAGCTCAATTTTGGCTATGCTGGCAAAACTGCATTTGGCGGGAGGGCTACGGGGTGACGTCACTGAACAATACCGTTCGCGATATCGTTCAGTGTGTACACAGTATATCGGCTGCCCAGGAGGGTAGGGATAACACTAGGCATGATCACTCACGGAGCGTATTGCCTAGTGTGTAGCTGGCATTACACTCCTCATCATGCGTCCTCTGCAGTGAAATGCGGCCCTTACTTCAACACCACCTGACTGCTGGAAAGATCATGGATGGCGGTGGTTCCTCCGTGGACTCTATAGAGGCTGCAACAGTTGTGACAGACAATAACTTCCCTGCCAATCACAAACCATGATGGATGCTTCAGCCAATCATGTCCTGAAGTGAGAAAGACAGGGTGGCTCAGGTGCAAATATTACCAAATGGGAGTGCTGTTGGCAGCCAGGCATGTACAAGGGTGGGACCACCCCTGATAGAGAGCTTGAAGCTTGGGAATGCCGTCTGACTCGTCATATGTCATATCGGTGCCTGAAAACTTTATTTTTCAAAATATTTCAGATTTGGATACTGGATATTGGAGACAACCTTTATAGGCGATAACAGCACATCACATATAAAAGGCATTTGTGCATCCAGCATTTGGTCAGTGTTGGAGGCAGACCACTGTATTATACCACTGGGTACATCAGATTTGTAGGTTCCCTAGTTATTAGCTGAGCAGCACATGGGATTCACACATTTTATGTTCAGAAATTATAGAACTTCAGGGAAACAGTGGAGAAAAGCAGCTGCACGCATTGGAGAAGTTCCAGAAGAGACTGTGTAATCAACAGTGGGTCTTTATATTGCAAAATCCCCTTTGAGGAGGGAGTCTTTAGCTGGTGTTAGCAGGAGTTAGACATCCTTCACAAGGTATACAAATCGTTGCTGCGTCTTTGAGCCAAGCTCATTTCCTGTAGCCAAAGATGAATGCTCCAAAATGATTTCCACAGTCATGTTGAAATAAAATAAGGCAAATAACATCTACCATCAAAGTAGCATTACACTTTTGCTGACAGTCAGTAAATGGTTTCTATGTAACAGAGATTGCTTTGAGATTTCCCCATCAGGAGGTGTTCACTTCAGTTTCAATCCCAGCCATTTAATAACAAGAGTGTGAACGATAAATCAAACCACATTCATACTTCTAAGAATCCCATTAATAAAGATACTATTATGTAACTTTAAATGTAGACTTTGAATGAAGGAATATTATACTCATACAGAGTAAACACTGCCTACAGAATACATATGGGACATAATTAAAGTATGTCCTCAGTACTTGTGCCATGGTATATTATGCTGGACCCTGGAAGATCACATGTGCCTAGTATAAAACTCCCTTACTATTCTTGTGCTGCACCAGGGTTTCCAATATCTTTAATGCTGCTGCAACCTTCACTCCTTTTAGGGATTGGTCTTTTACAAGCTGATCTTCCCTAACAAATGTTCAATTGACATGAGAAAAAGGAATGCAGTGGGGAACCACTGCAGCCATAGGAACAGTGGCAGATCTAATAGGGATGATTGGGGAAACAATTAAGCATAACCCTGATGTCTGATGAACTCTGATTTGTGGATGACCAGTACAGGGACGTGCGGTGAGGTACATGGCTCAGGAGGCACTGGCCAGTACCAGAGCCAGATTTTCACAAAATATATATAAGCTCAAAGGTTTATGTGGACATTATACACAGGTGCAGCAGTATATACTGCTGGAAATTTTGGGGCAGATGTATTAAGCCTGGAGACGTGAAAAACTGTGATAAAGCAGTGATAAGTGCAAGGTGATTACACACCAGCCAATCAGCTCCAATATGTAAATTGTCAGTTAGGAGCTGATTGGCTGGTGCGTTATCACCTTGCACTTATCACTACTTTATCACTTCTCCAGGCTTAATATATCTGCCTCTTGGAGAGTTTTGAGCAGAGATGTGCGGTGAGGGGAGGCACTGCCTCATCGCCTGTCATACTCCAGTAAATTCCAGAGTTTTGACTATAAAAATGATTAGAATAATACAATGGAAATATTTACAATTTCTTCTTTGTATTTTCTAAGCATTTTTATAGTCAAAACTCTGGAGTATACTGTAGTATGACAGGAGAGGTTCTGGACCCTTATTGTTTGTCTCTGCCTCACCTGGCCGCATGTCACCCACCAGTTAGTCTGCCTCTTCACTGCCAGACACATCCATGTATTATGCCGTCCCAGGCAGCAAAGGCCAAATTAATAATAGGGCGGATGGGACTACAACTCCAGCACATTAAAAAAAAAAAATCCCATCATCATGGCATGATGCTAATGACCAGTTGCCCTGCTGGACACTCAGCTCACCATATAGCATAAGTATTCAAACTGTATTTCCATTATCCACACAATTATGAAATTTCTCTATTTTTACGCATTCAAGGAGACATTGGAGCTGATAGTGCATGGGGTGCACATATCCACATGGCACTGGCCACACGCACATGGCACTGGTTACAGCTGCTCCACTTCTCTCAGTAGGACCTTCATCAGTTTCATCAATAGGCCCATGTGGCCCTTTGTATGGCTTTGCAGGCAACACTGCACCTGCATAAGGGACCCCAACACACCAGATGAATGGTGCATTAATTTACCTTTTTCTAATAACTCATTGAATTCCACCATAGCTCCCATCTTTGGCTTAGTGGTAACCAAGCGTAGCCTCGAGTGGAATGCCGAATTGGAGATCCACATCCCATGTTTTCGTTGTGCTGGGGGGTTGCCTAGCACTCGCGAAGCTGCTAGACAGCCCCCAGAGTCTCCCCAAGCCGTCACAAACTTTATTTAACACTGTAGCAAATTAAAGCTTATTGTCAACTATTGAGTGTTAATGATAACACAAATCCAATAGCCAGTGTCACCACTCACCATTGCCTTCATTAGCCAATGGTCTGACTTCCTACTGAAACAACCGACACTAAGTTAATGTTACACAAAATCCACAAATATAACCTAGTACTCATACAAAAATGAAAGTGACGTGCAAGGCACTGTGCCTATATTAAATAGTTCAGACATCCGGAAAACTGTGGGTGGGATAAAACCCTGTAGATTGAATTACTTCTCCAGAACACAATAAATACACATCTGTGAAAGTACAGGTTCTTTATATTGCAAAATAAATGTTATTTCAGTTAAGTGCTACAAACATAAACGTAATAGTCAACATTAGATCAGTTTCCAAGACCTACAATTAAACCCAAGGATGTTGTCCATGTTTAGAAGGAAATTGCGGTACTAATGAAAGAATAAAAAACTAATATACAGTATAAGGGAAATGAATAAGTATAAGTGAAAGTGATATCCCTCTATAAAGTATGCAACAGAGGATACACAATGTACTGTAATAATGGATGCATGTGTAATCTTAGTACAGACACAACTGCACAATAATTTGTTTGCATTATGTATGAATGTTTTTCCATTTACATCTGATCCCTGAGAATTTGTTCATCAACACTGTAGTAAACACAATATGATTGTTCATCAAATCAGCTGGGGACCTTTTACTCAGTATGATAACCTATAGCATTTCTTCCAGTAAGAGCTTACAATTTAATCAAAATACTTTTGTTGTGGAATGCCAAGCAATGTGCATCCCATACATTGAATATTTACAGTAATACAGAATAACAGTGCTTCTTGTTAAGATTATTAGGTAGCCAATTTAACAAAGTTTTATCTCTTCCCTAAATTATTATTTTACTTTCTAATGTGTGTTTTGACTTTTTTGCGGTATCGCAGACAGAAGTACAAATATTATTATTATTATTATTATTATTATTATTACTACCATAACTCATTTAGTAAGCCCTGCAAAGTGTTCCTAGGACCATACAAAGGGAATTACAACAGAACAAGCAAATAATAATGTATAAAACAGCGATTTTTGTAGAAAAATAGGTTCAGGAACTCCCGGGGGTGGGCAGCAGTGGGTAATATGAGCAGATCTACAGTGGACAGGACACCTTTGTAAAAATAATGTATTTTCCTTGACAAGAATAAAGAAATTGTGCATGCAATAAAGGGGGGTTGTCTCACTGCAAGGGGCATGGCCTTGCAGGAAAAGACTACTTTATACACCAGTTTTGCAATCTGCATGCCCAGACATTGGCCACCACAGGGGCAACGAAAATCCTGATTCATGCCCCTTACATTATTTGCCATTATTCTTCCTTATAGTAATGCCCCTGACACAATATGACGCACACCGTAATGCCCATTACACATTATGCCACACACCGTAATGCCCATTACGCAATGAAACACACTGTAATGCCCATTTCACATTATGCCACACACCGTAATGCCCATTACACATTATGCCACACAGTAATGCCCATTACAAATTATGCCACTCACAGTTATGCCCGACACCATTTTATGCCCCATGCACAATAATGTCCCTTACAAATTAGGGCCCACAATTAGGCTTTTATTAGTTTTAAATTACCTGCTTGTTGTCAGGAGTCCCATGCTCATTGTCAGGTTCTTCATGCTTGTTGCCAAGGCTTTTATGCTAGTTACCTGGGGTTTCATGCATTGGGTTCCATGTTCGTTGCCAGGGGTCTCATGTCATGCTCATTGCCATGGGTTTCATTCTCATTGCCAGGGGTCCCCTGCTCATAGCAGAGGGTTTCATGCTCACTGTCAGGGGTTTCCTGCTCATTGCCAGGGGTCTCCCGCTCACTGCCCATGTTTTTCAGATCATTGTCAGGGGTTTCCGGCTCACTGTCAGGGCTTTCCTGCTCATTGCAAGGGGTCTTCTGCTGACTGCCATGGGTTCATGCTCATTGTCAGGGGTTTCCTGCTCATTGCCAGGGGTCTCCTGCTTGTTGCCAAGGGTTTCATGCTCATTGTCAGGGGTTTCCTGCTTGTAGCCAAGGTTTTCATGCTTGTTGTCAGGGGTTTCACAGGAGAGGATGCATTTCTGCATCTTCTCTGGCACTTCCACATCATTGATAGGTGCTAGAGGTCAAGTATGACCTCTAGCATCTGTTTCCTGTGTTGCATCGACAATTTTGTGAGGGCCTCTTACACAGAGGGAAGGCGAGCATCCCCGCAGCCCCCAGCACTCCCACAACACTGAGGGGGAAGCGGGAACTTCCCACACTGTGTTCCTCCCTCACCTCCGCACCCAGCTGCAAGAAAAAAAATGCAGGCGGATGGTTCTGGAATGCCATTCCTGATGACGCCATTTTTCAAAATAACTTCAGGGACGACATTCTAGACCATTCCGCCACAAATATAGCCCTGATATAAAACATAAAAATTGGTCAAATATACATTTCAGAGCCAAAACCAAAACTGAAATAATTATATAACAAAATTAGATAACAATAGCAATAGATGATGCTGTGTTCTATTTGTGTTCTACTCTTGATCTCTATTCACACCAATGTATAATTTAGCAGTGTATGTAATTGTACTTGTATAATATTAGTACTTGCTTATAGCTGATATTATCTCTTGTATAGATGTTGGTCAGTGGAGTGGAGTTTATTAGCATACATGGACTGGTGTTTACTTAACACAGGGTAATATAAGCCTTTATAATATTCAGCTGAAGCCTTTGTAAATTAGAACTAGTATATGTTAGCATTCAGTTATGGGGCAGTTGTCTGCGGGGCAGTTGTCAGAAGTTTAGAAATATACGAAGTTTGGAAATTACAAAGTTAGGAAATTTTAAAAAGAACAGTTAAACCAATAGTTAAACAAACATTGAAAAACATTGGAAAGCAGGTAAATCTACCATTTAACTAACAATTTCCATAAGCATTTTCCTATCTATACTTTTCACTTTAAAAACACCATGCTCCACAAACTGTTTTTCCTCATAGCACTTCATGGTATCCTCTATAAAATGACATCGTCCCTCACTATTCCTGTTATGTATCGCTCTGTACACATTGCAGCCTCATTAATCCACTCCCCTCTTATTAACACTCATGAGCTTTTAACCTATCTATGTACACTAACTGTCACATCCTCTACCTGTCACCATAAGAAACTATCACACACCTCCCCCAACTATACCTATCTCTCTCTTCTTCTGCTTCTACTAGCTGGTGACATATCCCCAAATCCAGGTCCCATCCACATACCACACTCACATTCAGCTGATTCACAACGGAATATAAAATCAACAAACCTTATCAACATCACATGTCTCCCATCTACCTCCAAGTCACTAAAATGTGCTTTATGGAATGCACGCTCTGTTTGCAACAAATTAACAGCTATTCATGACCTTTTCATAGCAAACAAATTCAATATGCTGGCTATAACAGAAACCTGGCTCATACAATCAGACACTGCCTCCCCTGCAGCACTGTCACATGGTGGACTCCACTTCACACACACCCCCAGGCCTGGTAACAGTAAAGGAGGTGGTGTTGGAATATTACTGTCCAAATCTTACACGCACATCGTTTTACCACCTGTTCCCTCACTCACATTTACATCCTTTGAAGTACACTCTATTAGGATTTTCACCCCTTTCTCTCTGCGTGTTGCAGCTATCTATCGCCCACCTGGGCAACCCAAAAAGTTTCTGGAAGATTTTTCTGCTTAGCTCCCTCACTTTCTATCCTCTGACATCTCCACCATCATTATGGGTGATTTCAATCTCTCTATTGACAGTCCACAATCTCCCCATGCCTCTAAACTACTCTCTATAACCTCCTCTCTTGGCCTATCCCAATGGACTGACTCCCCTACTCATCAGGAGGGCCACTGCCTTGATCTTGTATTCACCAGACTATGCTCTGTTTCTGAACTCACTAACACTCCTTTCCCTCTCTCAGATCACAACCTTATCACATGCATGCTCGCCTCCATTACTTCAAACTCAATGTCCCTACAGTCTACAAGGACACCTCTTACCCGCAGAAATATTAACGCTATTAATTTTCAACAACTATCTACCTCTCTGCAACCACTGCTCTCACCAATTTCTACATTCACCTCTCCAGAGACTGCTGTGTCACACCTTAACCAAACTCTAGAAACAGCACTTGATGAAGTGGCTCCAGCTACCCATCACCCTCCACGTAGACTTAGATGTCAACCGTGGCACTCTAAATACACTAGACACTTACAAAAACTCTCCCGTAAAGTTGAACGCCAGTGGCGTAAATCTCATAGTTCAAGTGACTTTCTCACATATAAGACAACCTACCACTCTTATCGTAATGCTCTGGACACTGCCAAACAAACATATTTTCAATCTCTCATCTCTGCTCAAGCCTCTAACCCCAAGCGACTTTTTAATACATTTAAATCACTTCTTGTCCCTCCCTCACCTAACCCACCAGCCACTGTCAGTGCGCAAGATCTTGCTTCCTATTTCAAGGACAAGATTGACAAGATCCGAAATGAAATGGTATGCTCTTCCACAGCAAGTTACCTGCTCAATTCCCTGCCTGAACCCTCTAACACCTTCTCTTCCTTTGATCCTACAAATGAAGATGAAGTATCTGCACTCTTTTCATCTGCCTACTCTAATACCTCTCCCCTTGACTCTTTACCCTCACAAATTAGTAAAGCTCTGTCTACTGTGCTCATCCCAACCTTAACGAAAATCTGTAATCTCTCCATGTCTACTGGTATCTTTCCTTCTCTATACAAGCATGCAGTGATTACTCCCATTCTGAAAAAACAAAACTCTGACCCGAACTCTCTCTCTAACTACCGTCCCATCTCTCAGCTCCCATGCCCCTCCAAGCTACTTGAGAGACTTGCCTACACTCGCCTCACACACTTTCTTAATTCACACAGCCTACTGGACCCACTTCAGTCAGGATTTCGTGCCCAACACTCCACAGAGACAGCACTGACTAAGGTAGTGAATGATTTGGTCACTGCTAAATCTAAAGGACATTACTCTCTACTTATTCTCCTTGATCTCTCTGATGCTTTTGACACTGTTGACCACTCTCTTCTCATACAAACACTACAATCCCTAGGTATTCAGGACACAGCCCTTTCTTGGTTCTCATCCTACCTATCTAATCGCTCCTTCAGTGTTCGTTTCTCTGATTCCACCTCTACTTCGCTACCTCTCTCAGTTGGAGTACCGCAAGGCTCAGTCCTAGGTCCTCTGCTTTTCTCTATCTATACCACATCTCTTGGCAAACTAATCAACTCTTTCGGATTTCAGTACCATCTGTATGCGGATGATACTCAAATCTACCTATCCTCCCCTGATTTGTCACAATCTGTATTGGGCCGTGTCACTGAATGCCTTTCTGCCATTTCATCTTGGATGACATCTCGCCACCTCAAACTTAATATTTCCAAAACAGAATTAATTATATTTCCACTGGCCAATAGTAGTTTCCAACCTGATATCTCTATCACTGTTGAGAACTCTGCAATCACCCCTACCCCACAAGCTCGCTGCCTAGGTGTCATTCTTGACTCTGAACTGTCCTTTGTTACCCACATTCAATCTGTCTCAAGATCATGTTACATACATCTAAGAAACATATCCAAAATATGACCATATCTTACACAAGACACAGCAAAAACTCTAATCCATGCTCTCATTATCTCCCGCATTGATTATTGTAATAGTCTCCTGACCGGTCTTCCCAAACATAGGCTCTCACCACTACAATCCATTTTGAATGCAGCTGCGAGGCTAATCTTCCTTGCCAGACGTTCATCGTCTGCAGATCCGCTCTGTCAGTCCCTCCATTGGTTACCGGTATTCTACCGTATTAAATATAAAATACTTTTACTCACATACAAGGCTATTAACCAAACTGCACCAACATACATTTCTTCACTCATCTCAAAATATCTCCCTACCCGGCCTCTCCGCTCTGCACAAGATCTACGTCTCTCATCCACACGCATGACTTGTTCACATTCAAAATTACAGGACTTTATCCGGGCTTCACCCACTCTGTGGAATGGCCTCCCACGCACAGTAAGACTCGCCTCTAGTCTCCAAACCTTTAAATGTTCCCTGAAAACGCACCTCTACAAGCCTATCAAATTCCAGACCCACCCACATAACCTTCAGTGCTTCCCTATCTAATTACATCCTCTGTAGAGTATTCATAACATCACATATCTTGTCTTTCTTTAGTCTCACACCCTCCTGACACTTGGATAACTTTGTGGGGTATCATCATACAACCCATTAAGAACCTAGCAATCTGGTGGACCATTATGCAATAGGTAGCATCTATCCTTGTGTATCTATGCATATTTCCCTATAGATTGTAAGCTTGCGAGCAGGGCCTGCCTACCTCTATGTCTGTCTGTTTTTACCCAGTTTTGTTCTATTACTGTTGTTCTAATTGTAAAGCGCAACGGAATATGCTGCGCTATATAAGAAACTGTTAATAAATAAATAAATAATTTGTGACTCTGTAATTGGGGGTGCACTGGAGACAGGAATAGTGCAGAATGAGAACTAAGGGGATGGAGGGCCCTGCTCCTGTGAGATTATAGTCTAAAGAACTGAAGAAGTAAATTTTTGGGGAATATTTACTAAAGTACAGTTTTGCATTTTCGGTAGCTTACTTACCGAATTCCAACCTGCTGGCTAACTGAAGCACAAACCACCAAAAACCTTTTGAGAGTCCATGCTTTAGAAAATAACATTAAAGGGGATATACTGTGGTTGGCATCCTGACGGTTGGGATACTGGCGGTTACAATACCAACGCTGTCAGATTGCCGGGGCTGGAATCCCGACAGCCGGAATCTTAAACGTAAGTATGCTGGGGAGGGTTAGGGTTAGGCTGCGGAAGGGTTAAGGTTAGGCTTCGGGAGGAGAGGGTTAGGAGGGGGGTTAGGGTTAGTTTAGTTGAGCACCCTTTTCGGGATATTAGTTGGTCGGGATGCCGGTGTCAGTATTCTGACCACCGGGATCCCGACTGCCGGTATACCGTACCCGACCCCATTGAAGCACCATCAATGGTTTCCTATTACAAATATAGAAACCCCTGATTTGCTGTGTTTAGAACCCCCTGGAGAGAAAACGGCCCAAGTAAATGACCTGCCTCAGGCAGGTGTGTCTGCAGAAAGTCTTGCACATGTCCAAAAGATCAGACCAAAGCCCACTTTTACTCATTCCTTTCTCACAAAATCCTCTGGGATAGATCCTCTTTGGTCCAAGTAGGCAACCAATGGTACTTGCAACAACAACAGAAAACACACAGCAACTGCACTACCTACATTGACCTTTCTCATAGGATTATTGTAAGTAACAAATGGGTAAAAAATAGGTCTGGGTGAGGGTTTTTTTTTTTATCAATAGAGTTTTTAAATTTAGTGTGTGTCATTTTGTTTCTTTATATTTTCTTTACATGTGTACTACAGTTACCAGCGTGCCCTCTCTGACATGGAATGTTGGCACTTTTGGTTCTCCAAGTGCCAGCATGTAAAATTGGGCATAACAGGACTTGCTGGAACATGTAGGGGTAAATTTACTAAAGGTTCTAAAAATTAAAAGTGGTGATGCTGCTCACAGCAACCAATCAGATTCTATATATCATTTTTTATTATGCTATGTAGAAATGAATGATAGACAGAATCTGATTGGTTGCTATGGGCAACATCACCACTTTTCATTTTTAAAAGCTTTCGTAAATCAACCTTGTAGTGTGCCAGCAAAGGACAATGGCCCTCATTCCGAGTTGATCACTCGCTAGCTACTTTTAGCAGCCGTGCAAACGCATTGTCGCCGCCCATGGGGGAGTGTATTTTCGCTTTGCAAGTGTGCGATCGCATGTGCAGCTGAGCGGTACAAAAACATTTTGTGCAAAACAAGAGCAGCCCTGTAGTTACTTATCTGGTGCAATGATTCTAGCGACGAAGGTTCCGGAATTGACGTCAGATATCCGCCCTGCAAACGCCTGGTCACGCCTGCGTTTTTCCTACCACTCCCAGAAAATGGTCAGTTGACACCAATAAACGCCCTCTTCCTGTCAATCTCCTTGCGATCGGCTGTGCGAATGGGTTCGTCGCTAGAAGCATTACACAGCAACGATGCTGTTTGTACCCGTTCGACACACGTGCACATTGCGGCAGTTTTGCCTTTTTTACCTGATCGCTACGCTACGAAAACTGGCAGCGAGCGATCAACTCGGAATGACCCCCAATGGGGGTCATTAAGAGTTGATCACAGCAGCAAATTTGTTAGCAGTCGGGCAAAACCATATGCACTGCAGGTGGAGCAGATATAACATTTGCAGAGAGAGTTAGATTTGGGTGGGTTATTTTGTTTCTGTGCAGGGTAAATACTGGCTGCTTTATTTTTACACTGCAATTTAGATTTCAGTTTGAACACACCACACCCAAATCTAACTTTCTCTGCACGTTATATCTGCCCCCCATGCAGTGGAAATGGGGGGTCATTCCGAGTTGATCGCTCGCTAGCAGTTTTTAGCAGCCGTGCAAACACATTGCTGCCGCCCACTTGGGAGTGTATTTTCACTTTGCAGAAGTGCGACTGCTTGTGCAGCAGAGCGCCTGCAAAGTCTTTTTGTGCAAAACAAGACCAGCCCTGTAGTTACTGTTCGTGTGCGTTGATTCTAACGATGGTGAGACGGCTATTGACGTCACACACCCGCCTAGCGTTCGCCCAGCCATGCCTGCGTTTTCCCCGACAAGCCTGCGTGTTTCTAAGCACTCCCTAAAAACGGTCGGTTACCACCCAGAAACGCCCACTTCATGTCAATCTTCCTGCGTTGTGCCGTGCGACTGAAAGCTTCGCTAGAACCTGTGCAAAACTACAAAGGACTTTGTACCCGTACGTCGCACGTGTGCATTGTGGTGCATACGCATGCGCAGAAATGCAGATTTTTAGCCTGATCGCTGCGCTGCGAACAACGGCAGCTAACGATCAACTCAGAATGACCCCCATGGTTTTGCTGAACTGCTAACAAATTTGCTGCTGAGATCAACTCTGAATTATCCCCCGAATATATTTACTAAAATTAGCAATGTATTAACTCCACTCTAGTTTTTATGGGGCCAATCAAAAAAGTGCCTTAGCAGGAAAGGGTCTCCTCCCTTTCAAATAATATTTTAACAGAGGTGATGAAACGTTATTTCTTAGGTTTTTCATTAATGAGAAAACAATAACAGTCACCTCTTACTGTGTTTTGCCCTCATTTTTTTTATTTACCTATAGAGTATACAGCAATTTCCAACTGTTGTGCTGGGCATATCTGTGATCCGAGCATTCCAACTATTTGCAGTATTTGTAGCATGACATGCCTTTTAATATGTCTGAAAAATGCTAGGACCTCCTGTAACGCCACAGGCACTTGTATTAAGAATTTCCTTGCAAAAATGTGGTCTATTTCCTACTAAACAGGTGCAGCTTGATGGATCTTCTCTCTAGAACATTCTTTTAGTTCCAATAAAACTGTAGATAGATAGATAGATAGATAGATAGATAGATAGATAGATAGATAGATAGATAGATATGAACATACACAGAGCTCAGCACTCACTATAGCAAACTCACCACAACAAACAATAGGGTTTTGGTTCATGAATTGATCAATGCATTTCAGCTTGCAGCTCACGTCAAGGGACCCAATTTCTCTGACATAAACCTGGTAACTGCTATAATAACAGAATTAAATTTATGGTATGCTAAATGGTTTAGAGCTCACCTGCTATCTAGGGTGGCCAATCCCAGAATCCCAGACAGTTTTGGCCTAAAACTGGCTGGGACTGATTTTGGGATTAGCCACCAACTGCTTTTTTTCAATGCAGGCAGCGCGCAGCATCTTCAGCAGATGTAGGGTGACCAAATCCCAGGATCGGCGGGATCCCGGGATTTAGGACAAAAAACAGCAAGGATTCAATCCCGGGATTGGAAGCTCCAATCCCGGGAGGGATCAGCATTAAGCATCCTCAGGACGCTCAGATGCTGCCTGGCTCCCTCATCCCAGCTCCCCTTGCACACGCCACAGCGTGACCTCTAATTCTGAGGTCACGCTGCGCAGTCACTCACCAGGCCATCACCCGCCACCGAGCCCGGAAAGCCGTCCGTTGTCTGCCGCGAAGGTGGATGATGTTTTTCCATCCGCCCGTCACAGCAGTTAGGTAAATTATGAGTGTGGGTGGGGAGGGGCGGGGCGGGTGGGGAGAGGAGGGGCGGAGCGGGACGGAGACAGGGGCGAATTTAAAGTGAAAAAGCCAATCCCGGTATCCCGGGTATCCGGGAATTAACCATTTTTCAATCCCGATACCCGGGATTGAAAAAATGGCGCGGGAATGGCCAACCTAAGCAGATGGCTGAGATGCTGCCCGCCTCCCCCTGCCCCGAGCAGCATGACATGATGTCAGAGGTCATTCTGTACAGCCTGACGCCAGCAGTGCGTGCCTCCCAGCCCGCCCACACCTAAAGCTCACCTTGCCACCCGTAGCTCTCTCTCCGAAAGCAGACCCACCCTCCCACCCATCAGAGAGGATGGAGAGTTATTGTGGGTGCTGGTGGGGTGGGGTGGGTGGGGTCAGTGAATCTGACACCGAATAATTTAATTATTTTTAAAACCAACAACCCAATCCCAGGAATTACAAGATTGTTCATTTTTCAGTCCCGAATCCCAGGACTGAAAAAACGGTCCGGGATTGGCAACCCTTCTGCCAACTGATTTATGGCTTTTAAAAGGTGAGACAGTCACCAAGCATAGGTGCTGCAAAACTACTAGGAAAACAGCTGGCACAGGTAATAAATAAGAATAAGAATGGTGTTTCTAACAACACTCTGCATAGTGCACTATGGAGGTTATTCAGTAAGGATTGCAAATTTGGCTAAAAAGCAGAATCTGTAATCCTTTCTATCCCATACTGGGGGCCGCCCATTGCAGGGGAAGGCCACCAGCATGCTGAATGACCTGCCCAGCAGCTGCGACCGCAACTTAATTGTGGTTGCAGCAACTGTGGATGACCCCTTGCAGCCGCAGCTAGGCTGTGTATGCAGGCGGTCCACCATCATTTTTCTCATTAGAGCGGTTACGTGTGATGTCACACAGCCGCCCCAAAAACGCAGTCAACCCGCTCCCATTTTCTCAGCACCGCACCCACAACACCGGAATTCCGCCCCCGCAATGCCCCCTCTGTCAATCAAAGTGCGATTGCATCCTTCCAGGATGCGAATGCACTTAGATTGCGATCTTCGTTACTTTGCGTACCAACTTAAATAGACCCCTATGTATTGCCATTCCATTTTCAAATTAATATCTGTATGGTTATTGTGCGAGTGTCATTATCAATGTTTTTCTAAGGAAGATGAAGGGGGAAAACACTGTGGTGGGGGGGGGGGGGGGGGGGCGGGCAGTTGTAATATAGGTTCCAATTTCATGGAACCAGTAGGATTTTAGCAAGATTCCTGCTAAATTCAAAGCCTCAATTATTTATGAGGCTGGATCAGCCGTATAAATGATTGCCACCTTAAATCTAGCCACAATCTTGCTGAAATGCCATTGGTCCCGTAAACTCAGAACCTATAACATACTCCCCTACTATTTTGAAAATCAAAAGGCTTTGATACACAACAGACTGATAGGGTATTTGAATAACTCTGTTGATATGGATGCCTAGATAACTTACTGTGTTACTAAGGGGTCTATTCATTATCCTTTAAAAGTCACAATTTCTACACTCCACAGGAGATGTGGAAATTGTGACATTCATCAGATTCCGGAAAAGCCTTTTTTCCCAGAGTTTGATCGTGAAACTGTTCGCCATCCTGAAATGGCAGCAGCCTGTGCAGATTTGAGGGGGGGAGCACCGTGGCTGCTGTGACTGGGTGATGGGGAGACCGTGGCAGTATACGATACGGGGGAAGGGGGAGAAGGGGGTGGCTGTGGGGACACTTGCAGCCAAGTCTGCCTGGTACATGCGAGATGTGCATCCGCTGCTGCTAGGGAGCGCAGCTGCAGCCGGTCACACAGAGGCTCTGCTGGGGGAGATGCGGCCGCAGGCGGGAGAAAAAGAGGTGCCAGTGGTGGGGGCGGCTGCAGTCAGGAGACGGACACACGTGCCAGTGGGGGAAGTGTGGCCGCGGCCAGACACAACTCAGATGCCGGCGGGGGAAGTGTGGCTGGCTCTGGAAGCAACACCAGTAAGGTGCGGGGGGAAGTTATGCGGCCAGGAGGACACAGGTGGTGGGGGAAGTGTTTTTTTTTTCCACATAGAATTAGGTGTGCCGTGGGAGGAGTGGGGTTGGGTGCTACAGCCGGACACGGGGGAGGAAGCAGCTTCAGAGGTGAAAGTAATCACTTTCCGAAAAATGCCCAGTTTTTCGGAAGTGATCATTTTCTCATTGCAGCATAATGGATCACGAAAAAATTGTGTGACAATACAATGAGAATTGAAAACTAATATTCTCATTACACAATTTTTCCATGCTGAATATGCCCCTTAGAGTGCCGCTGTTCATTTTTTTTCTTGATTTTATATATGTGTGTGTGTGTGTGTGTGTGTGTGTGTGTGGCCGTCTGGCACTTTGACACAGCTAAAAGTCACGCTGCACTGACATTTGTGCATGTCACTCCTCACTCTCTCTCACCCCTCTCTTTCTCTCTCTCCCTCGCCCCCTCTCCTCTATCTCTCTCCCTCTCCTCTATCTCTCTCCCTATTGTCTATCTCTCTCCCTATCCTCCAACTCTCTCGCCCTATCCACCATCTATCTCCATCACCCGACTCTCCCCCGTGGGGCGGCGTAATATTAATGAGGGGTACTCATGTGCATTGTAATGAGAATAAAGTTGCACTACTGCATGGCGTAGTTTGAATGTTTTTTTTTTTTTTTACTTTTTTTTTTTTAACCTTTCATTTTTTGCCTAGTTCCGGCCCTGTAAGTAAACCCATTACATTTTAGGTACGTAAAGCTTGCTTTAAGATGATATATAGTTCATGTCATTTATACGCAGATGATACTCAAATCTACCTTACCTCCACTGACCTCTAGCCAAACTCTCCTCACTTGTGTATCCAACTATGGCCCTCATTCCGAGTTGATCGGTCGCAAGGCGAATTTAGCAGAGTTACACACGCTAAGCCTACGCCTACTGGGAGTGTATCTTAGCTTCTTAAAATTGCGACCGATGTATTCGCAATATTGCGATTACAAACTACTTAGCAGTTTCTGAGTAACTTCAACCTTACTCTGCCTGTGCGATCAGTTCAGTGCTTGTCGTTCCTGGTTTGACGTCACAAACACACCCAGCGTTCGCCCAGCCACTCCTCCGTTTCTCCAGCCACTCCTGCGTTTTTTCCGGAAACGGTAGCGTTTTCAACCACACGCCCATAAAACGCCGTGTTTCCGCCCAGTAACACCCATTTCCTGTCAATCACATTACGATCGCCGGAGCGATGAAAAAGCCGTGAGTAAAAATACTATCTTCATTGTTAAATTACTTGGCGCAGTCGCAGTGCGAATATTGCGCATGCGTACTAAGCGGATTTTCATTGCGATGCGATGAAAAATACCGACCGATCAACTCGGAATGAGGGCCGATATCTTTGCTATCTCTTCTTGGATGTCCCAGCACTTTCTGAAACGTAACATGTCTAAAACGGAACTGATCATCTTCCCACCCTCCCGCACAACCTCACCTCCCACAAGTTCATTATCTATTGGTGGCACTAATATCCAGGGACGTGCAGTCAGGGGAGGCATTGCCTCCCCTGTCATAATGATTAAAATAATAGAAAGAAGATACTTATGACACATATTCTGTGTCATAAGTATCTGCTTTAGTCATAATATTATTTTAATAATTATTACCTTTATAAAAATCTCTTTTTAAAGTGTTTTGGAGGCACCTTTCTTGGTGCCTCCCGATGTCAGCTTGACAGGGCCGGAAGCGGGGGGCGGGGCTAGGCGATGGACAGTAAAATTCCATTAAAAAAATCCCTGTAAGCGGCACCTAGTACAAGTGCCGCTTTGACAGGGGCGTGCTTTCAGCCCATATGAAAGCACGCCCCTGTCACTTTAGTCAGAATCGATTGGTCGGAGGTTGATTCGGGAGGGGGGCACCAAGGAACATGCCCCGCCATCCCCGGCCCCCAGCCTATCCCGCAGCCCGCCCCCCTGTATAGTGTCAGACCTGGTAGAGGGGGTGCACGGTGCCGTCAGTGTCTCCGTTAGCCGGAGCCTACACGCTCGGAGTCCACGCACCGCGGCTGGCCACAAAGCACCCGGCAGCAGTTCCCCGCACTGGGCACGTGGGACAGGAGCCGGAGCTTCTCCCTCGCCACCGACTTCAAGCAGCACGGCCTGGGGGAGCATGAGGTGAGTGCGGGCTCTGCTGCCCCTGTGCCTCCACCCTCCTCAGTCCCCACAGCTTACATAGCCACATACCCCAGCTTCCTGCCCTCACCCCCTCCATTTACAGACATGCTGCTGATCAGGGGGTTCTGGCTGCAGACCCTCGCCTTCCCTCAAATCTGTAATGTGCAAATGGGGGCTCTACCTGCCGTACTGTGTAAAAATGGGACAATACCTGCCGTACTGTGTAAAAATGGGACAATGCCTGCCGTAATGTGTAAAAAGGGGACAATGCCTGCCGACTGCCGTACTGTGTAAAAATGGGACAATGCCTGCCGTACTGTGTAAAAATGGGACAATGCCTGCCGTAATGTGTAAAAATGGGGACAATACCTGCCGTACTGTGTAAAAATGGGACAATGCCTGCCGTAATGTGTAAAAAGGGGACAATGCCTGCCGTACTGTGTAAAAATGGGACAATGCCTGCCGTACTGTGTAAAAATGGGACAATGCCTGCCGTACTGTGTAAAAATGGGACAATGCCTGCCGTACTGTGTAAAAATGGGACAATGTCTGCCGTACTGTGTAAAAAGGGGACAATGCCTACCGTACTGTGTAAAATGGGACAATGCCTGCCGTACTGTGTAAAAAGGGGACAATGCCTGCCGTACTGTGTAAAATGGGACAATGCCTGCCGTAATGTGTAAAATGGGGACAATGCCTGCCGTACTGTGTAAAAAGGGGACAATGCCTGCCGTACTGTGTAAAAAGGGGACAATGCCTGCCGTACTGTGTAAAAAGGGGACAATGCCTGCCGTACTGTGTAAAAAGGGGACAATGCCTGCCGTACTGTGTAAAAAGGGGACAATGCCTGCCGTACTGTGTAAAAGGGGACAATGCCTGCCGTACTGTGTAAAGGGCACAATGCCTGCCGTACTGTGTAAAAGGGGACAATACCTGCCGTACTGTGTAAAGGGGACAATGCCTGCCGTACTGTGTAAAAAGGGGACAACACCTGCCGTACTGTGTAAAAGTGAGCTCTACCAGGCGTAATGTGTGACAGGGATTCTACCTGGTGTAATGTGTATAAGTGGCGCTACTGTGCGGCGTAATTTGAATAATGGAGACTATTGTACAGCTTAATATGCATTGGTATTATTTTGTGGACACACCCCTATCCCCATGAAGCCATGCCCCTATATTTTTGTTGCGCGTACTGGCCCTATTTTAAATATGTGGAGGGGGGGGTGCCAATGCTGTTTCTTATACACTTATACGACATGACGGTCTGTCATGTCATATAAGATTTCCTCCAACCTCCCTGCATCCCCCCTGTTGGTAGGATAGTATTAGATATATCATATGCAGTTTATTTTGTATACGATGTATCTTTTACTTTCCCATCCATTAGCTGCGGGATCCGACATATAACGAGTTCAGCACTCGTGATATGTCGGATCTAGGGGGATCCAATCCAATGCACACGGGAACACGCACCGGATCGGGGGGAAAGCACACCAAAAATACCCGATTTCACCCAATATATCGGGCTGAATGCCCGAATTGGGCTGAAATCGGGCATTATCGGTCTAGTGTATGGGGCCCTTAAGCGTCACACTGCAGTTCTAGGCCCAGGACCAGGTAAGTAAATAGCCCTATAAGTCGTTCACTGCCTATCCCCATTACCCTTTATTTCTCTCTGTCATACTCTCACCCACTGCTATTGCTGTTACCCTTTACCTGGCGTCACTCCCTGTCCCCCGCTACTGTCACCCTGTCCCTGGTGTCACTCCCTGTCACCCGCTGCTGTCACCTTCTCCCTAGCTTCACTCTCTGTCACCCGCTGCTGTCACCGTGTCCCTGGCATCACACTCTCCCTGTCACTTTCTCGCTGGTGTCACCCTCTCCTTGTCATCCACTGCTGTCACCGTCTCCCTGGCATCAAACTCTCCTTGTCACCTTCTCGCTGGTGTCACCCTCTCCCTGTCAGCGACTGCTGTCACACTCTCTGTCGTCACTATCTCCCTGTCACCCTCTCCCTCTCACCCACTGCTGTCAACTACCTGGCGTCACTGTCTCCCTGTCACCCTCTCACCCACTGCTGTCAACTACCTGGCGTCACCGTCTCCCTGTCACCCACTGTTGGCTATTTTGTTGTCCAGGACTTCCATTAAATCAATAGCACCGCACCCACGGCGCTATTAAGTTAATGGAAGCCCTGGACAACAAAATTGCATTCATGTCCTCCTCCAACTCCCTCCCCAGTCCTAAATACTAATATTTATTTTATAAAAATGTACAATGTATTAGCCGCCTGCTCATCACAAGTTTTCTGAGCAGGCAGGCTGCGGGCATTGGCAGCGACGGTATTGGACTGAGATGCAAATTAGTGGCGGGGGGCCTAGGCCATTAGTGGTGGGGGTAGCGGGCATCAGGGATGGAGACGGTAGCGGGCATTGGTTCCACGGTGGTAGGTTTCGTTGGCAGGACTCGGCGGACATTATGGCTGCAGTGCCTCACCAGCCACTGACCTCACCGCACGCCACTGCTAATATCTCCTTTAGCCCCCAAGTACGCTGTCTTGGAGTAATCTTTGACTCTTCCCTCTCCTTCAAACCACACATTCAGCACCTCTCACAAACCTGTAATTTTCAGAGGAAAAATATTTCCAGGATCAGAGCCTTTCACGTCTGTCCAGTACACTCTTCAATGCCGGAGTGAAGATGGCGCTGATGCACGGGGACTTATATAGAATCCAACACCTGCGAAAATCTGACAGCGAGATGATGACATTTTGCCTCGATTACGTCATCGAGGCGGGCGGAAAAACTCGAGCCCCGCTCGGATCGCAAATTTCAGGGGGAAGGGGGGTTCGGTTCTCATGGAACCAAACCCACTCAACTCTAGTTGTTAGCAAACCAAAAAAGGACACTAATTGCCATAACCATATTGCACTGCAGGTGGGGCAGATGTAACGTGCAGTGAGATTTAGATTTGGGTGTGGTGTAAAAATAAAGCAGCCAGTATTTACCCTGCACAGAAACAATATAACCCACCCAAATCTAACTCTCTCTGCACATGTTATATCTGCTCCAATTGCAGTGCAACATGGTTTTGCGCATTAGTGTGCTTTTTTGCTAACAACTCTGAATAACCACCTAAAACCCTTATCCCACTCACTTGTCATCTCCAAACTGGATTACTGTAATCTCCTATTTGGCATCCCTGACAAAAGCCTCTCTCCACTACAATCTATCCTAAATGCTGCTGCCCGGCACATTTTTCTCAAAAAACGCGCTACATCCACCTCCCCTCTCTTACAAGCCCTTCACTGGTTCTCCTTCCCCTTCAGAATCCATTTCAAGCTTCTCACACTCACAAAGCCCTCACCCACTCCTCTCCCATTCACATCCCTGACCTTATCTCCCTTTATAATCCTGCCCATCTTCTTTGCTCCACTAACGAACGTCACCTCTCTTGCTTACTGATTACCTCCTCCCACTCCTACCTCCAAGATTTTGCAAATGCTGCTCCATTTCTCTGGAATTCTTTACCTTTCCCCCTCAGACTCTCCACAAAACTTCAAACGGGCTCGCAAGACTCAATTCTTCACAACACCCAGAAATCTCTCATCCTAATCCCTCTCTGGTCCACACTCACTTGCTACCCCATCAGTGTCACCCTTGTCTGCAGGGGCGGATCCAGAAGAAAATGAAAGGGGGGGCACCATGATAGGGTAATGGTAATAGTTATATTTACATGTACCTAAGGCACGCGTGCTCCCAGATAAGAGGAGTGGTATCACAGGGGGCGTGGCCTCACAGAATACGCCATCAGGTAATGATTGGCTGTAGGAGCGCATCCTGGTTTATTGCCAATGTTTCACCCTGATGAAAAGGCTGATTGGGCCTTGAAATGTTGGTCACCGGTTCTATTAGTTATGGGAGCCTGGAAGGCACCCCAGCACAATATAATTATTAGAGTTTTTAGCTGGTGGTAGCAGGTGCAGCATACCTTGTTTTGGGCACTGCACTGAGACTCAGACTGTAGGACACGAACTGCCCATCTTTGATTAGCAGAAGCAGCCAGCTGGATCTCCAGCAAGCAGCATAAGATATCTGCAGGACAGCCCGGTAACAATCACACGGGCCGCCTTCTCAAAGCTGAGGCTAAGTGTGACTGCACCTAGCATGGTAGTAAAGGAGGTGACGGAGAAAGCGCTGTGAAACTGTGCGGTGCAGTGAGGGCTAATGAAGCCTTCTGCGCCGTCATAAGTAACAGTCTTACTCAATGCTGGCATTTGAACCCCACGAGTGGGCTGGACTCTGGCCGGCTGGCAGTGGGGGAGGTAGGTTGCGGTGTGAGCATGGGGTGGCTGGAGTTGCAGCTCCAGCCTCCCTATTGGTTACCACATGGACTTGCTGTTAGAGCCGTGGCGAGTCCTAGTGCCTGCCGGCTCTTTTATCAAATCTGACTGATGGAAATAGCAAAAGTGCTGCTGCTGTTCTCCTTCTGATAAAAAAAGAAGTCAGAAACGAAAGGGGGTACACGGGAGTGCCCCCCCCTGGATCCGCCTATGCTTGTCTGTCTGCCCCTCCTCTTTAAGCTTTCACAAGCAGAGCCCTCTTCCCTTTCAATCTCTTACTTAAATTATCTTCTTTTCAATACTCAATTTGACGACACCAAATCTTTTGATTTTCTGCCTCCCTGATATTCATTTCAGTGTCGTCTGCAGACGCAGCTACAGTATGTTTATACCCTGTACTTGTCCTATATTGTCTTGAATTGTAAATCACTGTTCTCTTGTTTTGTTTATTTGTTTATGCAATCTGTAATTGGGCGCTGCAGATCCCATATGGAGCCATATAAATAAAGGATAATAATAATTATGTAAGTGCATACTGTCACTATTATATCCAGGGCCGGTTCTGGGGCTTTGCGCGCCCCGGGCGGCAATGGGGGCGTGGCTTCGTACAGGGGGCGTGTTCATTTACGCCCCCTGTACAGACTACTGTAGCGCTCTGAAATGTGCTGCCCGCTGCCCCCCGCTGGCCGCTATGAAGGGAAACTAGAGTTTCCCTTCGTGGAGAGGTCCTTTAATGTGCGGTGCGCGATGACGTCATCGCGCACCGCACAGCAAAGGTCCTCTCCACGAGGGGAAACTAGACGCATAGCGTCTAGTTCCCTTCGTGGAAAGGACCTTTGCTGTGCGGTGCGCGATGACGTCATCGCGCACCGCACAGTAAAGGACCTCTCCACGAAGGGAAACTCTAGTTTCCCTTCACAGCGGCCAGCGGCAGCGGGCAGCGGGGGGCACAGCAGCAGCGGATCTTACCCTGGTGCGGCGCCCTCCGGAAAGCGGCGCCCCGGGCAAAAGTCCTGCTTGCCCGTGGCAAGATCCACTACTGATTATATCAATACATAATGCAGACATTACTAGACAATGTATCAAAAATGATTGAAAGGAACAGCTAATACTTCAACACGTTTTTTTAATCCCTTATTTCACTTCACTCTGTAATCCCACTGAGAAGTCTACAAGTGTACCAAATGAAAAGTCTGGAGTTTTACCAAATGATGTTAAGAGAACACATGAAAGACAAGCATTGCCATCATGTGGTGCACTATGAAAATAAGATGACATAAAATGTCACTTTTATTAGTTATTTATTATTTAACTTTGTACAGTTGGTGCTTTCGCTCTCTTTCTAAATGACTAGTTGTTAAACTTCGTAAACAACAATATTATTCATTTATTATTTAACTGTGAATAACTGAAAAAATTCAAAGTACAGAATGTTTGTATATTTTGTTGAACATTACATGTGGTACCGGTAATCTTAAGCACACACAGAGTTTATTCAATTGGCTGATATGGAGACATACAATACTGTATCCCAAAACAACCAAATAAGTGCATAACTTTTGATTTTCTGAGGTTCTACCCAGGGTATTGAAATAAATCCTGTTAATTGATGTATCTTTTCTGCTAGCTATAGCCTTTGTTAGGGAATGAACACTCAATTATATACATTAGCTGAATTTAAAACAGTAAATAATGTGCAAATTATATATATTTTTCAGCCTCTTGAACATATTATGTGAAGCATCACACTTAAGTAAACTACTCGCTGCATCAATAACTGTGTGCCAATTACAAACAACCCTTTATCACTTCCGTTGTTTTCCAAAAGATTTTCTCCTGTCAACAGAATAAGAATCTATCAGATTTCACAAACTGTTTCCACCAGGCTACGAACCCTCAGTGTGAAATTTGTTCTTCTGTCTAAACTACCAGCACATTTTTCTCTTTCCATCAACTTCTCAGGCTTCCTTCTTGGAAACACGAGAAACTAGACTACTTCTGTAATATCCTGCTAGCCTGCAATCTGGACATAGGGGATGACGCTGATCAGATTTTAACGGCATTGGGCGATATTTAGAGGACTGTGCACAGTGTTAATGTGACTCAATACGTCCAACATTGACTTCATTTACCAAAGTCATGACATTCATAAAGAAAAATTCAAATTGTGCTTAACATTTTTTAAGTAGGACATGTACAGTAGCAGCTCTAATATCTCAATGAGATTTTTCTGGCTGGAAATAAAAGAAACCTACCTCCATTAACATAAGTATGTTTACTGTGTATAAAAGCAAAATCATGCTTACACTGTCTTAATATATATTTGCTTTGTTAATCAGAAGTTCTATTAAAAAAAAAACACATTTTTCAAACACACACATACGGGAAGCTCTGGCGCCCAGTGAAAGCACTTGCTATGATGTCCCTTGCCACGTGATATATATATATATATATAAAGATAGATAGATAGATAGATAGATAGATAGATAGATAGATAGATAGATAGATAGATAGATACATTTATAGAACACATATATTTACAGATGAACACTCCCAAGAAAATGGATTTGGACTCCAATACTCTAATACCATCAGTCAGGCACTTAATCTGAGATCTCTTTGCCATTTAGTTATATTATCCTTTATTTTAAATCACATTTCTTAGCAGTCATACCCAGGACCTTCAGTCACATCTTCCTTTATTTAAAGCACACATTTCAAAATACTATCAAACCTATGACCTTACTCATGGAGCTATTTTATTCCTGTATGGAAAATTGTCAGAGTATTTGGAAATGTGTGCCTTAAATAAAGGTGTGTGTGACTAAAGGTGCTTAAGGACTTGATAGGAGATGAGCGTGGCCAGGTGATGTCATGGATTAAAGAGGTAAAAGTGGAATTGAGTTAAACAGAAAATTGACGGGTGCTGCAGACCACTGCCTCCCGCCTTGTGGTGCTCGGTCTGGCCAGTCACACCACCTTATTTACGACCCTGAGTGCACTGTGCAGGTATTCAAAAACAATCATGATTAAGGTAATCAACAGCGAGAGCTAAATACTTACAAGCCTTACTAACACATTGAAGCTCCAGCATGAAAGAAAAGTCACCCTTCACTTTAACAGACCACGCCATATCAAGTAAAGTATACTTTGTACAGAAGGTGATAGTAAAGGCTTGCTAAATAAACCAAAATAACATTTTCTCTAACGTCCTAAGTGGATGCTGGGGACTCCGTAAGGACCATGGGGAATAGCGGCTCCGCAGGAGACTGGGCACATCTAAAGAAAGCTTTAGGACTATCTGGTGTGCACTGGCTCCTCCCCCCATGACCCTCCTCCAAGCCTCAGTTAGATCTCTGTGCCCGAACGAGAAGGGTGCACACTAGGGGCTCTCCTGAGCTTCTTAGTGAAAGTTTTAGTTTAGGTTTTTTATTTTCAGTGAGACCTGCTGGCAACAGGCTCACTGCATCGAGGGACTAAAGGGAGAAGAAGCGAACTCACCTGCGTGCAGAGTGGATTGGGCTTCTTAGGCTACTGGACATTAGCTCCAGAGGGACGATCACAGGCCCAGCTTGGATGGGTCCCAGAGCCGCGCCGCCGGCCCCCTTACAGAGCCAGAAGGCAGAAGAGGTCTGGAAAATCGTCGGCAGAAGACGTCCTGTCTTCAACAAGGTAGCGCACAGCACTGCAGCTGTGCGCCATTGCTCTCAGCACACTTCACACTCCGGTCACTGAGGGTGCAGGGCGCTGGGGGGGGCGCCCTGAGACGCAATAATAAACACCTTGGATGGCAAAAAATGCATCACATATAGCTCCTGGGCTATATGGATGCATTTAACCCCTGCCAAAATACATAAAAAAACGGGAGATAAGGCCGCCGATAAGGGGGCGGAGCCTATCTCCTCAGCACACTGGCGCCATTTTCCCTCACAGCTCCGTTGGAGGGAAGCTCCCTGGCTCTCCCCTGCAGTCACTACACTACAGAAAGGGTTAAAAAAGAGAGGGGGGCACAAATTAGGCGCAGTATTAACTATACAGCAGCTATAAGGGGAAAAACACTTATATAAGGTTATCCCTGTATATATATATATAGCGCTCTGGTGTGTGCTGGCAAACTCTCCCTCTGTCTCCCCAAAGGGCTAGTGGGGTCCTGTCCTCTATCAGAGCATTCCCTGTGTGTGTGCTGTATGTCGGTACTTTTGTGTCGACATGTATGAGGAGAAAAATGATGTGGAGACGGAGCAGATTGCCTGTAATAGTGATGTCACCCCCTAGGGGGTCGACACCTGAGTGGATGAACTGTTGGAAGAAATTACGTGACAGTGTCAGCTCTGTATAAAAGACAGTGGTTGACATGAGACAGCCGGCTACTCAGCTTGTGCCTGTCCAGATGTCTCATAGGCCGTCAGGGGCTCTAAAGCGCCCGTTACCTCAGATGGCAGATATAGACGCCGACACGGATACTGACTCCAGTGTCGACGGTGAAGAGACAAATGTGACTTCCAGTAGGGCCACACGTTACATGATTGAGGCAATGAAAAATGTTTTACACATTTCTGATAATACGAGTACCACCAAAAAGGGGTATTATGTTCGGTGAGGAAAAACTACCTGTAGTTTTCCTGAATCTGAGAAATTAAATGAGGTGTGTGATGATGCGTGGGTTTCCCCCGATAACAACTGATAATTTCTAAAATGTTATTGGCATTATATCCTTTCCCGCCAGAGGTTAGGGTGCGTTGGGAAACACCCCCTAGGGTGGATAAAGCGCTCACACGCTTGTAAGCGCTCTATCCTCTCCTGAGATGGCCGCACTTAAGGATCCTGCTGATAGAAAGCAGGAGGGTATCCTAAAATGTATTTACACACATACTGGTGTTATACTGCGACCAGCAATCGCCTCAGCCTGGATGTGCAGTGCTGGGTTGGCGTGGTCGGATTCCCTGACTGAAAATATTGATACCCTAGATAGGGACAGTATATTTTTGCCTATAGAGCATTTGAAAGATGCATTTCTATATATGCGTGATGCACAGCGGAATATTTGCCGACTGGCATCAAGTCTAAGTGCGTTGTCCATTTCTACCAGTAGAGGGTTATGGACACGTCAGTGGTCAGGTCATGCGTATTCCAAATGGCATTTGGAAGTATTGCCTTATTAAGGGGAGGAGTTATTTGGGGTCGGTCTTACAGACCTGGTGGCCACGGCAACAGCTGGGAAATCCACGTTTGTACCCCAGGTCGCCTCTCAACATGAGAAGACGCCGTATTATCAGGCGCAGTCTTTTCGTGGATAAGCGGGCAAAAGGTTCCTCATTTCTGCCCCGTGACAGAGGGAGAGGAAAAAGGCTGCAGAAATCAGCCAGTTCCCAGGAACAGAAACCCTCTCCCGCCTCTGCCAAGCCCTCAGTATACGCTGGGGCTTTACAAGCAGAATCAGGCACGGTGGGGGGCCCGTCTCAATGAATTTCAGCGCGCAGTGGGCTCACTCGCAAGTAGACCCCTGGATCCTTCAGGTGATATCTCAGGGGTACAAATTAGAATTCGAGACGTCTCCCCCTCGCCGTTTCCTAAAGTCGGCTTTACCGATGTCTCCTTCTGACAGGGAGACAGTTTTGGAAGCCATTCACAAGCTGTATTCCCAGCAGGTGATAACAAGGTACCCCTCCTGCAACAGGGAACGGGGTATTATTCCACACTGTTGTGGTACCGAAGCCGGACGGCTCGGTGAGACCGATTCTAAATCTAAAATCTTTGAACACTTACATACAGAGGTTCAAATTCAAGATTGAGTCACTCAGAGCAGTGATTGCGAACCTGGAAGAAGGGGACTACATGATGTCTCGGGACATCAATGATGCTTACCTTCATGTCAAAATATACCCTTCTCACCAAGGGTACCTCAGGTTTATGGTACAGAACTGTCACTATCAGTTCAGACGCTGCCGTATGGATGGTCCACGGCACCCCGGGTCTTTACCAAGGTAATGGCCGAAATGATGATCATATTACTTCAAAGGAAGGGAATTTTAGTTATCCCTTACTTGGACGATTCCCTGATAAGGGTAAGATCCAGGGAACAGTTGGAGGTCGGTGTAGCACTATCTCAGGTAGTGTTGCTGCAGCACGGTTGGATTCTCAATATTCCAAAATCGCAGCTGGTTCCGACGACTTGTCTTCTGTTCCTAGGGATGATCCTGGACACAGTCCAGAAAAAGGTGTTTCTCCCGGAGGAGAAAGCCAGGGAGTTATCCGAGCTAGTCAGGAACCTCCTAAAACCGAGCCAAGTCTCAGTGCATCAATGCACAAGGGTTCTGGGTAAAATGGTGGCTTCCTACGAAGCAATCCCATTCGGCAGATTCCACGCAAGAACTTTCCAGTGGGACCTGCTGGACAAATGGTCCGGGTCGCATCTTCAGATGCATCAGCGGATAACCCTGTCACCAAGGACAAGGGTGTCCCTCCTGTGGTGGTTGCAGAGTGCTCATCTTCTAGAGGGCCGCAGATTCGCCATTCAGGACTGGGTCCTGGTAACCACGGATGCCAGCCTGCGAGGCTGGGGAGCAGTCACACAGGGAAGGAATATCCAGGACTTATGGTCAAGCCTGGAGACATCACTTCACATAAATATCCGAAAGCTAAGTGACATTTACAATGCTCTAAGCTTAGCAAGACCTCTGCTTCAAGGTCAGCCGGTGTTGATCCAGTCGGACAACATCACGGCAGTCACCCACGTAAACAGACAGGGTGGCACAAGAAGCAGGAGGGCAATGGCAGAAGCTGCAAGGATTCTTCGCTGGGCGGAAAATCATGTGATAGCACTGTCAGCAGTATTCATTCCGGGAGTGGACAACTGGGAAGCAGACTTCCTCAGCACGACCTCCACCCGGGAGAGTGGGGACTTCACCCAGAAGTCTTCCACATGATTATAAACCGTTGGGAAAAACTCGACAGGTATTGCGCCAGGTCCAGGGACCCTCAGGCAATAGCTGTAGACGCTCTGGTAACACCGTGGGTGTACCAGTCAGGGTATGTGTTCCCTCCTCTACCTCTCATACCCAAGGTACTGAGATTGATAAGATGGAGAGGAGTAAGCACTATATTCGTGGTTCCGGATTGGCCAAGAAGGATTTGGTAACCGGAACTTCAAGAGATGCTCACGGAGGATCCGTGGCCTCTACCTCTAAGAAGGGACCTGCTCCAGCAAGGACCCTGTCTGTTCCAAGACTTACCGCGGCTGCGTTTGACGGCATGGCGGTTGAACGCCGGATCCTGAAGGAAAAAAGGCATTCCGGATGAAGTCATCCCTATCCTGATCAAAGCCAGGAAGGATGTAACCGCAAAAACATTATCACCGCAATTGGCGAAAATATGTTGCGGGGTGCGAGGCCAGTAAGGCCCGACGGTGGAAATTCAACTGGGTCGATTCCTACATTTCCTGCAAACGGGAGTGTCTATGGGCCTGAAATTGGGGTCCATTAAGGTTCAAATTTCGTCCCTGTCAATTTTCTTCCAAAAAGAACTAGCTTCAGTCCCTGAAGTTCAGACGTTTGTAAAAGGGGTACTGCATATACAGCCTCCTTTTGTGCCTCCAGTGGCACTTTGGGATCTCAATGTAGTTTTGGGTTCCAAAAGTCACATTGGTTTGAACCACTTAAATCTGTGGAGTTAAAATATCTCACATGGAAAGTGGTCATGCTGTTGGCCCTGGCCTGGGCCAGGCGCGTGTCAGAATTGGCGGCTTTATCCTGAAAAAGCCCTTATCTGATGTTCCATTCGGACAGGGCGGAATTGAGGACTCGTCCTCAGTTTCTCCCTAAGGTGGTTTCAGCGTTTCACCTGAACCAACCTATTTGTGGTGCCTGCGGCTACTAGGGACTTGGAGGACTCCAAGTTGCTAGACGTTGTCAGGGCCCTGAAAATATGTTTCCAGGAGGGCTGGAGTCAGAAATCTGACTCGCTGTTTATCCTGTATGCACCCAACAAGCTGGGTGCTCCTGCTTCTAAGCAGACTATTGCTCGTTGGATTTGTAGTACAATTCAGCTTGCACATTCTGTGGCAGGCCTGCCACAGCCAAAAAATCTGTAAATGCTCACTCCACAAGGATGGTGGGCTCATCTTGGGCGGCTGCCCGAGGGGTCTCGGCTTTACAACTTTGCCGAGCAGCTACTTGGTCAGGAGCAAATGCGTTTGTAAAATTATACAAAATTGATATCCTGGCTGAGGAGGACCTGGAGTTCTCTCATTTGGTGCTGCAGAGTCATCCGCACTCTCCCGCCCGTTTGGGAGCTTTGGTATAATCCCCATGGTCCTTACGGAGTCCCCAGCATCCACTTAGGACGTTAGAGAAAATAAGAATTTACTTACCGATAATTCTATTTCTCATAGTCCGTAGTGGATGCTGGGCGCCCATCCCAAGTGCGGATTGTCTGCAATACTTGTACATAGTTATTGTTACAAAAATCGGGTTATTATTGTTGTGAGCCATCTTTCAGAGGCTCCTCTGTTATCATGCTGTTAACTGGGTTCAGATCACAGGTTATACGGTGTGATTGGTGTGGCTGGTATGAGTCTTACCCGGGATTCAAAATCCTTCCTTATTGTGTACGCTCGTCCGGGCACAGTATCCTAACTGAGGCTTGGAGGAGGGTCACGGGGGGAGGAGCCAGTGCACACCAGATAGTCCTAAAGCTTTCTTTAGATGTGCCCAGTCTCCTGCGGAGCCGCTATTCCCCATGGTCCTTACGGAGTCCCCAGCATCCACTACAGACTATGAGAAATAGAATTATCGGTAAGTAAATTCTTATTTTTCAGAAGTAATATTTTTAGCATAGTATAGTAGTTGTGTATAATGATGAGTAATTATTTTGTAAAACATTAATACATAACCTTAAGCTAGTTTTGTGATCACTGGAGAAGAACATCTTCTTAGTGGTACCATTTTAAAGAGCAATTTATCTAGACCTTTTAGGTCATGATAGCAATGTATGTCAAATCAATAAAAAATGCCAATGGTATAGTTATCTGTTTACATTATATTAATGAGCCAGAGAAGAGAAGTTTATTTATTTTTCACTTGCTAGGAGTCCTCAGGAGCAACCAGAGCAGCTCAGCTCATGGCCTTAGGGGAATATTTCTCATGAAACCACCTGGTATGCCCCAAATTAAGATTTGCTGTTGCCACCGCAAGAAGTAGCCTTCTCTCACTTTAATTTACTAAATGGCAGTCACTGGGATAGAGACCATTCCGGTAATCAGTAAGAAGTGATGGTTTATTTGGTCACTTCTGAATTTGTACACAGCTATTGCACATTAGACCGAGAATGTACAAGCAGTTATTACTATGGAGGAATCCAAAACATTTTGTGAAATGTAGCCCATAGGCTACAATGGCAACTGCAACATCACAAGAATATAAAATTGCTAGTATAAGTTGTTTATAAGAAAACCTAAAACTTCCAGCCAACAGTTATTTGTATTGGAAAATGGTCTTGTTATCATCCAGTCCGTTAGTCTAGTCAGTACATTGAAACATTACTAGAAATGTATTCCTATAAAATAGGGCGACTCACCGTTGTGACAAATTTTTAAAACAGCCAACTGGTTAGATTCCTATTTACTGATCAAGTGCATCAATAAACATCACACAACCTTGAAGAGGCCCCCATTTGGGTAGTGGCCAGAGGAGAAACTGGGACAGAGCAAAAGGGGGTGTAGCATGCATACAAGATAAACAAGGTAATGATATTCATTTCTGCATGTGGACTTTTGTGGTGCTGTTTGTCTTCCTCCTTATTGCACCAAAATGCGCCATAACATCTTTGGCGGCAGAGGTCAGTGTTGGTCCATTTTGGAACAGTGTTGGTCCATTTTGGAACACAAGGCACAGCTCTGCTCTACAAACAGCTCTAGGGTTCTACTGTATTGACATTAATACATACAGCTCTATAATCAGACATTAATTATTAAATCAGTGCTATTTCACACTAGTTGATGAAAATACATAAATAATACTTAGGGGGCTATTCAAATATTTGCAAGGTGTGGAATACTAATCTGTGTCTGTCGGCGCTATTCAAATGTTGCTCCCAGATGCCCATTAGCCGCAGCAGTCACATTTCAGCTCGCACCTCCGGAGGCTGTGAACTGAAATGTGTGAAAAATCAGCTGCTTGGGTGACCAAACAGGACTTTTCCCCGTCACATTACTTTAGGTGGGTTTTGCCGACTTATGCGGCTAAACCCCGTCTAACTGGGCACGATAAGCGCTGTAATTGCAGGGCACACAGAGCAACTGAATAGCAAAAATGGGCGCCCTTTAAATTATCACTAAAGAACACACATTACAATAGCCCCCATAGAGTCATGTGGCTGCCACAATTTTGAATTGCAATTTCTAGCAACTTCAAGACAAATGTTGAGAACTTAGTAGCTATATTAATAATAGATACTGTATCAGGCAGTAGTGCACCTGTTATTATGTAGCAGTTCAGGCAGAGAGGTTTATTTGCCATGTCACACACAGACACATAATCACGCAACAAAGTGATAAATGCAGCTACATATAAATCTATTCCCTGACTGTGTTTCAGCAAATTCCAAGAAAATGGACAAGTGACCCACACTCTATTATTAGGGGATGCAATCATTTTGAGACACTGGTCACATTGTAGACATACTTTAATACACAGCTACTTAGGAATCATTAACCATTAAAGGCTGGACTTACCATCTGGGACTGGCTCTTTGGACAGCCATTAATATCTTCCACTTTTTCATTTGCTGTACAGAGAAGCAGGAGAGACAAGTCAGTGACGCAGGTAAGGGAGTTGGAAATGAAAGTTAAGGTATAGTGCACTCACTTACCTGCTGCACTCCAAGAACTGTACACCCTCTGCCCCCAGCCACACATAAACATACACAAATCTACAAGAGCAGAAGTGTGAATGTGATCTACTGCTAATACTCCAGCCCCTGCCAAATAACTGCTAACATGAAATCCTCCCCAATTGTCTCTGCATGGTCAGGGATAATGTTTCAAGGCATCCCAGGAAGAATATCCCCTACAGCAAACAAAATGCACACATGGGAGACATATGGTTTGATCAAATCTTCTTCTCTGACATTTCAGCATGTGGAGGATACACTTTAAGCCGTTGTAATGTAACGTTTGTACGGTTAGTTCCCCAGCATTTTAATACAAACACATTTTCAAACAAACTCACAGAACAAACTGAGCTGCTGAGACATCTGGAGTTAGTAACTGTCGTGCAGGCATATTGAAACTTAACCTTTTCAAGTCCAAAGCCACCCAACTTCTGCCAACCTACTGTACTTCACCCAGACCATCCCTCCCCTTTTGCTCAGTGTATAGTCTCAAGCTGACTTACCAATGATCTGAATGATCTCTGCCAGCAGCACACCATCAGCAATATCTTGTTGCAAATCCTTTATCAGCCTCTTGTGACCAGACTTTGCAAGGTAGTGATTTGCCCAGTCAGTGTAAATCTACACAGGGAAGAGGGAGGGGAAAAGGAGGGAGAGAAGATAATAAAAATTATTAAGAAACGCATTGACTTTAATAGCAGAAGTATTCAGGATTTCATTCCAGCTGGGAAAGTCACAGCTAAGAAGGAACTGTTATGCTGCTATTATTTAAACAATTCATTTCCTATTCCCAGCTATAATGACTCACTTTATTTTCAGATGAGGGTCGCTAGAGTTCTCTGACCACACAAGAAATACACTCTCACTTCATGGCTATCAGGGAAACTGCTGTCACAAATCAGTCATTTCCCTTCCTCTTTAGTGACTAAGACCAATTGATTTATCAGAGTTAAGATGCAGGGAGTTAAAAGAGGATTGTGCCATTGTTTTCTTTTGCCTTCAGAGCGTGGGGTTTTTTGATGAGTAATACTGTAAAGTTTAGCTATCGTTTTATTCAGCTCAATTATTGAGACTCATAGACAATACAATACAGTAACTATTATACAAATCAAAATTGATGGTAATTCATACTTGCCTACCTGACCCTCTCCATGAGGGAAAAAATGCTCTGTTCCTGGACTTTCCTGGTAATGTATGATTGCCATCACCTGTGGTGATTTAGTTAATTGATAAGAATGGTGTTTCACCACAGGTGATGGCAATCATACATTACCAGGAAAGTCCAGGAACAGAGCATTTTCTCCCTCATGGAGAGGGTCAGCTAGGCAAGTATGTGGTAATTACATAATAAAATTATTTTTGAAGCTATTTATTTCCCAGTAACACAATTATGACTTGTTTTATTCCCTACTTACAAAGAGCAATTTAATTGAGTTTATAAAGTAGGTAGATGGTAAAGAAATGTTTTGTTTTGTTTTTCAATCTCATATGCTTTTACATTTTCAAGGGTAGTATGTTTTTTGTAGTAGAGAGCAGAGAGTTGTTTGGAAAATAAGTATTATGTACACGGGCTTGGTATGCTATATATTTGAATGCAGGAAAATAAATGTATTTGATCTTTATATTTCTATGATAGGAGGTTGGTTAAATATCTAAGGTAACAAGACCTCTAATGGGGTGGTCTTCAGTATGCCGGCGACCAGCATACCGGCGCCGGGAGCCCGACAGCCGGCATACCGACACTTATTCTCCCTCGTGGGGGTCCACAACCCCCCTGGAGGGAGAATAAAATAGTGTGGTGCGCGTAGCGTGCCACCGTGCCCGTAGCGTGGCGAGCGCAGCGAGCCCGCAAGGGGCTCATTTGCGCTCGCCACTGTCGGTAAGCCAGCGGTCAGGCTCCCGGCGCCGGTATGCTGGTCGCCGGGAGCCCGACCACCGGCATATCGTAGTGAACCCCTCTCATGTGTGTAATGTTCTCTATATCATTCTAATCTCCTGCCAGAGCAGGTAGACCAATGCTTCCCCTCACGGCCATTAAACGGTGTCTCATATCAGTCATACTGTCCCCAAATCAGCTTAAAGATGGCGGGGCTGGCGGAAACATGGTCCCACATTGAGGTGCTTAGTGTGATCAGATTTCTGTGTCTAAATGACACATCAGCAGCTGAAATTCATCGCCAGCTAGTTGAGGTGTACGATGATAATGTATATGTCATGGAAACAGGTTTGGGTTGATGTGCCATTTAGATACAGAAATCTGATCACACTACGCACCTTAATGTGTGACCATGTTTCCGCCAGCCCCGCCACCTAACATCTGATGTGGGGACTGATATGAGGCGCAGTCTAATGGCCGTGAGGGGAAGCAGTGATCTACCTGCTCTGGTCTGATGGGAAATTAGCATGAAATAGAGAACATTACACACACGAGAGGACTTTTTACCTTACTTATTGAACCACCCTCATTCTGTACTTCTCATGATAGACAGTATACATACTGTAAGTAAGTAAAACAGTGTAAAAGTAGCCCCTTCCATAAAACATGACATAAACTTGGCACATACTGTACTAGCTCAAGAATTCTCTACAAACTGCCACAGAATACCCATTATTTACATTTTTACACTCTGTTTAGATGATTTCATTTTGTATTTAATCTAGAAATATCAATACTCTCCAGGAAAACCAAGCACAGGGATACAAATAAAACAATGGCCCTCATTCCGAGTTGTTCGCTCGTTGCCGAATTTCGCTATATTGCGATTAGTTGCTTACTGCGCATGCGCTATGTTCACAGAGCGCATGCGCTTAGTTATTTTACTCAAAAGTTAGGTATTTTACTCACGGCATTACGAGGATTTTTCTTCGTTCTGGTGATTGGCGTGTGATTGACAGGAAGTGGGTGTTTCTGGGCAGAAACTGGCCGTTTTATGGGTGTGTGTGAAAAAACGCTGCCGTTTCTGGGAAAAACGCCGGAGTGGCTGGAGAAACGGGGGAGTGCCTGGGCGAATGCTGTGTGTGTTTGTGATGTCAAACCAGGAACGAAACTGACTGAACTGATCGCAGTGTAGGAGTAAGTGTCGAGCTACTCGGAAACTGCTAAGAAATTTCTAATCGCAATTTTGCGAATCTTTCGTTCGCAATTCTGCTATGCTAAGATACACTCCCAGAGGGCGGCGGCTTAGCGTTTGCAATGCTGCTAAAAGCAGCTAGCGAGCGAACAACTCGGAATGAGGGCCAATGTGTGATGATTAGACACTATTCACAATCTCTTAATAAATGCATACTTGCCTACTCTCCCAGAAGCTGCGGGAGGCTCCCGTTTTTTGGGGTAGCCCTCCACACCCCCGGAAAAGTAGGCAGGTCTCCCGCATCCTGCTCGCACCCTAATGATGTGGGCAGGATGAAGAGATAAACTCCCGTATACGCGAGTCTGTGGGGTGGGGAAGGGTTAAAATGACGCAAATCACGTCATTTTAGCGCCACCCCCTCCCGCGGACCCGCGAATTGCAGCATTTTCCGATGTGGGAGCAGGGCTTAATGATGTCATAGTCCAGCCCCGCCCCCCTAAGTCTCCTGCAGAGTCTCCTTTCCGGGCTTCTCCCGGAGAGGAGACATTTAAAGTCGGCAAGTATGAATAAGTGTTGCACCAACACTAAGTATAGAGACACTCATGCTGACGTGTAATGTCTTATGATCTGTAAGATGAAAATCTACCAATTTTACTAATCATTGCAGAGGTTCCTTGCCATGCAGCTGTTTAGTGAGGGTCTTTCTAGATTCCCACCATTAACTGTAATGATCCACTACACCTGATAACATGAAGAGTACATACTGCTGTGTAGCTGGGGAAATACATGCTATGACTGAAGGTTTGTTGTTATTGAGGCACTAATATGCACATGAGCCACTGCCAGTCCAATCTGTGCCATATACACTGTGAGCCATGGCTTTAATGCAGTAGCTGCAGAAGAAATAGAGTGCACCAATGCAGATGGCCTTTTCTACACCATGCGGTGGCATTTGGCACACCAACAGTTCAGTACATGTAATGAAAAGGTGGGGAAAGGTTATAACCACTTAACAGCTAAGAAAATTCTAAAATATCTCCCATGGTCGTAGATCACAATCCTTCTTAAATAGGCTTTCCCTTTGCATGGGGCAGCATATACCAGAGGGTATCTGTATGACAGATAGACAGTACATAGACAGTCAACAGGGTCAAAAGGTCAACAATTAAATGGTTGACACAAAAAAGTAAACAAATAGTTTTTCATGATTTTTAGGGTTAGGCACATGGGGGAGGGTTAGGTTTAGGGTGCCAGAGCAGATGGTTAGGGTTAGGCACTTAGAGGAGGGTTAGGCTTTGGAAGGGTGCAGTTCGGGTTAAGCACTAGGGGAAGGGCTAGGATTAAAATAACAAAAAAAATTCACCCTCAACCTCTTCTGTGTCAACCATTTGTATATTGGTCTTTTGATCCTGTCGACCTATTGACAGTCGGCCACCTGGTATCGGCCTATTGACTGCCATCTATGTACTGTCCATCTTTCAATCCACACCCCACCAGTGAAATCCTGCAAATCTCTTTGCCAGCGGGAGATATATATATATATATATATATATATATATATACACACACACACACACACACACACATCTAAGACAGCAGCAAAGTACAGCAACTTATGACTTTGCAACTTAAGACAAAGACTATGAGTTGCTTTGATAATACTGGTCTTCCTGAGGATATTATATAGTCACGCAAAGCATAATACACATGTTGTCCACATGATTATGAACATATACAGTAGGTGTGTTATGTTCCTCCATAGTGCATTCAGAAACTGCTAACAAAAGCAGTAACGGGATGCGGTCAAGATTGCCGCCGGCCAGAATCCCGGCGGTCGAAATACCGACGCCGGAATCCCGACCGCCACAATCCCGACATATTCTCCCTCCGTGGGTGTCCACGACACCCATAGAGGGAGAATATAATAGTGTGCCGAGCGTAGCGAGGCACCGTGCCCGCAGCGTGGCGAGCGAAGCGAGCCCGCAAGGGGCTGCGTTCCGCTCGCCACACCTGTCGGGATTGTGTGGTCGGGATTCCGGCGTCGGTATTTCGACCGCCGGGATTCTGGCCGGCGGCATTTAGTACTGATCCCGCAGTAACCACAGCAAGAGACTGACTGGGCTGTTAGTGCAATGTGAATAGAACATGATATCATGAGGTTAATGTTCCTTGCAGTGCTTTGGCAAAATGGATGCAGCTCTGAGCAGACTGTTACTTATTTACTTTTCATATGTTCATTTCTGATCTCCTTGGATAACAAAATCATACTCAGCATTTATACTTCACTTGCTGAAATATGGTTTATAGTGACATTGCCGAAAAGTATTTCTTTTGTATTTCTGAGTAAGGAAGAGTTATTTTCTCTCTCTCCCGCCTCAGGTTATACATACAGTACAATATTAATATTATATACGTAAAACACAGACACATTTATACAGCTAGTTTATCTAATCTCCATGATTAAAGTGTTCCCACAATCTTCATTAATAGGTGGAAATTGTTGGGTTCTCTATGCCTCAGCGTTGTAATAATGATGTGCTAGCTGTCCATATGTTTGACTGGAATATTTTGTATAATGTTACAGTTCTTATGGGGAATGTTTATCACCATTTCCTAGCCTTATAGCTTCACAAGCTTTGGTTCTCATACTGTAGTCATAACACACAGCAGATGAGGAGACCACAGCAAGGACCACATTTAAGGTTTCTTTCAAGTTTGCAGACATTGAATGGGAAAATAGTTAACCTACATATAGTGTACGTTTTCATGCAAAATATGGGCATTGGTAAATATGTTGTTCAGGTTATAGGTTTTCAAAAATGACATAGTTTAATGTTATCTTTAAAATATGTTTTTAAATATATAGAATAGTCCTTTACAGGTCCAGTTCCTACCATGTCTTTGAAATCATGACAGTAAAACCGGGTACACACTATCCAATTATTGGTCCAATCAGCGATTATTGTTCCCATCTCGTTCCCAACGTCCTGGCCGATACTATGATCTGTCGCTCCAGAGCATTTCTCGGATCAGCAGCATTTATTGTAAAGTTTGTACCTGGCTTAAATTATGTGCAGAACCAATCCTTGGCATAAAGTATGTTTAGGTGAGGTGCTGATCCTACCAAACACCATACTTGACTTTATATTGCAGAGAATACTGTACATCCCTTTTGAAGCACAGCATCCCCCTGCAATATCTGCACAGCAACACACAAATCTACTGTAGGCCCAACCCCAGTAAACTGTATACTGCATATGTTAGGCCAAATAAGCTACAGTATAGGTGTATCATCTCTCTGAGATGCCCGAAACAAGGCATACTGTATACCACGCTTCATGGTCAGCTTTTCTGTAATAGGCAAAATAAACTCTTCTTATTACTACATAGACATAGGACTTTATTTACCAGGATAATCGGCAACCAGCTGTTCTTTCCTAAATGTATTGCTTTCGCACATCCTATAGAAGTTCAAAGGCTCATACACGCTGGGCGATTTTGAGCTGAAAGCAGGTCACTTTTGGTGTGTTGAGGTGCTTTCAGCTCAAAACCGCCCAGTGTGTATGCCCCGGCGATGAGCACTGATGCGTGCTCCCGCTTCATCGCCGGAGGCCGCTGTTCATCTGCTGGTATTACCAGCACATGAACGGCGTGGTGAATGGCTTTCCATAGCGTCCTGCTATGGAAAGCCGCTCACCCCCGCTGACATCGCTGGGCAGGGGGGGGAAATCACTCATTGTGTATGTACTGAGCGATTTTCAGCCCAGTGATGTCAGCGATCATCACTGTGCATACATGCTGGGCAGAAACGCTCAGTGTGTATGCACCTTAATGGTCTTCCTTCAAAGCAAGGCTTAACGGGCCTTACACACTGGCAGATAACAGTGAATGATATGAACGTTCTCGTTCATTAATGAACAAGAACTCATTCATATCGGTCAGTGTGTAGGCACCAATGATGAACTATGCACGGCCCCGCACTCGTTCATCGTTGGTGCCCCGTCACTCATGCATGCAGGCCAATATGGACAATCTCTTCCATATTAGCATGCACTGCTATGGAGCCGAGTGACAGGGGAGTGAAGAAACTTCACTTCCCCCGTCACTCCCCCCCCCCGCTGCCGGGTCGCCCGCCGGCCGTATCGCCCATCGGGCACCTCGGCGGCACATCATCGTGTGTGTAGGGGGCTTTAGATCTTAGCATCTGAGACATGTGCCCCTTGTTTGTCCCTGTATTTCCCCACCACCACTATTACTGAAAGAGCTTTTCTCCAGTGTAGCCTAAGTAGTTAGGAATGTAGAGCATGGAATGTGTGCCAACGTCATTACACAGGGCACTACACCTACAGCACAAGCTGCACTGTAATGTATTTGGAAGACAGCTCGTTTTCATTTCCAGTAAATGGCAGTAGTATCTACGGGTTCACACTGCTATGCCAAAGCATATAACAGTTCAACCCACTTATTAAGCTGTTAGTTATATAAATATTTACTTCATTAGAACATTGTCAGTGACGGGTTAAAAAAGGGGTAATATCTATAAAATCCCTCCCATAAAATAATATAGACATAGTAGAAACATGTGTCACTTTTCTGAATATTTGGAGAAACAAAAGGTCAGAAACATTACTTTATAAACTTCGGGGGTAATTCCAAGTTGATCGCAGCAGGATTTTTGATAGCAACTGGGCAAAACCATGTGCACTGCAGGGGAGGCAGTTATAACATGTGCAGAAAGAGCTAGATTTGGGTGGGTTATATTGTTTCTGTGCAGGGTAAATACTGGCTGCTTTATTTTTACACTGCAAATTAGATTGCATGTTGAACACACCACACCCAAATCTAACTCTCTCTGCACATGTTATATCTGCCTCCCCTGCAGTGCACATGGTTTTGCCCAGTTGCTATCAAAAATCCTGCTGCGATCAACTTGGAATTACCCCCTTCAGCAATAACCATATGAAGTAAATAAAGATTTTCTACCCTACAGCTCCTACTTCTAGAATGTAGCAGCAAATATAGCATGTGCTTAGTAATGTTTAATATTAAGTTCTGGGATGACATAGCAGACATTGTACTTTTCAAGCAGCTTATTGCAGACTAAAATTATTGTATTGGGCTTTACATGCAAATAAGTCATAATGGCAAAGAACATGTACAGAAACAGCAGATTTTCTCACGTATGCAGAGCTATACGCACCACAACATACACACACCACAACACACACACACAACACACACACACAACACTGCTTCGGCAGCATATCATTCTTATCAGTGCGTACTATACTTGCAAATGCTCAGTTTTAGATGACATAGCAAGAGATGATCTACAACAGCCCATCCAAAACTCGGTCCAAAACATGTGTGTTTGTATTCACCTATATTGTTGGTGCGGGTTGGGAATGGAATATTGACAGCTGGGATCCAGAGCTTCCATCCAGCTAGTACGATATAGGCTTGAAATTGGGTCTATTACAGAAATATGTTCCAAACAGTCAACAACAACTGATATTTCGCCTGTACTTGTGCACACTTCGTTCCGGAGAATGTGTAGCATGAAAACTCCACAAAAAGCCGCAATTCAATACAGATTCAAGCCCTGCAGTTAGGATGTACTGTAGCATGATAGCAAGGGAAAAAAATTTAATGACTGTCTTCATATTGTATTTTCATAAATAATTACCTATAAACCAGGCAATCAACGGCCTTTTGGGTATGTTAGTAAACTGTATTGTTAAAATGTGTTTCAATTGAAAAGTGAAATTGACTTGAAATATATATATTTATGTTGCCAGATTATCTCAGGCTTCATGACAGACACTTAAATATGCCTTGTGGTCTTTTGTGACCTTAGAAGACCATAACAAAGTCCATTGTGTCGGTAGAACATTGCATCTGTGTTTCTGAATCCTCAATGAGATTCAAAAGAAAACAAAAGGTAAAGCCTAAGTGAACAACCACATCAAACCCTTAGTGGTTTTTTGAGCCTGGAAAATCTGACTCATTACTCTGAATTCCATCCTGCATTCAAAAGAAACTCCCTAGATGCTTGGCTTAAATATCAAGTGATTGGTAAATAGCAAAGGTAAGTGCAGAAATGTCCAGACATTAATAATACAGAGTCTTAAAATAAATGAAAATTCCCATCTAGATTAAACCTGTTACACATTTCTATAGTTGCACAAACTTAATTACTGTAGCTAGAAGACCACATTTTTAAAACATTAATTAACTTAATAAGGGGCTGGTTTGTCAAGACTTAACAAAACAAAATGTAGAAGGAAGTCAAAGTGAACATAAGGTGTAAGTATTTATCTAGAGCACTCGTTCTCAACCTCAACTATTAAGTTTTCCCAGCAGGTCATGTTTTGAAGATTTCTGTCCATGGAAGCAAGTGGTATAATTACTGACACAGCAAAATAGATTAACCCACCTGTGCATGATTAATGATATCCACAAAACTTGATCTGTGGTTCTTGAGGACAAGAGTTTAGATGCCGTGGCGGGACTCAGTAGTGCCAAGCGTCTGTTTTTGCGTTTTTCCACCAAAATGCATCTTAGACACAAAATAATATAATAGGACGCACAACCAGCTTCTGCTGATTAAAATTATATGCAGCATGCCTATATTATGTGTATTATAGCAGCTGTATCTACATCTGAAATGCCACGTTACAGTGTATTCCATGAAAACACTGCATCACAGTCATACACAGAATATAGGCATGCTGCATATCATTTTAATCAGCAGAAGCTGCTTGTGCGTTGCATTACTTTGTATCTAAGACGCATTTTCACTGAAAAAAAATGCAAAAAAAGACGCTCTGAGCTACCGAGTCACATGGCACTCACGCGTTATGTTTAGCACGACTTGTAGTGCACAGAGCAAAGATGTAAGAAGACACATCTGTATGATTTACAGTGTCCCCTGTTCATATTATGCCACACTATAGTGCCCTCCACATTACAAATGAGCGAAACGGATTATGACACATTACAGTGCCCTCCAGTTCATAATGTGCCACATTACTGTGGCCACTAGTTCATATTGTGCCACATTACAGTGCCCTCTTACCAAACAGCCACTACACACACCTTCCACGGAAAGTGTAATGTCATACAATTTAGACTGGGCAATACTGTATATCAGACCAATTGCTTAGCAGGCAAATCTGGGAAATTGGAATGCAACTTTATAACCTGGGTCCAGCCCCCCTAAGCCTCTAGGCCCCAGAGCAACGGCAGCCCTTGCACCCTGTAATTACGCCAATGGTCCCTAAACAGCACCCTGTAGCGAGTATCGCTTCTGTAGTGCTGTCCAGAACCTCCTTTGTACAACAGATATGTACACTGGAGCCTGTACAGCCACCTAGTGCTTCCTGAGGATGCACCGGACAGTGCTGTTCTTCTGGAGACTGGTGTCCTACATGATGCATGACATCATAATACTGCAGAATTGCACAGTAAAGCCCTGTTACCGATGTGCACAGGATTACCACCTGTTGCTATGATCAGTAACAGGGAAGTGATACAATACTTGAGGTATATGCGCATGCATGATCTCTGGCTAGCCAATTCATTCTTGCACAGTGGAACTAAAAGCACAGGCATATTAAAAATGTTCAAAAATATAAAATATTAAAAACTAAATATTTTAAAAGAATTGCAACTTGAGAAAATGCTTTATTTGGATAGCAAAGCACTTTGTATTTGATTGTCTCCTACTATATCCATCCTGAGCTAGTGATGGTTTCACAAGGATTGCAGTGGTATATAAACCTCAGCTATTCTTGCTATTGCTGGAGTGAACAGGCAAATCCTTTGGCGATAGAAATGCTATCGTTGGTGTTAACCCCATGAAAATTACGGAAAAATGGGTAAAAAGCCCTGTCTCCTCTCCAGCAAAACACCCATTGATAAATAGACCCAAAAGTACCAGTTAACATTATCTGAGAAAAAAAAGATGAAAAACAATACACAAGTATTATATTGTTTAACTGATAACAGCTAACTTTGCTTAAAAACAAACAAACATGAATGACTAAAAAAAATCCCCACATATTTTCATCCTCCAAATTATACCACCTAGAGATAAACAAGAAAATTCCTTCTTAGTAAATATACTGACATATCCTGACATATCCCTTGCTGTCAGTGGTAACCTTTTATTCCTATTTAGAGTTTACTATGGATATCACATGTCTGCTCCTAAGGGTAACTTAAGGTCTGTTATTCTAACAGCTGAAATCAGCCAGCAGAGCAGGTGAGGCAACAGTATTATGCGTATATACAAAGGTCTGACAGCTGGGGATTGGCAGAGGAAGTTATGCAGTAGTTCCATTTATTTAACATTTATGGCTGTACAGAGAGACCATGTTAAATATACAGTAATACAAAGAAAGCTTAGGTTTAAGATTTGCTATGGCTGTGTTATCCAAAAGATGTATCATATAAGGGTGAGGAAAGTTGCAGTGACATTTTGCAGAGCACCAGGCCATTTTGCAGAGGTGCAAAATTCCAGGTATACAATCTGAATCCCATTTTTGCCTTGCCAATCATCTGCATTGTGTTTGTGTAAGCTGAAATACAGCAGGGTTCACAACGGTTTTGAATCATTCCATTTTGTGGTGCGACTGGGATACAATAAGGGGTATGCGGTTAGCATACCGCTTGTCGGGATCCCGGCTGTCACAATACCGCTGCCGGGATCCCGAAAGGGGCACCATACCGCCGCCGGTATACCACAACACCCATAGAGGAAGAATAGAACCTGCTGCCCGCAGCGTGGTGAGCGCAGCAAGCCTGCAAGGGTCTTCCTTGTGCTCGCCCCCCTGCCGGCATTCCACCGCTCAGGATGCCGATGTCAGGATCCTGACGTTCGGCATCCCTGGCGGTGGTATATCATACCAATCCCCAATAAGATACAGTAGAAGTTCTGGGAGAGAAAAAAAATCTGGGTGTTGTATGAAAAGTCAACATTCAGAATGTGGAAAGCTGCTGAATGTCGACAGTCAGAACGTCAACAAGGACATTATGTCAACAATCACAAATCTCGTTTTGGTTAAAATGTTGTCACAGTATGTTCAGAATGTCAGCATTCTGTTTTTGCATATTTTAGTTGAACATTAACCTGAACAATAACACAGAATTTACTGTTGACATTCTGGTTTCAGCATGTTACATGTCAACATTATGAATATGTCGACATTTTAACCACATCAACATTTGTGAATGATGACATATCACTTGGTGACCTAATGTCCAGGTCGATATTCTGACTGATTTTGAGCAGATACCACAAAAAAACTGTCTGGAGTAATGCCATGCAGCACACTAAAGAAACCTGTAACATTTAGCAAATGGTATGGATGTGCATATTCCTTCAACGGCTTCGGTCTGTCTCCGGTGTCGTGTTTCCCTCCAGACCCTTCCACCACTAATCTCATTTATGTTTAAAAAACAAAAACCTATGCTAGACAAATTATATTGGAGTTATTATTATTATTATTATTATTATTATTATTATTATTATTCATCATATAATAATTATATTAGAAATAATATCTAATATATATAATTATATCAGAGATATTATTATTATTATTATTATTATTAATATTAATAATAAAATTTTATATAAAAACAAATATGCTCGTGTGCTTGCCCTCTGCATGCTCTAGAGTTGGGAATGCTTAACTACCGATGATGCAGAGTAGCAGCTCTATTGTGGCTCAAGTGTCATAACTATGTGGCCTTTGGGCCTAATTCAGGTTGGATTGCAAATTCTGCTAAGTAGTGAGTTTGCTGAGAAAGTGTGTGCAATTTGAGAGTGAGCAGAGTACTGCACACACCAGCAGTTAAATTGTGTAGGCAATTATTTGTGTAACCCAATGTATTGGGCGCTGCGGAACCCTTGTGGCGCCATATAAATAAAGGATAATAATAATAATAATAATAATAATAATACAGCTATACTAATTATTGCAGAGAATGATTTAACAATGGAGCTTAGAATGTAGCGGAGGAGATGTGCAGACAGCGCACTCAGGGCTGGCGTCGGGGGGGGGGGGGTTCAAAGGGGACGTCTGTACTGGGCTCCAAGGATCAGAGAGGGCCCCAAAGATACACCACTTAGTGTCCGGCAGGGATGTGAGCTATCTTGTCCAAATAGGGCAGCGAGTGATACGCGGTGTGGGCACGGCCTCAGAGTGACAGAAGCCTCTCACACACAGTGACTGTGCGGCGAGAGTGTGCGCCCACTCTTTTAGGTCCAGCTCTGTTGCAGGCAGTTACAAGACATGGCAGAAGCTCCACTGCCCAGGATTCCCGTGCCCTTCACTAGCATCTTCTGGTGGGGTGTGAGGGCCACATGGTGTTGGGTCTGGATAGTGGGGAGTGCAGTGCAGGTGAGTCTCCCCCCGGGGTAAGAGTGGCTTGGTGAGGGGAGACAGTGTTTTGAGATGGGGTGAGGGAGCTGGGAATGCAGCATGGAGTCATTGGGGAGAGATAGGCTGTGGGGTGTGTGGGAGGAACAGAGCTGCCAAGAGAAATCCTGGGCCCTGGTACAACAACTTCCTGGGCTCCCCCCCCTGCCCGCCCTGGAGGGGCTGTGACCACAGCATGCTGAAGGCATGGCCATACCTCTTTGGGGGGTGTCTATCATTTGAGAAGCACCCACTCACAGGAGCATGGCATGCCTCCCAGCCAGGACAGTAGAGAGCCTGGCAGGGCCCAGGTACTTTTCAGGGGGCATGGCCTAATCACAGTAGGCATGGACCTGGGTCCCCACTGGGCCCTCCAACAGACCTGGGCCCAGGTAATTTGAACCCTCCCCCCCCTCTCTCGGCACCACTGGGGAGGAAGGAGAGAGAGAGACACACACTGTGGTGTGTGTGGGAAAGGAAGGAGAGAGATACATATTTATATATGTGTATAATATATATATATATATATATATATATATACACTGCTCAAAAAAATAAAGGGAACACTTAAACAACACAATGTAACTCCAAGTCAATCACACTTTTGTGAAATCAAACTGTCCACTTAGAAAGCAACACTGATTGACAATCAATTTCACATGCTGTTGTGCAAATTGAATAGACAACAGGTAGACATTTTAGGCAATTAGCAAGACACCCCCAATAAAGGAGTTGTTCTGTAGGTGGTGACCACAGACCACTTCTCAGCTCCTATGCTTTCTGGCTGATGTTTTGGTCACTTTTGTAAGCTGGCGGTGCTTTCACTCTAGTGGTAGCATGAGACGGCGTCTACAACCCACACAAGTGGCTCAGGTAGTGCAGCTTATCCAGGATGGCACATCAATGCGAGCTGTGGCAAGAAGGTTTGCTGTGTCTGTCAGCGTAGTGTCCACAGCATGGAGGCACTACCAGGAGACAGGCAAGTACATCAGGAGACGTGGAGGAGGCCATAGGAGGGCAACAACCCAGCAGTAGGACCACTACCTCCGCCTTTGTGCAAGGAGGAACAGGAGGAGCACTGCCAGAGCCCTGCAAAATGACCTCCAGCAAGCCACAAATGTGCATGTGTCTACTCAAACGATCAGAAACAGACTCCATGAGGGTGGTATGAGGGCCCAACATCCACAGGTGAGGGTTGTGCTTACAGCCCAACACCGTGCAGGACGTTTGGCATTTGCCAGAGAACACCAAGATTGGCAAATTCGCCACTGGTGCCCTGTGCTCTTCACAGATGAAAGCAGGTTCTCACTGAGCACATGCGACAGATGTGACAGAGTCTGGAGATGCCAAGGAGAACGTTCTGCTGCCTGCAACATCCTCCAGCATGACCGGTTTGGCAGTGGGTCAGTAATGGTGTGGGGTGGCATTTCTTTGGGGGGCCACACAGCCCTCCATGTGCTCATCAGAGGTAGTCTGACTGCCATTAGGTACTGAGATGAGATCCTCAGACCCCTTGTGAGACCATATGCTGGTGCGGTTGGCCCTGGGTTCCTCCTAATGCAAGACAATGCTAGACCTCATGTGGCTGGAGTGTGTCAGCAGTTCCTGCAAGATGAAGGCATTGATGCTATGGACTGGCCCACCCGTTCCCCAGACCTGAATCCAATTGAGCACATCTGGGACATCATGTCTCGCTTCATCCACCAACGCCACGTTGCACCACAGACTGTCCAGGAGTAGGCGGATGCTTTAGTCCAGGTCTGGGAGGAGATCCCTCAGGAGACCATCCGCCACCTCATCAGGAGCATGCCCAGGCATTGTAGGGAGGTCATACAGGCACGTGGAGGCCACACACACTACTGAGCCTCATTTTGACTTGTTTTAAGGACATTACATCAAAGTTGGATCAGCCTGTAGTGTGTTTTTCCACTTTAATTTTGAGTGTGACTCAAAATCCAGACCTCCATGGGTTAATAAATTTGATTTCCATTGATAACTTTTGTGTGATTTTGTTGTCAGCACATTCAACTATGTAAAGAACAAAGTATTTAATAAGAATATTTCATTCATTCAGATCTAGGATGTGTTATTTTAGTGTTCCCTTTATTTTTTTGAGCAGTGTATATAAAATTTAGTTTCTTATATAGTGCAGCAAATTTCATTGCGCTTTAATAAATATATGTATATATAATATAATATGAGGAGGCCCAAAGATCTCACTGTACTGGGCCCCAAGACTTCTGTCGCCAGGCCTGAGCGCACCAAAGTAGCAGTGCAGGGCTCTGGAACAGCAGATGAAGTGGACTAATGTCACCGGTCCCAGGAGCTAAGAATAGGACGTCCATAGTCCACCTTGCAGTTCATAGACAGTGGCAAGACGGCCCCCATACATGCGCAGATACACTATCAGCAGCCATCTTGGCTCGGGAATGAAGTATCCCTTGATTAGCCATTTTGTTGGAGACTGCGCAGTACAAGGTTCAGGCAGTACACCAAGCATATCCCCAACCTGTTGCTCCCAATCAGATTAATTATCTGCTTTACTAGGATCAATGGATTCCTGCCAATGGCCGATAATTGTACCATCAATGAGGAGGTACTATTATAAAAAGTACACCCCTTCTGAATTGTACATGCCCAACTGCATCATAATATTATTGTGTCCTGTTTTGGACTCTCAGAAATATGGCCACCTTAGCTAAATCATACCTCCCAACACCTGGAGATAGTAAGGAGGGACTCTGTGGCGCGGTGAAGCCGCGGCCGGCTGAAAAGTGGGTGTGGCCTAAGTAAAAGGGGGCACAGCTTTATGGGAATGCTGTGGTTGCAAGCCAAGCCCCGTTTTTCATCACTGTGGGGGGTAGGCCCAGCGCACTGTGAACTGCTGGCATGCCCCCAGTCCCTCTGTCTCCTGTGCTAGGCAGAGCAGTGACTGACAGGAGCTTCCCAACTGCCCGCCCTCCACCGCGGGACACTGCATCCCGAGGGTGAGACAGCGGGGCAGTCCCAAAAAAACTGAACTGTCTTGCGAAAATCAGTTAGGAGGTATGGCTAAATGCACACACATAGCATTCTGAAGATCCAGTAAAATTAGATGTAAAATGGATGTAAAATTGTGATGTTCCAAAATTGGTGACAGATTGGCATAGACCTATGAATATTCAAAAGCACTGGTTGGATTCAGAATGACTTTAGTCCCACCAACTATGAAATCATTTACAGTACACAGAGCTGGCAGAGAAAAAGAGGGAACACCTCACATTCTGGAGACGTGCCAAAAACACAATATCTCTCATAAAATATCATGTTATTTGTATATTCACATTTGTCTGGATAATAGTTTTCCTTTGCTCTTTATGGAAAACAACTATACAGTATGATTCATAGTCTGACTCGTGCATCGGAAGGAAAACTAAAATAATTGCATGTATGTTATCTCAATGAAGTACAATTAATTTCTTCAATTAAATATTAATGCTTTATAATGTCTTACAGCTGACATGTATTAATGTTTTTATGGACATCAGTGAAATTATTTAGTCAATGACACATATAGTATACACTCCATGCATACACTTTACAAAGCTTTTATATACTGTAAGTTCACAAGCTAGGAAATGCTACCACTGAGATGTATTGTAATGCTAAGCATCAGATATTTGCTTTCATTTTCCAAACTGTTGTAGAAGGGACAGATGAGGCAGATGTATTAAGCCTGGAGAAGTGATAAAGCAGTGATAAGTGGAAGGTGATAATGCACCAGCCAATCTGCTCCTAACTGTCATTTTTTGAAATCCGTAAAGATTGGCTGTTGCGTTATCACCTTGCACTTATCACTGCTGTATCACTTCTCCAGGTTAATACATTTGCCCCTGTATCTAATTGCTTGAAATGGATTTCACCACATGATCTTTGTGGGCATAATATGCAATAAATGTCTCCCCTTGTATAATGATATAAAAAAAAAATGTTGATCGATAAACATTTGAATGGTTTGACTCTACAGTTGTCCTTAAAAGTACAATGCCTGTAGTCTAATTTGAGTATATAATATTGTGACTAAAACAAATTCTGATTGTTTATAGTTAAACGTCCTACAATTGATCACATTGTGTTCTATCTAGGTATTACTCACTTTAAAAGGAATGGATGACTTATACTTGCTCATTTCCTTGTAATCCTCTAACTTTATCTAAAGTTAAAATACACCCATGCAACATTTGGAGTTTGCTATATAATTTTAAAAGAGCAAAGCCCTATTTATAGCACTATGTTTAATTTGACCTAAATTCTAATTTCACTCAGATTGCTGTTACAATATCAAGCCATTTCTACTTTAAAGAACATTAAAATGAAACCCCACGCTCTAGTCTAGTGTCACATTACAACTGGGTAGCTTTTTTCTAGTTCCAGCCGTTAACACATCAATGTATCTGGTGCAAACATTGTTATACACTCTAAGAATTGTATTTGCAAAGCAGTAGAAGGCAAAGATAAGATGGATGTGTTTCCTCTGGCTGAAATGATAGTAGATCCAGTGCTTTCTCTTCACGTCCACTGGGTTTCTCTGCAAATTAAATTTATGGTCCCAATAAATCACTGTGGATTGAAAATATCGCTGAATATGAAAAGCCTGCATGGTATGTTAGGAGAAACATTTTCAAGAATGCTTAACATGTAAACAATGTTTCACATGTTATATCTGGTTTAGATGATTGCTGTTAACTAAACTGAGCAATATAATAGTACCCACTGTTCAGAGCCGGACACAGGCATAGGCAAACTAGGCAATTGCCTAGGGCATTTGATATGCCTAGGGGCATCAGCAGCTTCTGTTGATTTAAATGATATGCAGCACGCTTATTGATGTGTGTAGCATTTCATATGCAGATACAGCCACAGTCTCACACAGAATATAGGCATGCTGCATATCATTTTAATCAGCAGAAGCTGCTTGTGTATCCTAGCCACATAGCAATGCAAATAAGATGCATTTTCATAAAAAAAGGTGTGCCCAACGATAGCATTGAGGCAAGATTTATCAGGACACATCTGTATCCAAGCAGAGGCAGAGGTCACAGTGTTAGTGGCAGTGTGATTGCTGTGTGCATGTGAGTGGGTTGGTTGTGCAGTAGTGTTCGGAATATGTGTAAGGAGCATTATGCGTGTCATGTAAAAATGCATTAATAATGTTCAACATATGTGTAAGGAGCACTATGTGTGTCATTATGTGTATAAGGGCATTAATAATGTGCGGCATATGTGTAACAGGGTACTACTGTATGTGTGTCATTATGTGTATAGGGGCACTAATAATGTGCAGCAAATGTGTAGGGGGCACTATGTGTGTCATTATGCGTATAAGGGCATTAATATTGTGCGGCATATGTGTAAGGGACATTATGTGTAAAAGGGCATTAATAAAGGTTGTCATAATGTGTAAGGTGCATTATGTTTATAAGGACATTAATAAGGTGTCTCATATGTTTAAGGGGCATTACTGTGTGGAATGTGTGTAAATGCATTACTAATGTGTGGCATTATGTGTGTAAGGTGCTCTACTATGTGGCGTTGCATATAGAAAGGGAACTACTGTGTCGTCTAATGTGAATAAAGAGTGACAATGCTAAATTCTTTTGTCGTATAAACAACCCTAAATGAAGTCTAAGAACACTGTACGCTGTTTACTTAAGAAATACCGTAAGGGTACGCTAGTTGCGTAACGATCGCTTCAGCCGTAGGCGAGACGCTCAAGCGTCACGTTCGCTCACGGCCCAGTGATCACAGGACAGCACGTTATTGGCTATGACTAGAGTAATGATTCGCCATGGCGTAGCGGACGCTCGAGACCACGAGGAGATCACCAGCGGCGCAGACGCTCACAACGCTATACCTTTATGTCTAAACCTTTTATCAATGAAATACACAGAATACCTTAATGTGAATACAGGGTGTAAGTGCAACCTTGTGTAACCTGACTAACTACAAAGCTGCTTGAGCGTCACCGACGCTCAAGTGAACACTTAAAACTATAGGAAATACACAGATACTGGTTTAGGGTCCAAAGCCTATTAACTGTATTATATCTAATATACTTGTAAAAGAGAATAACAGTACAAATGATACACTACAATATAACAGATACTTCCTAACCAAAATACGATACTATCTAATACAATACAATACTAGTCTAGGGGAGATGTGAGAGAAAAGAGAAGGGAGAGAGAGAGAGATGGAGAGAGATGAGAGAAATTGGCTCACAGTAAGACAATGATTACGGAGAGAAACTTACGCACAAAGGGTATGATCGCATGCGCCTCGATATCCAGCTCCCGATTATCAGCAAGAAAACCGTTGATGAGAGTGAAGTTGGATATGGTCGGCCTGCCTATTTATGCCCCACACACAATGCAATCTCATAGTCCCTACAATCCCATTGTCCATTGGACGAAGGAATTCGGCTTCGCATTATAACAAAAGGTCATAGGGTGATTCATACAGGTGGGCTGTGACGATTTCAAACAGCTCAGGTGGGTGGGAAACTAGGTTTCCCGCCGCATACCTGAGTAAGAGTAAATAATAGTAATGGACATAAACTTCTTATGTCCATAACTATTCGCACGAGCGATTAATACGCTCCAAACCAACACCGGAATATTGCTATTTAAATACTCTTCCGATGGGTACCAAACACTGCTGTATGACTCCTGTTAGACCCTTCGTACAATACAAAGAGGGATTCCTCCGTTCAGGGACATTCTATATTAACCAAACTTTCAGAATCTATCAAAGGGACCATGATCTACAAACTACATTAATTGTGGAAATATGTAACGATTGGGTCGCACGCTACGACTACATACTCTTTACCGTAAATACGCATACCGATGCGAGCGGGTGCACGCATCAGCGGGTATGCGCTATCACGGGAAAGCGCACGCATGCGCAGCGCGGACCAGCGTGAGGTGCAAATATGGCAGCGTGTATAGGGATATTTTTCTGACTTTGACAGTCCACCCTTTGGCAGTCAATAATAACTGCCACCTTCTAAAACATTTCAAAAGGAGAAAAATATAAGTCAGGGGTTAATTCATTTCCATGGTTGGGTAAGGAAGAAGAGAGGAGTAGGTGTGAAAAGGGTATGACCTAGTGAGATAGCAGAAGCATGTGTGTATGAGTCCATGTTTGGGGGGGGTCATGTATCATCGTGCCGTACGTGTTGTAAATCAAGCTTCGAGGTATTGCGAAGTATACATTTGAATTCCTTCTTATCCCGTGGTACAGGTCTGTGGATGGGCTGTCAAACTTTACCGAGCTCTTTTCGGCTTTTGAACAAAATGGGGAGCACATTTTAGTTGATGATACATGAATGGGGGAATATGTGATTGCTGATATCTGTGCCTGTATTCCCTATACTATGTGTGTTATTACCTGAGGGTTGTAGAGATGAAGATAAAGAACACTTATGGAAAATGCAATGATATTCTATGTCAGGGAAATGTACATCTGTTGTTGAAGTTTTGTTCGGTATCTGTTGAGAGTCGTCTTCTTTGCGCTGTATTGCTCCTTGGGCATGAGCAAATAGCTTTGTCAGTGCCATCAGATTTACAAAAATGTTGGGCTAGCGTGAGTTTAAAAATACTAGGGAAACTGGGGATCCATGGCAAAGTTCATCAAGTGTCCATATCATAGGTTGTCAAAACTTCATCTTTGGTGCTTGTCTGTTGTCTGTATAGCGTCTCGTCAACTTCCTCGTCCAAGGGGGTCTTTGTACCTTGGTGAAAAGCAGAAAAACAGGTGAAAGAAACGGACCTTATAATCGCATTTTCATCACATCATGGTTTCTATCATTGGGTCATAAATCAAATCCAGGTTAATTACAGTTTCCTCACTCCTCAAACTCATCACTCTTGTACTTTGTTTGCACCTCATTAAAGCCTGCCCGCATCTAAATATCAATCCAATAGATATAACAACACCTAAAATACATAGGAGAAACTTTCCAACATCCATTATGACTCCTTGAGCCCAGTCTCCTAAACCGGAGAACCAATTTCGCGGGTTCAACCATGACACCCAACCAGTCAGCTCATTACCTACAGCAGCAAGGGTGAGATTGTGTTTTCGACGAAATTCCCACTTTAATTGGAGAATATCGTCCATCTTTTGGTCTATGACCTCTACCGGATCCTCAGTGCTATTTGTGATATACGTGCAACACTTTATGCCGTACTGTGTTGCCAATGTAACACAATATCCGCCTGTTACTGCTGTAAGATAATTAAGAACCATCCTATGCTGAACTAGTTCTGTTTTATAAGCTTGAAGTTCTCTTCCAGTGTATCTGAACGTGTCATCATACATTTCAGTGATATTATCTAACAAATTGGCGAGTGCGGAAATGTATCTATAATTCATCACTCCTCGAGCGGTGCGAGTGAAATCTAACGCCACCAGAACCTGAATCCCGGTGGATTCATGGATAAGATCAGAGGCCGGATGCTCTAACTTTTCTGACAGTTGTCTTTTAACTCGGTGCTCGTAATGAGTGTGAGTATAAGGAGCTTGGGCACCACGGTGTATGTCCTTCATTTTGTCATGTGTAACAGTCATCACTTCAGGCAATACTTTTCCAATATAACACAATCCTTCAGAGTTTGGGGCAAGCCACTTGTACGCCTTTCTCCCGCATATGAAATATGCATCATCGGGGAGAACATATGGGACGGAGAAGGACATTACCATATTACACACCTTCCAGGTAAAATCTCCTAGCCCTAATTCTTCCATCTGCTTAATGCACGTATCAGGTTGTACGATATGTGCACAGTATCCTGGTGATACTTCTCCAACTCTAGTAATCCTATTTCCTAAGGTATATCGATACCGGAAAGATTTTCCTCTACTGGCTATGTGGCGTACAAGCTCTGTATCTGTAGGCATTCTATCTGCTCTGTGTGAAAAGGTCATGGTAAGGTTGCTCCATGACACTTCCCAATTTCCCGGCTGTCGGGGATTGGAGATGTTAAAACATAAGACGGACCTATCCACATGGTATTGGTGGAGTTTCAAACTAGGAGGGCTGGAGATATTAAACCTCCGGTCCACCGGTCTCCCACCACTTAGCTCAAGTACCTCCCCTAACGTTAAAGGAAATGGTACTAGCCCTGATTTGCTATGACCCTGAGGTACTTGAGAGCATACCCAACAATCTGTTTGGTTTAATACGTTACCCACTAAGGAGTGATAGTCACTCAATGGATGCCGGTCCATATGGATATTAAAACTGGATTGGCATTTCTTTATGCATCCATCTTCAACCAGATTATCACAGAGCCTACAGATACAGTTTTCTTCAGCTAACAATCCATCACAATTTCTTCTATCGGATCGTTTTCTGATACTCGCCTTTGCTTGTTGGTTTGGTTGATCTTGGAAAACTACGCCTCCATCATCATAATCGGAACCCATTCCAGAACCTCTCTCGACCTCTATGGTACTCTCGCCGGAACAGACTGCTCTGGTCAACATCATGGTTAACATCAAAATCCGGATCACAGTCTCTTGGGGCAAGTCCATCTTTGAGGAGGAAATAGAGAAGAATGAGAAGGGGGAAAAAGAAATTTTAAGGGAGAGGGGATGGGAAGTGGAGAAAAACAATAAAAGGGAGAAGGGAGTCAACAACTGCTTTCGGTCTTCAAGGCTCAGGTGCCGCCTCAGTCCTCCTGGAACAGACACTCCAGTGATACAACCTCTACCGTCTGTTCCTTATCACGGGACTTCTCTGGATCAGCAACCTTTTTGCAGTGGGATGAATGGACCCAAGTCTCTCTCTCAGCAACCTTCAATGCTGTGGTGCTAGTCAATAAGACCTGGTATGGTCCTTCCCATCTATCAATAAGACAACCTGAGCGTAGAAAATTTCGTATCATTACATAATCCCCAGGTTCAATGTCATGACAATTACTATCTGGTAAATCAGGAATCACCAACTTCAGATTATCATTTTGATTCCTCAACTGCTTACTCATGTTAATCAAGTATTTTACAGTCACTTCATTGTTACATTTCAAATCATCCTGAGGGTTAATCATGACATGCGGTTGTCGACCAAACAGAATTTCAAAAGGGGACAGGTTAAGAGGGGACCTGGGAGTGGTTCTGATGCTATACAAAACAATGGGTAAAGCTTCTGGCCACGTCAATCCTGTCTCTGCCATTACTTTACTCAATTTATTTTTAATAGTGCTGTTCACTCTTTCGACCTTCGCACTCGCCTGTGGACGGTACGGAGTGTGCAGCTTGCTATCAATACCCATTAATTTACACATTCCTTGAAAGACATCACCGGTAAAATGGGTACCCCTATCACTTTCAATGATTCTAGGGATACCATATCTACATACAAATTCCTGCACAATTTTCTTAGCTGTAAACATAGCGGTATTTGTAGCTGCTGGAAATGCTTCGACCCAATTCGAGAAAACATCTATACAAACAAGTACATATTTCAAATTTCGACATGGGGGTAATTGAATGAAGTCAATTTGTATTACCTGGAAAGGGCCGCCGGCAGGTGGGATATGGGATGGTTCTGTAGGTATTGCTTTTCCAATATTCTTTCTCAGACAGGTAAGGCATGACATTGCTCTTTTACCCGCATGAGAGGAGAATCCTGGGGCGCACCAGTATGCTCTTACCAATTTGCACATCCCCTCCTTGCCTAGATGAGTCAGCCCGTGAGCTGCTTCAGCCAGACATGGAAGGTATGTCCTGGGGGCCACTGGTTTACCATTTCCATCCGTCCAGAGCCCTGAGGACTCCTGGCCATATCCCTTTGCCTTCCAGACTGCCTTTTCCTGTGTGGAACACAAATTCTGCATCTCACACAACTTCTCTGTGTTGATGGTATTAAATACCATCAGTTGTGTGGTGTCTGTCTGTATGGGGGTAGCAGCTGCAAGCTTAGCTGCTTCGTCTGCTCGGCTGTTACCAAGTGACACTGGGTCTTGACTATATGTATGTGCTTTACATTTGATAACAGCCACTCTGTCGGGTTCCTGTATCGCTGTTAGAAGCCTTTTTATATAAGCTGCATGCGCTATCGGTGTACCAGCTGCCGTCATGAAATTTCTGAGGCGCCATAGGGCTCCGAAATCATGTACTACCCCGAAGGCGTATCTAGAATCGGTGTAGATATTGGCTGACTTACCCTTAGCCAATTCACATGCTCTGGTTAGGGCGACCAGTTCAGCAACCTGGGCTGAGTGAGGTGGACCTAGCGGTTCCGCTTCTATGGTGTCTTGGTCATTTACGACTGCGTATCCAGTACACAAGTCTCCCGAGTCTGACTGTCTATGACAACTACCGTCAGTGTAGAACGTGAGTTCTGCATCTTCCAGTGGATTGTCACTGATGTCAGGCCTTGCGGTAAAATTTTGGGTCAAATATTCCATACAATCATGTGTATCTTCCTTTGTATTAAAACCTCCTTCCCCATCACTCTCACCTTCCACCCTTTGTGTCTGACCAGGCACACCTGGGAGAAATGTTGCAGGATTTAATGCGCTGCATCTCCTTATGGTGATGTTTACTGGGGCCATTAGTGCCAATTCCCATCTTGTAAACCTCGCTGATGAGACGTGTCTGGTTTGGGCAGAATTCAATAAGGCTGACACCGCATGTGGTGTATGGATTGTGAGGTTGTGGCCTAGCACGACATCTTCGCTTTTTGTCACTAGCAATGCTATCGCCGCAACGCTACGCAAGCATGTGGGGAGGGATCGCGCTACCGTATCTAGCTGAGCGCTGTAGTATGCAACTGGCCTGTTGGCATCACCGTGTTTTTGGGTTAGTACACCTGCTGCGCAACCAGCACTTTCTGTTCCGTATAGTTCAAAGGGTTTCCCATAGTCTGGCATACCTAGCGCTGGCGCCTGCGTTAGGCACTGTTTGAGTCTCTCAAATGCTGTTTCGGATTCGTCTGTATGCGAAATCCGATCAGGTTTGTTTGAAGAGACCATTTCCTGCAAAGGTAACGCCAATATGGAAAACCCTGGGATCCAATTACGGCAATACCCACACATTCCTAAAAACGTTCTGATCTGTTGCTGGGTTTGTGGCAGTGTCATGTCTCTAATGGCTTGGATTCTATCAGCGGTCAGGTGTCTCAGTCCTTGTGTTAGACAGTGTCCCAAATATTTTACCTTAGTTTGGCATAATTGCAACTTGTCTTTGGAAACCTTATGTCCTGTGTCTGAAAGATGAAACAGGAGCTGTTTCGTATCCTTCAGGGAAGCTTCCAGCGAATCTGAACACAGTAGTAAATCATCTACATACTGTATCAATACTGATCCACTCTCCGGTTGGAAAGACTGTAAACAATCATGCAAAGCCTGAGAAAATATACTTGGACTATCTATGAAACCTTGGGGTAACCGAGTCCACGTGTATTGGACTCCTCTGTATGTGAATGCAAACAAATATTGGCTGTCAGGGTGCAGAGGTACCGAAAAGAATGCGGAGCAGAGGTCAATAACAGTGAAAAATTTGGCAGTGGGAGGAATTTGCATTAGGATGACAGCTGGATTTGGCACTACGGGGAACTGACTCTCAACTATTTTGTTAATCCCCCTTAGATCCTGCACTAGCCTGTAACCCCTCCCCCCACTCTTTTTAACAGGGAAGATGGGACTATTTGCTGTGCTGGACGTTCTTACTAGAATGCCCTGTTGTAGCAAGCGCTCTATTACTGGGAAAACTCCTAACTCCACCTCTGGCTTCAGAGGATACTGTGGGATTTTTGGAGCTATCCTACCATCTTTTACTTGTACAACTACTGGAGCTACGTTTGCCATTAATCCAGTGTCCTGTCCATCTTTTGTCCAACGTGACTCTGGTATCTGAGATGTCATCTCTTCTATTTGGGATGGATTCCTATTTGTCATAATGGTGTGTGACATTAATTTTGATGGGGAGTCTAACATGTCTCGTACTTCCTGAGCGTGATTCTCAGGAATGTCCAAGAATACACCTTCAGGAGTACAATAAATGACGCAACCCATTTTACATAGTAAGTCTCTTCCCAGGAGATTGGTTGGTGCCGATGCAGCTAGCAAAAACGAATGCTTGGTATGCAAAGGCCCTATTGTAATCTCGGCTGGTTTGCTAACAGGGTAGTGCTGGACTACTCCTGTTACTCCCATGGCTGGAACTGTCCTACCAGTGGTTCTCATGCCCACTGTCGAATTTATCACTGACTTGGCCGCCCCTGTGTCTACAAGAAAATTTAAAGTTTTACCAGCTACATTGATTGCAATCTCTGGTTCACTTCCAAGACTGGCAATCAATTTAACTGGCTGCAGATTACAGGTATGGCCACACCCCTATTGGGTATGCTGACCTCCCTGAATCCCGTTGGCAGCAACTACTTGTGGGGGAGTTAGCTGGGAACTACCAGAGGCATGCCAATCTCTGTTCGGGGGGTATCTTTTTGTTTCCCCTGTATGTGGCTCAAAACTCCGCCTCTGTGGACCCTGCTCCCAATGTCGTGTGTCGTGTCGTTGTCTAGAGGGTTGAAAAGATCTTTGTACACTCTTTGTTCTACAGTCTCGTGCATAGTGTCCCTGTTTGTTACAAGAAAAACATGTTATTACACTTGACTTACCCACAGGATTCGGTGGTACATACGCAGGCTGCCTTGTGGTCAGCGCCTGTATACTTACTGACATCAACTTATCACTTTGCGACTCCCTGTGTCTAGTGATGTTTCTGTCGTGATCAATAGCAGCCTCTCTCAATGTGGACACCGACAGACCTCGCCAACATGGTTGCGTGGTCTGAACCCTAGTCTTTAATGTTTCCTTTAAACCATCCATCAGTACAGATACTGCTACGTCTTGATGGTTTGGGTTGGTCCTAATGTCTTCTATTCCAGTGTACTTTGCCATTTCTAATAGTGCCCGGTGGAAATATTCTGCTGCCGTTTCGGACTCTTTTTGTCTAATGGAGAATATCTTGTTCCATTTAACAACGGCTGGGAAATACTCCTTTAGCTGTAAATTTATCCTTTTTACATTATCCTTGTTGTACACGTCTGTAAGCGGTACATCTTTATCCAATGCACAGTCAACTAAGAATTGAGCTGAGTCGACATTGGAAGGTAAACAAGCTCTTAGCAGTATCTGCCAATCCTTGTTGTTGGGTTCTACAGTGTTACCTAGATCCCTGATGTATTTTTGGCTAGCAACTAAGTCTTTCCTGGGGTCAGGAAATTCGGACACTATTGTTCTTAATTCCATTCGGGAAAATGGAGTGTACATGGCAATGTTCCTTATGGGAGTGGCTCCTGATACATCTGTTTTCCCATTGGGAACTGCTATTACTCTAACAGGGTTAACTCTAACAACCTCATTCTGTGTAGATTCTACAACTTGTGGTGAAATTGTTTCAGTATAATGCATGGTGCCGTACTTACCCGTTGACACGACCTCACCTATCCCTCCGCTAGGGGCCTTCGCTAATCTCGTGGGTGTTGCTGTGCCTACTGTGGTCTCTGCTATGGTGGCTGCGAGAGAGAGAGCTGAAATTGTTGCCGAATCGTCTTCTTGATCACACTCCTGAGGAAAGTTCAAAACAGGGTACAACTTGCACGGGTTAATAATTGCATGGGTTACTTGGTTAACATCATTAACATTTACAGGGTTACTAAGTGTTTGTGTTTTACAACCCAGTGCGTTTCTCTCCGTAATCAACTTCTCTCCTGCTATGTATGGTGGTGGCGGGGCTGTGGCTATCAGTTTCCTGACTGCCCCAGATCCCGCCGCCAGAGCCAAACCTCTCTGTATCTCACCTTCCTGTTGCCACAACTGTAAATAATCATGATGCTGAATTCGTCTCTTTGTTGATTTTATGAGACATATCCTCCTCCTTAAATTTTGTAACACTTCTGGACTGAAGCTACCTATTCTTGGGAATTTCTCCCTGTCTTGTACAGTCATTCTCTCCCATTCATCACATAAAACCTCTGTGTGACTTCCGTATTTTTCACACATGATGTACCTTGCCGACCCGACTGGTCGGTTCTCTGAATCAACCCGAACCGAGGTTGATCGCCCCCTACCTGAACAATTGGCCCCCATAATCTGCAGGTGTTGCTTACTACTCCTTTGATCTTTATATCACTCACGGTCTTCAGCGAACCCTTACAGCAAACCAAATTATTCAAAATAGGCCGGCGGTGGCGGTTTACCGAGTACCCCACTCACTCGCCCACCTCGACCAATACGACCTGATCACACCGATATGGTGCTGGCGTACTCGATACAGGGCCCTACCAAAAACCTTCTGTTTACTGGAACATACGAGGGTTACCCGAAGGACACTTACTCTTTCCAGTAAAGGTGGGGTTGTTAGATAGTTCCTGAGTGACCAGCGAACTTCCCTTTAAAAATAAAAAATTACACAAATCACGTCAGAATGTACAAATAGCGTTTGTGACCACTTTACTCTAATGGTATTAGGTCAGATTACTAACTACTGCACACAATTACGTGCGGTACAATCGTTCAGTACATAAGCACTACTTGTTATGTACTGAGAGATCAATGGAATCGAAAATTGCGGCTGCGAATTCCTTCAGCCAGAGCTTCCAATGGCCTATATGGGTTTTAGCACCAACCCCCGGGGTTGTGCTTCTTGTACCTTTATAGCGGACCTTCTTGTACCTTATGACCTCCTGGTCTTGTTACCTTGTGACCTCCTGGTCTTGTTACCTTGTGGTCCGCTATACTCTAATGCTCAAATATTATTTAACCAGGGATGCCTCCCTAGCCACCGTATATGTCACTTACACGTATGTCCTTTACGAGTACCCGATTTCTTTTTGGTTCAACCTCTAAGTTATATAAACTTATGTATACAAAAACACACTCACTCAACACATGTACACTTTCGTTTCTATATCTATTTCTGCGCAGAAATTTTCTTTAGCCCAGCTGTGTTACCAATTAGGAGCAGGATCTGTTAAACTAAATTTCAAATTTTCCAAAAATAGATTTGCGTTATTTACCGCGTCGCGTTATCTACCGCTGTGCGTTACTTATCGCCTTTGCGTTACTTATCGCCTTATCACAACTTGAGCTACGTGGGCGTAACCGGACGCTACGTTGCGTAATGTACGCTGCGTGCGTCTGCCTTTGGATTGCGTACGCTAGTCTTTGTTAGAGACACGTGTACGCAAAACAAAAGATCCACCGTAACACAATTTCTACTTTTATCAATGTAGATGATCCCTGATCATCTACCGCACACCACACTGACTGCCTTATCTCCCAGACAAGCCGTGTGTTGGTCTATACTTTAACTATTACCTCTACTATGAAATAACAGCAAATCTCTTTTAGCACTTTCTATCAACTATAAAAATTGGCAAACAGGAATAGTGATATACGAAATTGAAAAAGAAATGCAGATATATATGTATGCGTGCGTGTATACGCAAGACAGAAGAGAAATAAACAGTTTTTTTAAAAGACACAAGCGTTTTGTTCCTACTTCCGGTTCCCGGATTCCTTCAGCACTCTTTATCTAAGCGAAGCAGACGCTTATCCCGTCAGCACTGCGAGACAACCTCCCACCCTTTGCTGGGGGATAATGTCTGCTGATCTACCTAGTGCAGATATGAGAAGGACAGGACGAGTCCCCAATTGACAATGCTAAATTCTTTTGTCGTATAAACAACCCTAAATGAAGTCTAAGAACACTGTACGCTGTTTACTTAAGAAATACCGTAAGGGTACGCTAGTTGCGTAACGATCGCTTCAGCCGTAGGCGAGACGCTCAAGCGTCACGTTCGCTCACGGCCCAGTGATCACAGGACAGCACGTTATTGGCTATGACTAGAGTAATGATTCGCTATGGCGTAGCGGACGCTCGAGACCACGAGGAGATCACCAGCGGCGCAGACGCTCACAACGCTATACCTTTATGTCTAAACCTTTTATCAATGAAATACACAGAATACCTTAATGTGAATACAGGGTGTAAGTGCAACCTTGTGTAACCTGACTAACTACAAAGCTGCTTGAGCGTCACCGACGCTCAAGTGAACACTTAAAACTATAGGAAATACACAGATACTGGTTTAGGGTCCAAAGCCTATTAACTGTATTATATCTAATATACTTGTAAAAGAGAATAACAGTACAAATGATACACTACAATATAACAGATACTTCCTAACCAAAATACGATACTATCTAATACAATACAATACTAGTCTAGGGGAGATGTGAGAGAAAAGAGAAGGGAGAGAGAGAGAGAGAAATGGAGAGAGATGAGAGAAATTGGCTCACAGTAAGACAATGATTACGGAGAGAAACTTACGCACAAAGGGTATGATCGCATGCGCCTCGATATCCAGCTCCCGATTATCAGCAAGAAAACCGTTGATGAGAGTGAAGTTGGATATGGTCGGCCTGCCTATTTATGCCCCACACACAATGCAATCTCATAGTCCCTACAATCCCATTGTCCATTGGACGAAGGAATTCGGCTTCGCATTATAACAAAAGGTCATAGGGTGATTCATACAGGTGGGCTGTGACGATTTCAAACAGCTCAGGTGGGTGGGAAACTAGGTTTCCCGCCGCATACCTGAGTAAGAGTAAATAATAGTAATGGACATAAACTTCTTATGTCCATAACTATTCGCACGAGCGATTAATACGCTCCAAACCAACACCGGAATATTGCTATTTAAATACTCTTCCGATGGGTACCAAACACTGCTGTATGACTCCTGTTAGACCCTTCGTACAATACAAAGAGGGATTCCTCCGTTCAGGGACATTCTATATTAACCAAACTTTCAGAATCTATCAAAGGGACCATGATCTACAAACTACATTAATTGTGGAAATATGTAACGATTGGGTCGCACGCTACGACTACATACTCTTTACCGTAAATACGCATACCGATGCGAGCGGGTGCACGCATCAGCGGGTATGCGCTATCACGGGAAAGCGCACGCATGCGCAGCGCGGACCAGCGTGAGGTGCAAATATGGCAGCGTGTATAGGGATATTTTTCTGACTTTGACAAGAGCAATAGGGTGTGGTGTAATGTGAATAAGGAGCAATTCAGTGTGATGTAATGTGAATAAGGGACTCTACTGTGAGGAGTAACGTTTATAAGGTAAAGTGATACTACTGTGGGATGTAATATGAATTACGGACACTATTGCATGATCATATGTGAACAAAGTTGCAGTACTGTGTGGTGTAATTGGAATTGGGGTTATTGCGTGGCCATGCCCCTTGCCAGCAAAAACACACCCTTTTTGGGCTGTGCGCCAAATGTGCAAACTGTTCCTATTTAAAATATAGGGGGTATAAGGTCAGAGGCGGAACCAGCGGTGGTGCTAGGGGGCACCAGCCAAAATCTTGCCTATGGCATCTTATTGGTTAGGGCCGGCTCTGCCACTGTTGCACATACATCATTATTGAGCGGGCATGTCCTTTATAACTAGATGTTGTCAGACAGACAGTTTTATTATTGCATCAATCCTTTATTAAACTAAACAACTTAAATTAAACCCAAAATTCAAAATGGTAAATTACGACTCAAACACAGAAGAATTGAATTCCAAAGGGATGGAGAAAAAGTAGCGTAACCTCAGTCACAACTCAATAACATATTTAAATAAATTGGGGCAGCACCCACCCCAGTGAAAACAGGACTGGGCTGAACCACTTCCCTTCACTTAACAAAGCCAGGTACCTCCCTGAGAAGGAGACAAAGTCCTGGCCTGAGGTAGAGACTTTACCTTTCAGTCTCATACGAGAAGTGCATAATGTATTCCATTGATTATGTCATGGTATTAAGACTTGAAATTCTCGGGAAAAACTAAATCAGTATCAGATTTACAACATTTTATACAGTAGTTCCACAGGCAAATTGGAGTATCCTGAGAAAACATAAGAAAAGCTTGCCTTAATGTAATATGGGCCACTGAGTTCACTTCATTACATGACTTCTTATTTAAAACAATGATATTACAGTTGCATATGCAGTATACAGGATATCTGCACATTTCCCAAACATCGGAGAGTATAATGATTTATTATATATGTATATGTATATATATATATACACTCATTCAGGTCTACTAGCACTCCAAATATTAAGGAACAACTGGTCCCGGTGCCAAGTTGCAAAATATCTTGGCACCTGTTGGTGTGTCCTGAGGAAGGGGCGTAAGCCTCGAAACGCAATTTTTTGACACTTTATTAAACTGCTGTATCGTGTCCCTGGGAGTGCCGTGCTTTTTTTGGAGGACTACATATATGTATATATATATATATATATATATATATATATATATATATATATATTGGTCGCCGATACCCCTATCCCCCACTCTCCATGTATATAAATATGCTGCATCCCATACTGACTCAATGCAGGAAGCAGCTTCTCCCATTTTTAGGTTCAGTGTAGTGTTGTACATTGTTGGGTGCATCCTAACTCCCACACGCAGCCTAACTTTCCACAGCTGATGTGTTCATATTAAAAGAGGTGTCGGATCATCAGGTGCCGGATAATCGCGGCTGTAACCGTACTCCATTTTATAAATAATTTGACTTTTTGTTTTGTCAGTATTTATTCAACAAAAATGAAGTCAACATGAAACAGCCATGTAGTACAAATGCCACCCTTAGTGCATCCATATAAATAAAGAAAGTAATTTGAGCCAAGTGCTGCTAATTAAGTGCACTTCATTATATGAGTATCTCAAATGCTACCACAGCTCCATAAAAGCAGGTCTGGAGCACTCAGATTTCTGTTAACACTATCTCAAGGGGAAAATACATGTACAGTGATCTCTTAGAAGCAGCTGCTGTTGATCACCAGCCTGCAAGGGGTTATAAATCCATTCCCACATGGACAATGTGTAAAGACTGTACCAGAAAAGCCAGAGCAACTATATGTTCCATGTAAGGTTTGCCATAAATAAGCACTTTCTCACTAATGCTGCATTCAGACTGCAAATGCCGGATCCTACCCGGTAAGACAAACGTGTACTTACCGGGTGGGATCCGGCATTTGCACTCCGCTGCTGGCTTTCCGACCCGGCAATATACCGGGTCGGTTGCCATAACAACGGAGCGCGCAGCAGCAGCAGGGGCGGGGGTGGAGGCGGCGTCGGGAGATGAGCTCATCTCCAGCGCCGCCTCTCCCTATCTTGTGAATGGGAACCGTGTCGCATCGACACGGCTCCCATTCACACCGCACCTGACCCGGTAATCAACCCGGGTAAAACCCTTCTTTTTTACCGGGTTGATTTACCGGGTCAGGCGACCCGCTAAATCGGCCAGTGTGCTTTCACATCGCACACTGACCCGGTTCGACACGGCAATATGCCGTGTCGGTACCGGGTCATTTGTGCGATGTGAAAGGGGCATAAGGGACCGCATCTGAGGATGTGGATGTGCTGTGATAATATTGGCGCAATCCACAATGCGATAACTGATTACAATGCACAGATATATCAGTTATTGCAGGCAGTTACAGAGCTTGCGAGAAAGCTCTGTCCCTGCGATGCCACTTCACAGCCAATTCGGGTTATTTTTCATGATAAATACCGCGAGTATGTGCTGCGCATGCGCTGACATCGTCACCGCCGGCGCCCTCCTCCCCATCGCACCCAACCCAAGCGTGATCATACTCAGTACTAATTTATTTATTTTTTACATGAGTGCAGGTGTGTGTGTATCTCAATGATTTAATTCATCACAGGATGTTTTAAATTAAGAATAAGAGAAACTGAGTCTAACTATGGACCGGCAGTAACTAACATTGTATATGGATGCAGATACTGCAACTATACATAATGTAATACCACCACTATTTACCAAGATGGGAGTACTCTGGGAGAGTTTTCTCCCTCTCACTGGCAGCCTAACGCTGATGGTGAAAGGTGGAAGTGATATGCTTTACAGTATCCCCCCCTAATGGGTATAGCTAAACGCTATTCAGAGATAGCATTATGTCTTATCAGAAGATGCAAAAAAAAAAAGTACAGTAGTATAACATTTAATTAACGGATTCTTTGTGCTTTCCTCATAGCGGTCTATGGGGATGGCATTAGGGGCAGAAAACTAAATGCTGCCAGAGAAATCACGGGTAAGCTCTTGATAGATGGTGCAGATCATTGACATTCACCAGATATTTGGCTCATCACTGCTTTGTTAAACATCCCTAAGTAAGAAACATATAAACTGTCATATGAAAAGATATATTCCCAGCGCCGGCCATCTTATGCAGGGAGGTGAGAGACGCAGCGCTGCTGCAAGCCTCCTTCACTATCATTAACTGGCGCCTCTCTCACCCTGCCTCAGCTCTCCCCCTCCTACTTTCTAGCACCCTCTCCCGCACCCTCTCCCCCCATCTCTCCAAAATGGATTACCCACCTGTTAAACCGGGGGCCCTCATACTGGGACATAACTCCCTGCGATCTCCCCCTATACCCGCACTACCACCTGGCCGTCACATAGAGGGGTAGCAGAGGTGAATATTGCGTCCATATTATTGTCATCACTCGCAATCCATGGTAGAGGAAGTGGATATTCCCCAGGCGCGTATCTGTACCCACCTCACAATTACCTGGGGGAAAATCTGGTACATGTGTAGTGCGGTCCCGGGAGGAACCCTGTGGATGCCAGTGGGATATTGTACTGCTACATCCCGCGCTGGCGCGGAAGTACTCAGCAGGTCCAGCAATCCTGTCCTATTCAAGTTGTTGCTGATGCCAAAGATCGAGGGTACCATCATGCTCTCGGCCCATCTACTTCGTTTGTGAATGCCCATCCCACCCCCTCCACTCCGAACATCCGTATATAGTAGCACCCTGATGTGACGCCTCCTGGCAATTTCTGTACCTGTTCTCACTTGCTTTATTATAATGTACATCACCAAAGCACTTTGTTATCATAACACACTGTCTTGGACAATGGCGCCTAGGCGGCAGAAGGAAATGGCAGGGGTCCCCCGTTATTTTCTTTAAGACTAATTCTCCTACGCAGCCTGCCAAAAGTGCCTCTTCTACCGAAAAAGCTCACAAACAACTATCTGCACTGAGCACTCCTTTTGAGCCTTTTGCTGTGGCTCCGGCTGCACAAACAGCCCTGGGAGACGATGCTCCGCTCACAATTGGTTCAATGAAGCAGTTGTTGGCCTCCTTCAAAGCGGACATCTCAGCGGAATTTAGATCTGCCCTACAGGTTTGCCAGCAATCAATTGATGAGGTGGGCCAACACACTGACTGGCTGGAAACCAAATTGGAGGAAGTGGTTAAATCCCACAACTGGCTTATTACCCTCCATGTCGATCTGCAATCGGAAGTTACTGAACTGCGTGCCAAGCTTGGAGACCTCGAGGATAGGTCACGTAAGAACAATGTTAAAATACAGGGAATCCCAGAATCTGTCTCGGCTTTAGAACTGACTGAGTTCGTCACGGACCTATTTACTAAACTGCTTTCAAAGGTTTCGCAAACTGAATTTTTACTGGATCGTATACATCGACTGCCTAAATCCAGGAATGCTCCTACGGATGCTCCAAAAGACACTATAATGCGGTTTCATTACTTCCTTATCAAAGAAATGGTGCTCGACCGTCTGATTCCTCCGAGGATGTTTTGGATGACCTACAAATATATGGAGATCTCTCTGCGCTTCGTTGCGCTTTTCACCCAGTGACTAGGGTTCTGAGGAAGGCAGATATCCCCTATCGCTGGGGATTCCCCACCAAATTGATCATCAGGCAGAATGGAACTACGAGTGTAGTCTCCACACCCTCGGCCGGCTCCCAGTTTCTGATGTCATGGAACTTGGTGGACGATTCTTCTTCTCTACTACATGCAGGCCCCAGGGTCTCCCCTGATTGGGCTACTACGCACCATTCTCCCTGACTGTAATGTATATTGCTTGCCGTTCTCCCTCAACGTACCTTGAGGTAATTTGTTATTCTCTCTTTCTATGTTCTATGTTAATGTTGTTTACTTTAGGTATTTGATATGGCGTGGTGATCGGCTACATGACGTAATTTAATCCTTGGCGGCTGATCCTGTCATCTCAACCTGATAATTCTGTGTGCACTGGTATCTTTTATCTCTCCTCCCCTTGCTGATTATACTCTATTACTGAATATGCCATAGTTATCTTAGTTTAAGGCCGTTGTCTCAATGTAGCTTGCTCAAGTGATGTCTCATTCTGCTCGACTAGTTGAGGTGCTCTACTGTTATGGCCCTGTATAGATTATAGTATCTCTGTTTTGGAGTGAGGGGGTGGCCTCTACGGCCACTGCCTGCTATGTGCCGCCACGTTTGGCGGTCTCTGGTTGCACCCTTGTGGTGCTCACCTTGTTCTTCCCTTTTTCCTTTTTTCACCATTTTTCATCTACTTTCCTGTTCCTTTTATTGCAATTTGTGTGATATATGCTTAGCTACATGCGTGTTCTCTGGTTCGCCTACCCACAACAGTCCTATGTCTCAGCCATTTTGTTTTTGCTTTTTCAATGGTCAACATAGTCTCCCTTAACGTCAAAGGCCTTAACTCCCCACAGAAACAGAGGCTTGCTTTATGTCATTTTGCCAAACTTAAAGCCCATGTGATAGCCCTTCAGGAAACTCACTTTATAGCCTCCTCTCCCCCGCAATTTTTGAATCACAATTATCCATGTTGTTATATGTCCAATGGTCCCAAGGAAAAGGCAGGAGTGGTGCAATTTTGTATTAGACAAACACTGATACTGAAGGTCGATATGTAATTCTTACTGGGAAATTAGATGACAAACTGGTCACACTATCGGTGGTTTATGTTCCTAATGTCAAACAAGCCTTGTATGTTAGAAAATTTTGTACTACCCTCCAGTCCAGTCTGAATGGTTCACTGTTTCTTCTAGGGGACTTTAATTTGGTTCTGGATCCCCATCTAGATAAGTCAGCCGCCCAATGTACCTTACAGACTCTCCCAACCCAGGATCACTCCCAATCATTCAGACGCCTTTTATATGAATATGGCCTTTATGATATATGGAGGGCGAGGAACCCTAACTGTAAAGATTACACCTTTTATTCCCCGGTCCATGGGACATTTTCTAGTATAGACTTGGCACTGTTAGATAAATGGACGTTACAACAGATAAGGAAGACCACCATACTGCCAGTCTCATGGTCAGAACATTCGGCCCTTAAATTAAGGTGGGACTTCACTTCTTCTAGGTCTTTCCCACGACCCTGGCGCCTTGGCGAGTACCTACTGACAGACCAGGAGATGAAAACCTCTATCTCCCAATCTTTGGGGGTAATTCAGACCAGATTCCTGGGCTGCGTTTTTTTGCTGCCCTGCGATCAGGTAGACGCCGCCTACAGGGTGAGGGGGAAATCGCTGTGTATGTGTGTGTTCGGATGTGTTGGAGAGACTGCACAAACTAATTTTGTGCAGTCTCTGCACAGCCCAGGACTTACTCTTCCAGTGCGATGATTGGGGGCCGGAGCTGATGTCAGAAACCCTCCCTTCAAATGCCTGGTCCCTCCTGCGTTTTTCCCGGACACTCTTTAAAAACGGTCAATTGCCACCCACAAACAGGGCGTCAATCTGTCAATCTCAGGGCATCTTCCTGTCAATCACCTTGCGTTCGCTGCTGCAATGGGATTTTTCACACCATCCCATCACGCACGGTGCACCCTGTCGCTGCGGACCATCACGCAAGCACATTGCGGTGCATACGCAGTTCAGACCTGATCGCCCGCTGTGTGAAAACACACAGCAGCTATCATGTCTGAATCAGCCCCTTTATCTACATATTTAGAATGTAATGATCCTACTGACACACACGTTCTTAATAAGTGGTGTGCCCTAAAGGCAGTAGTCAGGGGCTCCATCATCCAAGCTGTGACCTGACATCGCAAATCATTGCGTAAACAGCAGGACGACGTCAAGGCTCGCCTGACAGACTTTGAACGCAAACTTAAATCATCCCCCTCTAGTAAGTTGATTTACAAGGAACTACTTCGCGCCAGGGAAGAATGGAATATACTGACTCTGACGGAGGTTAATAAGAATCTTTTTAGGCTGAAACACAAGTTCTATACCCAAGGGGACAGAGCGGGTAGAATGTTAGCCAGAAAACTGAGGGGGAAAGTGGTGACTGAAAGTGTTAAAGAAGTCACCAATGCCAAAGGGTGTCTGATCCCTCAGATATAGCCAATACCTTTACAGAGTATAATTCTGCTCTATATAACCTCCACACTGATCCCCCTATCCCGCAGCCATCCGCTGATGAGATTGATGGGTTTTTTTGGGGAAAACTAAACTTACCCTGCTTAGACCACAATACCCTCCAACTATTGGAGCGTCCCTGCTCTTCCAAGGAAATCAGACTGGTTATTGATGGCCTTCCATCAGATAAGGCCCTTGGATCAGATGGCTTTCCGAACATTTTTTTTTAAATGTCTTAGGGATGTCCTGGTCCCAGTTTTAGTACCTGTTTTTGATGAGACTTCATCTTCTGGCTCATTCCCATCAGAAATGCCGGAAGCTAAATAGTAGCTTTTCGTTAACCTGGAAAAAACCCAGCCATGCTATCGGATTATCATTCTATAGCTTTACTGAACTGTGATATACGCCAAATTAATAGCTAATTGGCTAAATCCATTGCTATTTTGCTTAAGTTTGGTATTGCAGGTAGGGCCCTATCCTCTATTAACGCACTCTACTCTGACCTGTCAGCTAGAGTATTCATAAATGGTATGCTCTCTTCCATATTTATGATTTCCAATGGTACTCGCCAAGGCTGCCCCCTATCTCCTCTGATCTTTGTACTGGCTATAGAACCACTGGCAGAATCTATCCGTATTAATCCTCAGGTGAAGGGTCCGGCTCTGTTTGGCAGTATGTATAAGGTGTGTCTCTTCATGGATGACGTTCTCCTCACTATTATGGACCCTCATTCTTCCCTTCAGGCCCTCTGCAACATTTTGCAAGCCTATTCCTCTGTCTCGTATTACAAGCTTAATAGCTCCAAAATGGAAAGCTCTCCCAATCAATTTCCCTACTATCCTACTTAATACTTTGAAGTCTCAATATGATTATGCCTGTCAAGTAAACTGCCTTAAATACTTGGGCATCCACATCCCTCCCAAGTTTTCTGATCTTATTTTATGTAACTACCCTGCCCCCCCCCTTGACTAAAATAACGATGTTGACAAATGATTGGATGTTACACAATATATCGTGGTTAGGCCATATTGCAGCCCTGAAAATGGTTTTGCTCCCTAAGTTGCTATACTCATTTAGGACTATCCCTTTTTTACTGCCCAACTCCTTACTGACCAAATTCAACTCTGTGTTTGTCCAATATGTATGGAAAGGCAAGAAACCTAAACTTGCCGTTAAATAATGTCATTAACGAAATCAAAAGGGGATTGACTTTTTTACTGATTTACATCTATACCAGGCGGCATGTATACTGGCCCCGCTGGGAGCGTGGTATGTGGTGGGTACCCCAAATCGTGGGTTTTCTTGGAAAGAGGCCTGCTTTTTCCTTACCCCCTATCTAGTGTTTTAGGAATGCCCGTCTCAGATGGTTCAAACTTAATCTCGAGATCAGCTGTGGTTAAATTTGCTCGTAAATCCTGGTTGGCTTTGGTGGTTCTATTACCAGAACTCTCACTCCCTCAGCTAGATTTCCCATTAGATGGAGTGGCAGGCCTCATTCCGGATCTGTCATTCAACTTTTGGCTTTTCCAAGGGTCTAGGACCCTTCAAGAGGTAATGGAGGAGGGTATTTTGATGTCATACACCCAACTCCAATCTCAATACTCCCTTTCCACTGGAGACTTTTATAAATATCTTCAGCTCCAACACTGGCTTCGGAGTGTAACCCTGCCTCATGGCAGAGTGCTACCGATCCCCAAGTACGTCCATACCTTGATTATGAGAACGGACCATAGAGGTACAGTATCTAGATGGTATTCCCTCCTCAATTGCTCCCCACATCCACTGAAACTTAGATCTCAAAGAAAATGGGAATCTGACCTGAACTGTACTCTTACGGATGAGGAATGGCGCTCGGTGTTTAACTCTTGCTTCCATGTGTCTAAATGTGTATCGCACACAGAGCAGTTTTATAAACTAATACACCGCCAATACCTAACCCCTGCCCTTCTGCATTCTACCTGGCCCACTACTCCCTATGACTGTTGGCGATCGTGTGGTAAAGCGGGTACACTCATCCATGTGTTCTGGGCATGCCCCTTACTCTCTGCTCTCTGGTGTCGAGTTTTTAGTCTCATTTCTAGGCTTGTCGGTTTCCTGGTTTCTCCCCAACTTACACTGTCCCTGCTACACTTATTCCCCCAGATCATACCCCCATGCGCTCAATATGTATTGGGCCACATCCCGGCTGCCGCAGAGTTACTTCTGGCATGGAACTGCCGCACCCCTGTGATTCCTACGATCTCTGCCATTGAAGCTGCTGTCCAATCCCATTTCGAATTCGAGATTGCAGGTGTGACCTTTGCTCCGGGGAACTCTAGACAGGGCACGAAATGGGTGGTGTGGAGTGAGTATAGGAAAGCACACTTCCCTTGATAACGCCCTTACTATAGGGTTTCACTATTTCAAGTTACTGTCTACTGCAGTACAATTGCTCTCTGGAACCAGTTGCTATCAGAAACTTGCTTGCAGTGCATGGATTACAAACATGCCACATAGTTGCTGACATTTTCAAATAGTTGCCAAGGACAAAGTACAGCACCAGTGGGGTAGAGTGTAAATGACAGAAAGTACAACACCAGTGGGGTAGAGTGTAAATGACACAAAGTACAGCACCAGTGGGGGAGAGTGTAAATGACACAAAGCACAGCACCAGTGGGGTAGAGTGTGAATGATACAAAGCACAGCACCAGTGGGGTAGAGTGTAAATGACACAAAGCACAGCACCAGTGGGGTAGAGTGTGAATGATACAAAGCACAGCACCAGTGGGGTAGAGTGTAAATGCCACAAAGTACAGCACCAGTGGGGTAGAGGGTAAATGCCACAAAGTACAGCACCAGTGGGGTAGAGTGTAAATGACAGACGTTACAGCACCAGTGGTGTAGAGTGTAAATGGCACAAAGCACAGCACCAGTGGGGTAGAGTGTGAATGATACAAAGCACAGCACCAGTGGGGTAGAGTGTAAATAACATAAGGCACAGCACCAGTGGGGTAGAGTGTAAGTAACACAAAGTACAGCACCAGTGGGGTACAGGGTAAATGGCACAAAGTACAGCACCAGTGGGGTAGAGGGTAAATGGCACAAAGTACAGCACCAGTGGGGTAGAGGGTAAATGGCACAAAGTACAGCACCAGTGGGGTAGAGGGTAAATGGCACAAAGTACAGCACCAGTGGGGTAGAGGGTAAATGGCACAAAGTACAGCACCAGTGGGGTAGAGGGTAAATGGCACAAAGTACAGCACCAGTGGGGTAGAGGGTAAATGGCACAAAGTACAGCACCAGTGGGGTAGAGGATAAATGGCACAAAGTACAGCACCAGTGGGGTAGAGGGTAAATGGCACAAAGTACAGCACCAGTGGGGTAGAGGGTAAATGACACAAAGTACAGCACCACTGGGGTAGAGTGTAAATCTAAGAGGCAGAAAAATAAACTTTTTTTGTGCAATTGGTACATTTCCAAGGACAAAATATGAGTTACCAACTATGATGGCACAGCTCACTCCTATCCTCTGTGATTATACAGTAAGCAGATGCACTATTTGAAATACTGACTTTTATCTTTGTGTAATCTTACTGGCAGAAATGCTGCAGCGCTTTACACGTTTCAGTCGGTTTTGTCCAGCTGTACACTGGTGGTCATTCCGAGTTGTTTGCTCTTAGTTATTGCGCTTAGTTATTTAACTAAAAACTTAGCAGTTTTGCTGTTGATCGTGCGGCGCTTTTCAGTCACACTGCTGATCGGTGAATGATTGACAGGAAAGGGGCGTTTCTGGGTGGTAACTGAGCATTTTCCGGGAGTGTGCTAAAAAAACGCAGGCGTGCCAAGTAAAAATGTGGGAGTGTCTGGTCGAACGCAAGGCGTGTTTGTGACGTCAAACCAGGAACTAAACGGACTGAGGTGATCGCAATCTAGGAGTAGGTCTGGAGCTACTCAGAAACTGCAAAGAATTATTTATTAGCAGTTCTGCTAATCTTTAGTTCGCTATTCTGCTAAGCAAAGATACACTCCCAGAGGGCGGCGGCCTAGCACTTGCAATGCTGCTAAAAGCAGCAAGCGAGCAAACAACTCGGAATGAGGGCCACTGTTTCAAAGGTGTGGCATTTACAATGAACCCGATGCTCCTGCTTTCCTGCTTGTCTTCTATAAGTTCACAGCATGTCATATGATCTGCTATACTAATCCCCTATGTCCTATTCACAGCGGCGGTTAGGAGGGAGCAGCTTATAGCAGAGTGAGGTGGGTATGGCATTAACAATACATTTTATGCTTTTTTCATGATATGGCCTTCACGCCAATGCAGCATTTTTGCAAGAAATACAATTATTTAAGTTTGGTTACACACACTACTATACTGTATATAATACATATAGTGCTTATATTTCTACACACTGTCCCCAACACAGTATCCGGATTGTAGCTTGACAGTACTACGGTCGACAGTCAATAGGTTGACCACTATTGGGCGACATTCATTAGGTCGACATGGACAAAAGGTCAACATTGTCAAAAGGTCGATATGGCAATGGTCAACACAGGAAAAGGTGGACATGAATTTCTTTAAAAAAAATTAATTTACAACTTTTCAAACCTTACATCCGCGTGAACTATGATTGGAAACAGTAAACTGTGCTGAGAGAAGCGAGTCATGTGGTGCACTAATTGCGGTTCCTGGTTTTTTTACGGAGAAAACAACAGCAAAATAATGAAATAAAAACTCATGTTGACCTTTTCCATGTCACCCTTTTTACCATGTCGACCTATTGGGGTCGACCCAATGATCCATACGCATCTAGCATGTGATCCTAATTTAACAGCTAAGTTCTGTAGCTCAGGTGAATATAAACATATTTTGTGTGTCAACTTTCTCATGACTGTCCATCTGCTTTAAACTAAAATCTGGAAGAACTAAAAAAAAACACCCCCAAAAAAAACAAAAAAAACAACAACCTAAAACGTACCAGAGAGGTAATGCAAAACAAATGATACAAATGCCTAATAGTTTGCATGCACATTTGTTATGATCCAGTACATGTGTTCTTTTTATTGCACTGAAAAAAAAAATCATGGAATTAGAGTCTTTTATTACATTTTACTTTATAGAACACTATTTAGTTTATTTAAAGTTTATATATACAATGTTAGGGTTTATAGCTTGTAAAACAAGTCTGCATTTGTTATGGTGATTATTTAAATTGGTTGACACATACAAAAGTGTCTGGTAGATGTGAACCATTACCAGGAGTCTTTTCAAAGAATCCTGATGAGTAACTGCATCCCAGCTTTTTCCTCTACTCCCAACAGCATGGTAAATACTGTATGCACTAAACTGCTTACTAAAAAAGGCATAATTTCAGTGAGGAGGCAGCCAGATCGGCACAGCGGGGGAGCATGGCACTGCGTGGGGGGAGGGGGGGTAGTCGTTAATTACATTATATGGGGATGGAGCAGGGGGTCTGACAGCACGACACGTCATTGAGGCCCCGCACCCACTACGCAATGCCAAGATTACTGGCATTATGAGGCAGGATAGAGTCATTGGACCCTCCCGGACCCCGCTTTCTTGGCACAGTGGCATGGGTTGGTTGCTGGTAGATGTAGGGGGGGGGGATGTGGGTGGGTGGCAACGGCCGGGAGACTTGCCCACTCTTCCAGGGAGGGTCACCCAATTTTTGGGAGAATCCTGGCCCATCTGGGAGTGTAGGCAATGATGTTCATGTATTTACAGAAGTGTCCATCATGCCAAACAGCACCTATCGGAGCACCAGGGTGTGTCTTTCACATCTTTTTATCTGAAAATGAATCTTAGTCACTATACAATGCATCAAGGACGCAACAGGAGACAGATTAATTTGATATAGTATGTGACACTTGTATATCTGTGAAGTGCTATGACCACTGGCGTATCTATAATTGGTGCAAGAAATGCAGTGCACACTGGTCCCTGGGTCCAGGGCGGCCCACACTCTGCATCCATTTAATTATACTTACCGCTCTGTCGGCCTGGTGCATGCTGCAGAGCTGAAAATATCACTGGGAAAACACCATCGCAGCAATTTTCTGGTGATTAGTGCATGCGTAATTGAGATCTTCCCAGTAATGCAGCATGGACACGATGTTCTCAGAGACCTGCGCATGTGGTGTAGTCTCTGGCACAATGCCAGAGTCTACTGCACCACCAGAAAGGAATTAGAACCTGCACATGGGCCCCTTCCTCTCTTAATGGCCTCTGGCTATGATGCAACGGCAACAGCTTTTTTCCATGCCAAGTTCCTTTGTGCTTTGTATGCAGACTCAACCGCACACAGATATACAAGTGTCACTTATCAAATTAATCAGCACAGTCTCCTGGTGCTAAAACGCATTCTCAGTAAAAAGAAAGGCATTTGTGTGCGACTGAGTCATATATCTGTGGGCAAGAAAGTTGTTCTTGTACAGATGGAGCCACGCTAATCGTGGCTCCGTCTGTGCCTAGGCGCACCCATCACAGCGTCTAGGACGCGCGTGCATGTGAGGTGTTCACGCACCCTATTCACTGCAATGGGAGCGTCTCTGTGCACTCCCATAGCGTGACTAAGTGCCGGATCACCTAGCCGCACCGGGGGTGCACGTTTGCGATGGAGCCACATCAGATGAGCGTGGCTCCATCTGTATTTGTAACTCAAACACAGAAATTCACCTCTTACGATGGATTCAGTATGATTTGCCGGCGTATGGTACGCCTGCATCCCGATAGTTGAAATTCCGATGGAGGATTTGTATTTAATATTAATATTCAGTGTTCATTTCTCTGAATCCACCTCAGTTGCAGTACAGGAAGGCTCATTCTTAGGTCCTCTATTTTTCTCAATCTATACCACATCTCTTGGCAAACTAATACGTTCTTTGAGATTTCAGTATCATCTGTACATGGATAATACTCAAATCTACCTATACTCCCCAGATTTGTCACCATTTGTATTGGTTTGATGTCATCTCGCCACCTCAAACTTAATATATCCAAAACAGAATTAATAATATTTGTACCAGCCAGTAGTAATTACCAACCCGATATCTTTGTCACTGTATTATAGTACTTTTATGTTTAGTAGCGCCCAGGATTGTACTACTCCCAACCTCTGTATTTACACATGTATGGTAAAGTATGAAAAAGCTGACAAAAATAGAAAAAAAACTTGTGTCAACCATTGTCATGTCGACCTTTTGATCCTGTCTACATTTTACATGTCAACCTTTTGACCCTGATAAACTAATGCATGTCGACCATTAGAGGTCGACCTATTGAATGTAGACCTTTTTAGTGTAAATCTATAGACTGGATACCTATATTTTGGATGTTTAGGAGCGCCCAGGATTGCACTACTCCCAATCTCTGTATTCACAATTACTGACGAAATGTGGTGACATTTCAGGGAGGAGCATAATCCAGAGCAGTTTTGTTTGTGCCAGTGCGGCCAGAACTCTCTAATTTCATTCTGTACCATAAAGGTGGACTACGACTGGGAATAGCAACCTGTGCCAAGCGTATCAGCAGTGGAGCGAGGCACCTTGCCTTCTCTCATCATGCAAGGGGACTGGTATACTAATGGGGCTTGTTTGTGGCAGAAAAATGTGAAACCCCCCCAATAAATAAATAAATAAATAATAATAATAATTGCATCTACCTTTTTTGTGTCGAACCATTTCCATGTCGACCATTTGCTCCTGACAACCTTCTGACCCTGTCAACATTTTCTACTGTCTATCTATTTCATGTTGACATTCTGACCCAGTCAACCTAATGCATGTCGACCATTAGGACTGTAGACCTTTTTAGTGTAGATCTAAAAATCGACACCCCAAAATATGACTTTATCTTACACAAGACGCTGCAAAAACTATAATCCATGCTCTCCTCTCCTGCATTGATTATTGCAATAGTCTCCTTGCTGGTTTAATCAAAGGAGAGTCTTTTCACTACAATCCATTTTGAATGCAGCTGCGAGGCTGGTCTTCCTCGCCAACCATCGTCGGCTAATTTGCGCTATCAGTCCCTCCATTGGTTACCGGTATTCTGCTGTATTCAATATAAAATACTTTTACTTACGTATATGACTATTAACCAAACTGCACCAACATACATCTCTTCACTTATCTTAAAATATCTCCAAACCCGACCTCTCCACTCTGCACAAGATCTGCATCTCATCCACACGCATGGGCCCTCATTCCAAGTTGATCGCTCGCTAGCTACTTTTAGCAGCCGTGCAAACGCATAGTCACCGTCCACGGGGGAGTGTATTTTCGCTTTGCAGGAGTACGAACACCTGTGCAGCCGAGCGGCAGCAAACACATTTTGTGCAGAGCAAGACCAGCCCTGTAGTTACTTATTCTGTGCGATGATTGCTGCGACGAATGACACGGTAATGACATCAGATACCCGCCCAGCAAACACCCGGCCACGCCTGCGTTTTTCCAAACACTCCCAGAAAATGGTCAGTTGCCACCCAGAAACTCCCATTTCCTGTCAATCTCCTTGCGTTCGCCAGTGTGCGTCACTACAACCTGTGGAAAACCACGATGCTCTCTGTACCCGTACACCGCGTGTGCGAATTGCGGTACACACGCATGCGCAGTTTTGCCGTTTTTTTAAATGATCGCTACGCAGCAAACAACGGCAGCTAGCGATCAACTCGGAATGAGGGCCATTAGCTGATCTTATACCGACACCAGAATCCCGACCATTAGAAATGCCGACAGTCGGCATGCCAACTAATAGGGATTATTCCTACTCGTGTGGGAATAGAACATGTGGCGAGGGGCACTCAATGTGGGTGTAATTTATTCCTCATTTTAAAAATCATAAGGAAACAATCAACATACAGTGTCAATTAGTTCTATAATTATAAAAAAACACTTATGAATAAAGCTACTTGGACACAGTTGTTTGTGGTTTGATAGCTCTCTATCAGATATGTCCGGAGGTGGCTGCTGGAGAACATGGGAGGTCTGGTGATGGTGAGACACTGCTACGACTAATTGATGGCACCGAAATAGGACAGGCGGATTGAGCTACTGTACACTGCTGAGAAACTGATGGAAGTATAAGGACACTGCTTTGCTAAGTGACTGCTGCTTCTGGCTTGTATTAATCCAGATATCTGGAGCTATAACTAAAGAATTGATTGCATATCGTGCTGCTTCTGATATGGAAAGGGAATTGGTGCTTTCAGCTTTCATGAACTAACACATTGATTGCAGTTGTGCTGTAAACTGCTATGATTGGAGTCACAAAGCTAATTAGCTAATCTGAACTACGGATTGAACTCCAAAGGATATTTATCAGTAATGTGGTGCTGTGTGCTTTGGAACACTAACAAAGTTATTGCTACATGGTAGTTTTGGTATTGAGTGAAAATAAACAAAGCAAGCATCCTAATAGAACTGGTTACATGATACTATCAAATGTAAAGTTGCATTTCTAGAAAATATACTGTTACACTGTGGCTATAACATACAGGATCAATTGAAGAAGCAAATCTGTATTAATTATATATGGTGTACTTATTCATTTTATTTTATTTCATTTTATTGCAAATGTAAAACACCGATCATGTGTATATAGTGCTGTTGATAAACATGTGAAAATATAAAAATCAAATAATCTGTTTGGCCCGGCAGCGCTTTATTGATAAGTGTTTTTTATGTGTATTTGGTCAGATTTGGGGATTCAGTGATCTCCTTATTTAAGGCTGCAGTTGGGCCAAAGAATTAATGAGAATTTGTTTTTCACTATTGCCAAGATTTGGGATCAGTGCCTGAAAGGTTGTTCATTTTTGGGTTTGTTTTTTAAAGTTCTAAATTATTATATTAGTTTATTTAATAAAGCATCAATAAAAGTACATAAGTAACATAATATAATTAACAAAGACATTACTGAAAAGTGCAAAAACATTGCACATATTTATGGCCTCTATCCTCAGCAGCTGCTGCATAATGAATCTATCTTACATGAGACAGCGTTATTACATACTTATTAAGAGAAGAATCAATTAAACAAGTGTTAAAAGACCAAATTCCAGCAAAATACGTAAGGAGCCAAATACTGTCTTGATTAAGCAGAAAGATTTCTTCATTCTATCATGTCTAACTATCAGTATTCAGACAGAAGATGGAACCACATTGTTGACTATAATTTAGCATTATCTTAAGGATATATCACAATGATAATGCTAGGACTTTAGCTAATAATCATAAATATAAAATATTAGAAATGATTACGACGGTCAGTGTTCCGGCTCTGGGTAGAAACCAGGGAGCAACACATAGTGGTGTAGGGACAAAACATGACTAAGAGGAATGGGGGGAAAGGCTGCACAGAGTGGAGAGGAGCGGGGCAAAGGCGGCACAGGATGTAGAGAGGCAGGGGCAGGTAGGTCTCAAAACCAGATCATTCCCTCCTCCTCCTGGCTGTGAACTCGTCGCTGCAGTGGTAGCGGTTCAGCTTCAGCACCACTAAGGGTGGAACCAGGCTGCCTGTGACCCTGTGATGGCAAATTTACTGTCTGGAAGAATCTCCAGTTGGGTCCTGATGTCACTGAATTATTATAATATTATATAAAAAAAAAAAGAGGATACTGTATATTATGATTTATCAAGTTCTTCTGTATTGTATGGCCCACTAAAGCCCATGTGCACATAGTAATGAATGTTGCAATTTATAGAAGTTAATTACAAGTATACTATAAGTGTAAGTACTGTACAATCTGAATAAAAGAAGTTTGTCACAGTAGACAGTACACAGTTTGATCAAATTGTAAATGCCAAAGAACCTCATGTTTATTTCTGGTTATATTGTATATTAATATTACAGAATCTATTATACAAATAAATGTTTCTTACTGTGACTAGGGGTACATTTGCCTACACCTTGTGTCACTTTACAATGGCACCTGTATTTGGCTTGCAGAGAACCTGCAACAGCACCCCGCAGCATAGAAAGCTACCCAAGAGCCATCCAGCACATCCTTAGGAAGCAACTGGTGATCAGATTCCTGGTCCCTGGTCACACGTGAAGGGCATGAGGGTATGGAAGGACTAGTCCATGGAGCATTAGTGCCCTTTTACGCACTGTATATGCTCCATACAGCACACTCACGTATGAGCATCCTATACAGACCATATTTACACTTTTGCTGGGTGGTCTTCAGTATGCCGACTGTCGGGATCCCGGCGCACAGTATACCGGCGCAGGAATCCCGACAGCCGGCATACCGACACTTTTTCTCCCTTGTGGGGGTCCACGACTCCCCTGGAGGGAGAATAAAATAGCATGCCCGCAGCGTGGCGAGCGCAGCGAGCCCCCAAGGGGCCCATTTGCGCTCGCCACGCTGTTGGTATGCCGGCGGTCGGGCTCCCAGTGCCGGTATGCTGGTCGCCAGGAGCCCGGCTGCCGGCATACCATACTACACCCCTTTTGCTTGCTGCTCTTTCAAACATCAAGGTGTTGGCTAAAATTAGTTTCTAGCCAGTGACGGAATTATAGGGCTGGATCCACTACAGTTACCAGTGATGAAAGAGGCCCCGAGGACGTTGGGTCACTCCACCCCCTCAACTGAGGCCAGGGCCGGATTGCCCATCTGGCATATGCCAGAAGTATAGAAGAAACAAAAAAAGAGAGGAAAAGGATCTGTTTCCGTTGCACTGAAGGTTGAAAATGTAAATTTTATTAATTAATTAAAATAGACAATGTCTATTGATTGTCAGAAATATCAAAAATAAAGTTTATGCAAAATATTAAAACCATCTATAGAGACAGAGTGAAAGTTTGACAATACCGTGAATAGTAAGAAAAAGAAAAAGAAAGAATACACTGAATGTTTAAAAACAGCTGAGAATCTTTATTGTGTTTGCTTAAGCACAAACAATAAATAATAACAAAATAATAAGTACAGATACTATATATACCACATATGGAATGCTATATTATCAAATGTGATAAGTACTGTATTGCTCTCAACTGATAGGTTGGTGTACGTATAAATTAAATATAATATTACATTTATGATATAACATCTAATTCTGGCATTTGTAATGGGAATAGAAGGCCTTTGAACTCCTGGGATAAATTATAACAACTAGGTCTGACACTAACAAGTGAGAGACCATTAGATAAGATTAATATCCTGCGAATTGGAGAATAATCCCTGAACAAAATTTGTGACTGCAACAAGAGACTGTGATAACACTCCTCAATTGTAAATGTACCTGACACTATAAGTGAGAGGTCAATTACACACAAACCTGACACTATAAGTGGGAAGATTCTGGTGTTTATAGAACAATTACTCATCAATAAAAATAAATTGTGGGTAATACATCCCTAAAAGTGACTATATTTGACACTATATGTGAGAGATGAATATGCTTGTTTGTGGAGTAAGTGCTCACTCACAATAAGAAATTGTGGGAAATACTGTATATCCCTTAGTAAGATTATATCTAACACTATATGTGACAGATGAATACATTCCTAAAAACATCTATTACAATATATGATATGCAGTCAGGAATTTCTGAATAGGCCCCTTTCCCTTAGGAACAAACACCCACAATCAGTGCCAGATTAAGGTCCACATGGGCCTGGAGCTGAGATTTATGAAGGGCCTATTGTGTGTGCCGCAGGAGGTGTGATCAGCATAGTGGGGGTATGAGTACTGATGGGGGGAGGGGGGTATGACCAGTGTTGTGGGTGTGTGGTCTTAACAGGGAGTGTGGTCTACACGCCCATGAGACAGACCATTTTTGTGCCCATTAAGAGCCACCTCCCAGTCACTGCCCAGGAATTGGATACACATTGGAGGGAATTCAATTAGCATTGCATGTACGTAGCTCTCACTTTAAGTGCCTGGAGCTATAATATCTAGTACTGGTCCTCCTTACACATTATGCCACACAGAATGAGCCATAATTCACATTATGCCACACAGTGTGAGCCAAAATTCCCACAGAATGAGCCAAAATTGATATTATGCCGCACGGAATGAGCCAAAATTCACATTATACCACACGGAATGACGCAAAATTCAGATTATGCCACACAGTATGAGATAAAATTCACATTATGCCACACAGAATGAGCCAAAATTCACATTATGCCACGCAGAATGAGCCAAGATTCACATTATGCCACACAGGATGAGCCAAAATTCACATTATGCCACACGGAATGAGCCAAATTTCTCCCTGGGAGAGTGACAGCAGGGACATAGAGACAGGGAGAGTGACAGAGGGACATACGGACAGGGAAAGTGATATAGGGACAGGGAGAGTGACAGGGGGAGTGGCAGAGGGACATAGGGACAGGTAGAGTGACATGGAGAGTGAAAGAGGTACATAGGGACAGGGAGAGTGACAGTTACAGAGGGACAGGGAGAGAGACAGAGGGACATAGGGACAGGAAGAGTGACAGCAGGGACATAGAGAGTTACAGAGGGACAGGGAGAGAGGCAGAGGGACATAGGGACAGGGAGAGTGACAGCAGGGACAGAGAGAGGTACAGAGGGACAGGGAGAGAGACAGAGGGACATAGGGACAGGGAGAGAGACAGAGGGACATAGGGACAGGGAGAGTGACAGCAGGGACAGAGAGAGGTACACCAAGGAGATACGGTAGGGAGAGAGAAAAGCAGCAAGGTTAGATTACCTACTGGGCAGCGGTGAGGAGAAGGAGGCTGTGGTCAGTTGTGGTGCGGAGGAGGCTATGGTCGGCAGCAGTGCAGAGGAGGAGGCGGCTGTGGTCGGCGGCAGTGCAGTGGAGGAGGAGGAGGCTGTGGTCGGCAGCAGCGGTGTGAAGGAGGAGGCTGTGGTTGGTGGTGCGGAGGATGCGGCGGCTACTGTGGCCTTCAGTGTTGCTTTGGCTGTGAAGTCCCCCTGCGTCCAGTCCGCCTATCATTTCAAATCTGTCTCGGACCAGCAGCCAATCAGGAGCGGCTGGTCCTCATTAGCTACCGGCTTGAGCGCTCCAATTGGCGCTTGAATAGCGCCAAATTTGAAATGATGGCGGCGGGGGCCTTCAGCAGTCAGTGCGCGAAGTGTTGGTATGCCATAGCGGTGTATACCGGCCCACATCGAGCACTGTATATACCCTCTTGTGTATACACATAAATACAATATACTGTGACCACTGCACCAGCACACACAGGGATACACTGCACTGCAACAGTACATACAGGGTTACACCGCACTGCTCCAGCACACACCGTTTTACACCGCACTGCACCAGCACACAGGGTTACACCATATGGGCAGCACACACAGAGTTACGCTGCACTTCACACACCATACAGTGGCAGTACAAAGGGTTTCACCACACTGCTCCAGCACACAAAGAGTTACAACATACAGTGACAGCACACACAGGGTTACACCGCACTGCACCAGCACACACAGGGTCAATCTGTACAGTGGCAACACACACACAGCATTTGCACAAACCCACAAATGCAAATAATCAGGTATTACGTACATCTTTGAATCAGGCCCTGATGTTCTTAAATCACCATACAGGTGTGTCTTGCTGCAGCCTTGCTGCTTTTAGCAGTGTGCTGTAGTGGGACCACAATGCGAACGCAGTGCATCATGCCACGCTTGTTTGCATTGCTGCCGGCTTCCATTTAAGTGAATGGGAGGCGCACACCAGCTTCCAATCATATCTATGGCATAGCAGGAATGTGCGATTGTACGCGGCCAGCTATGCCACGGTGTGCTTGCTGCGATGCGTACACATTACAGCAAGGACAAAAAGGGACACATCTGTATGCTGCTTTACAGACAACTTCAGGGAATACAACCAAGTAGGGAAAAATCAGCTGTCCCACTCACCAATCCTGGGTTGCAGAGATCCAGTGCTGTAGTTGGTCCAGTAGACTGCACACCAAACCATAGGTTCTTCGGATGGCTGTGGGTGGCAGAGCTTAGAACAATCAGGGGAAACCCACACTGGTGACACAATTTCAGGTGTCCAGGAGTGGGGTTTATCACGACTGGGGGCGGAGCTAAGTGAGACCAGGGTGGTCCACTCTGGTGACACAGCTGTTCAAATGACCAGGAGCAGAGCTAAGTATGGCCAGGAGGCTCCCAGCCTCCCACACTGTTGGCACAGCATCGCATACCGGGGGCGGGGATTATCGTGCACAGGGGGCGGGACCTAGCGTGGCCAGGAGGGTCTTACTAGTGGCAAAGCATTGGATGGCCGGGGGGGCAGAGGTCAGAGCTGCTAGGGGGCGGAGCTTATTGCGGAGAGCGGGCAGGCCCTATCGCAGCCTGGAGGGTCACACACTGGTGGCAAATCCTCGGTTGGTGGGGGCAGAGCTTAGCACGGCCAGGGGCGGAGCATAGGTCTGCAGTGCTCCGGTGATCGGCGGCCAGGAACTGGGGTATGTATGTACAATGTTTGGGGCAGCCAGGGTGATAATGTGCTGGGCTGGTGGTTAGGGCCGGTTCTGGGGCTTTGCGCGCCCCGGGCGGCAATGGGGGCGTGGCTTCATACAGGGGGCGTGGTCATTTACGCCCCCTGTACAGACTACTGTAGAGCTCTGAAATGTGCCCCCGCTGGCCGCTGTGAAGCCCTTTGTGGAGAGGTCCTTTATTGTGCGGTGCGCGTAGCGTCTAGTTCCCTTCGTGGAGAGGACCTTTGCTGTGCGGTGCGTGATGACATCATCGCGCACCGCACAGTAAAGGACCTCTCCACGAAGGGAAACTCTAGTTTCCCTTCACAGCGGCCAGCGGCAGCGGGCAGCGGGGGGCACAGCAGCAGCGGATCTTGCCCTGGTGCGGCACCCTCCGGACGGCGCCGGCACCCTCCGGAAGGCGGCGCCCCGGGCAAAAGTCCTGCTTGCCCGTGGCAAGATCCGCTACTGCTGGTGGTCACAGTATTGACAGGAAAAACATTTTTTCCTGTCAACACTGCACTGTAGGGAATCCTGTGGGCCTATTTTCATAGGAGGCCTGGAGCTGCAGCTCCATCCGCCCCATTGTTAATTAAGCCGTGCCCCCAATCTAATAACTATCAATATTTCAGCTGTATAATAGTGAGAGGCGGAGCATATAGATATTTTCAAAGACAATTTATCTAAGTGATATATTACATTGGAGTTAATTAGATATGTGCAATACAGATGGTGTAATTGTTCGCATTACTGCCTCACAGCACCGAGGTCATGGGTTTGATTCCCACCATGGCCCTAACTGTGTGGAGTTTGTATATTCTCCCTGTGCTTGCGTGGGTTTCCTCCGGGTACTCTGGTTTCCTCCCAAAATCCAAAAATATACTGGTAGGTTAATTGGCTCCCAACAAAATTAACCCGTGTGTGTGTGTACATGTGATAGGGATTCTAGATTGTAAACTCCACTGGGGCAGGGACTGAAGTGAATGGGCAAATATTCTATGTAAAGCACTGCGGAATATGTGTGCGCTATATAAATAACTGGTAATAAATAGATATACAGGACCCTATTTATTCCATCATAATACTTCTATTTGTTGTAATGTCAAGCTGTCTTTATATATAGAAACAGTTACAATTCCAGGCAATGTGCCAAGTGTGCCTTGGATGAGCTAAAAAGTAACATTTGAATTAGATGTCAGGTATCACTGAAACATTGTTTGAAACAAGATATTCTGTATCATCTATTCACATAAACACAGTGACTCAGGAAAAGCAAACACAATAAAGACGCTCAGCTGTTTATAAACATTCAGTGTATTCTTGATTTTTATTTTTCTTACTATTCACAGTATTTTCAAACTTTCACTCTGTCTCTATAGATGGTTTTAATATTTTGCATAAAATGTATTTTTGATATTTATAACAATCAATAGACATTGTCTATTTTAATTAATTAATAAAAGTTAAATTGTAAACCTTCAGTGCACCGAAAACAGATCCTTTTCCTCTGTTTTGTTTCTTCTATACAAAGTCAAAAACTCAACATGACAATGGTTGACACAAGGCTGTGTTTTTTTATTTTGTTTCTTTTGGGGGTGTCATTTTGTAGGTTTCATCATATGTGACTACAATCAGTGGAAACGTGTACCCTTGCGGGCTCTCTTCATTCACCACACTTCAGGCAAGGTGGCTTGCTTGGCTACCGCTGCGCTCACCACAGATCACTGGGGCAGATGTATTAACCTGAAGAAGGCATATGGAAGTGATAAACCAGTGATATGTGCAAGGTGATAAACACACCAGCCAATCAGCTCCAATATGTAAATTAACAGTTAGGATCTGACTGGCTGGTGTGTTTATCACCTTGCACAAATCACTGGTTTATCACTTCCTTATGCCGTCTACAGGTTAATACATCTGCCCCACTATTCCTAATCATACAGTAGTCCACGTGGATAGTAAATCAATAAGAAGTTGGGAAGACATGTAAAACAAAAAACAAAAATTGTGTTGGCCATTTGTGTGCCGACCATGGTCATGACGACCTTTTGTACCTGTTGACCTTTCATCTGTCAACCTTGTGTACCTGTTGACCTAATGCATGCTGACCATATGGTGTCGACCTATCATCCTGATGCCATAGGGATTAAGACACGCATATTAAATACCTTAGAGTAGAATGAGAAGTCATGGAATTGCTTATGGTTTGTAGATATATTTCTGAAAAACATCTGCTAATTCCTGTATTTCCAGCTGTCTTATGCTTTGAAAGCACCAGTATAATTTCATCCTTGTGAGACGCACAAACTGATCAGGCAGTTAAGTCCAGGAACATATGTACAATATATTTTCCTGGCTGATATTTCTTTTTTCTTTTTGTTGAATGCAATGAAGTAAATCACATGCATGGAATCTAGTCTTGTGAAATGACCCAAAGCAGGAACACTGCTTTTATTTTATTAGCATGTAATTCTACTGGGGCAAACATTACATATCTAACATCCTCTGTCTGTGATCTGTGCATGTGGAGAAAGTGTCTCTCATCCTGGAATGCATCTGCAATGTTGTAAAAATGTTCCCTACAAAATAACTCTTCCTCTAAGAAACAATGTCCTTTTTTTAAATGTGTTATGTTACGCCTGCAAAAAAACTGGCAATTTACAATACATGCTCTATTATTTAAGTTCCACTTCTGGAGAACAAAGCACAAATATATTTCCAATTTTAACGTTCACCACAAGGGGGACACAGAGATCACTATATGCACGTGCTACGCACACATCAGTAAGCCAAGAGTAACACTTTCAATTCTAATATTTTATATATATATATATATATATATATATATATATATATATACATACATATATACATACATACTAAAAATATAGAGATTTCAATTAAAACTGCAATTAATATTCAATTACTTTGTCCAATGAAAAGAAAAACCACAAACAATGAAGGGAAAAACAAACAAGAGGCAAGCTGTATTCAGCATTTTGCAAAGTCAATTGCAGGTCATGTAAGGCAATGACTGTTTTTCACGGACTTTTATTTTCCCTTAGATCATCATTAAAGTATCCTTTTAATAAGCAAAAATAAGGTATACATACAAATAAGTCATCATATTTTCTTTGTATAATAAAGGCATGCAATTAATATTAGGCGTGCTACATAACAAGCAGGATAAAAATAACACATTTAATGCTCTACCAACCAGTTATTTGGAAATAGGACAGAACCATGACCCTTAAACAGGTAACGGATTAAAATGTAAGTTATTATACAGCAGGGCCGTAACTAGGTGTGTGCTGAGTGTGCTCGGCCCACAGCGCATATGCACTGAGGACGGAGAACTGGAACATCTTTCCCTCCACAGCCACCCCCATCCAGCACAGCTGGCCAGTACCCGTAATCACATCAATCTGCCATCGCTGCCCGCCGGCAGCTTCAGCGCTGCCACTTGCCTGTCTCCCTTGAAGGGAGTACTTTCCAGGCTGTCAGCAACCCCTCCCTGCGGACGCCCACCCGCGTCCACCACGGCCTGCTAGCACCCTCGATCACATCAATCTGCCGCCCGCCACTTCAGCATTGCCGCTTGCCTGTCTCCCTTGAAAAAGCAGTCCACAGCGGCACCTATTGTAGTTTCAGCTGCATTAGGATTAAAACAGAGCTTCGGAGCTCGACCTTCCACACACACGTGAGTGTAGGAAGGAGAGTCCGGAGCAGTAGAGGAGCAGACTGGTAAGGCACAGAGGCGAGGGGGGAATTTAGAATTTAAATACAGCGGCCATCTTAATATGGGGGTAGGGTTTTTAAAAACAGTGGCCAGCACGACATGTGGGTAGGGAGGATTTAAATACTTTGGCCAGCATAATATGTGGGTGACGGGGGGATTTAAATACAGTGGCCAGCTTAAACACACATGGGCTCAGCAGTTTCACACTGATAGTCCCTCACTGTTCCCTACACTCATCCTCACAGCATCCTACATTCACATTCACTGCATCCTACATTCACCTTCACTGCACCCTACACTCACCCGCACTGTTCTTACTCCCACACAGGGCCAGCCAGCCCCCAAACCTTGCTGGCATCTGCTGAAATCATGCCGCCGCTAGATAACTATTGGTTGGACCCACCCCACCCTCCTGTCATACTGGGAGCAATAATTGCAAGAAACAGCTCTGCTCCTACCCTCCCTTACTGCTCTCTCTAAGAACCCTCACTCACTGCTCCCTACATTCACCCACACTGCTCCCTACACTCACCCACACTGCTCCCTACACTCTCCTTACTGCTCTATACAACAATCCTCACTCACTGCTACCTACACCCATCCTTTATGCTCCCCAGCCACCCTCACTGCTCTCTACTCCTACCCTCCATTGCTACGCTCTACACCAACCATTACTCACTGCTCTCTCCACCCACTCTCATTGCTCCATACATCTAACCTCACTCACTGCTCCCTACACTCACCCTCATTCACCCTCACTCACTGCTCTCTACAACGACCCGCACTCACTGCTACCTACATCCATCCTCTATGCTCCCCACCCACCCTCACTGCTCTCTACTCCTACCCTCCCTTTCTGTGCTCTACACCGACCGTTACTCATTACTCCCTCCACCCACCCTCATTGCTCCCTACACTCACCTTCACTCATTATCCCTACACCTGACCTCACTGCTCTCTCACAAATTACACACTACACACAAATAAAAACCACTACGGCGCTCCTAGATCAGACTTAGGCAGTGGGGGGAGGAGGGGGGATATTATAATAAACAAAGATATTGAATATTATGAATTTATTGTTCTTCAATGTAATAGTTGAATTCTAATTCCCCTCCCCCTTCCCACCTCTGCCTAAGTCTGATATTGCAGCACTACTAGTGTTTTAAATTGTCAATAATACTGTGTAGCATACTGTAAGGGGCACTACTGTGTGGCATAATGTGTACAAGGGGTACTACTGTGTGGCATACTGTATGTAAGGGGTACTGTTTTGGCATACTGTGTATAAGGAGTACTACTGTGTAGTATACTGTATATAAGGGGTACTACTGTGGCATACTGTGTATAAGGGGTACTACTGTGTGGCATACTGTTTATAAGGAGTACTACTGTGGCATACTGTGTATAAAGGGTACTACTGTGGCATACTGTGATGGCTGGAAATTTAAAGGTTGGAGTAGACCAGCATATGGAGAGGGAGGGAGAGAGCCAGACTCTGCACTGACAGTGAGCGCAGGATACAGTCAGTGCTCAGTGTTGGAGCCACTGTCCAATCAAATCTGCCTTACTGACAGGGGTGTGCTCCAAAGTGAGGTGAAGGCATGTCACTGAGGCAGATGTGTTGATGCCTCTACTGTTTTTTTCTCAATGGGCTCTACCTGCCATAATGGAAAAAAAAGGACTCTACCTACCGTAATGTGTAAAAGGGAGCTCTGCCTGCTGTAATGTGTAAAAGGGGACTCTGCCTTCTGCAGTGTGTAAAAGGGGGCTCTACCTGGCATAATGTGGAAAAGGGCATTTTTCTGCCCTAATGTGTAAAAGGGGACTCTAGATGCCGTAATGTGTAAAAGGGGACTCTACCTGCTGTAATCTGTAAAAGGGGACTCTGCTTGGTGTAATGTGTGATAGGGGCTCTACCTGGTGTAATGTGTGACAGGGGGCTCTACCTGATGTAATATGTAAAAGGGGCTCTACCTGGTGTAATGTGTGTATTTGGTGCTACTGTGCAGTGTAATTTGAATAATGGAGACTACTGTGCAGCGTAATATGACTTGGTATTATGTTGTGGCCACGCCCCTTCCTCATGAAGCCATGCCCCCAATTTTTTGTTGTACGCCTATGGCGTGCACTGGCCCTATTTTAAATACAGGGGGGTCACCAATGCTGTTTCTTGCACACAGCGCTAAAAGGTCTAGTTGCAGCACTGTTATACAGTACCAAGGGAAAATAAACTTGGAAGGCTATAACTCATTGGATCAGACCTTTAAGAGAATTTCCTGGACAGCCATTATACAGTATACAGTAAGTACTGAATGAAACTTTTTTTTTTTTAAGGTCTAAAGCACCACTAACTAGAGCTGAGGGAAGGATCAGTTCAATACAGTTTCTTTTCTAGCACAGAAGAATAAAGGGGGTCATTCCGAGTTGATCGTAGCTGTGCTAAATTTAGCACTAATTCCTAAGCAACACATGAGGCTGAGTGTCACACTGTATATTATTTACAATATACAGACAGACATTGGGAGATAAAGATGACACAACTCTAGAGATAACTTTAGCTTGGAACTTGAGTTAGATTCCAGAGCAGGGATCTTGGACGTATTCTGGCATAAAGATACAACTTTCACTTCAGACTTAATTGAGCGATGGTGGAGAAGGGTCTGAGCTCCCTTCACCCTGGAAGTACGTGGGCAGGAGGGGGAACTTCCTAAACCAATGAATGTAGAGTAAATATAACTCTAAACTCTAAATGGAGCAGTGTCCAGGGCCCTGGTCTAGCTGACCCAGGCGTATCAGATCTCGCCATGGCATTTTGAAACTTCCTAGTGGCTTCTATGCCATGAAGAAGATAACGAAGTCTGCAGAATATTAATTTAATGTGGGAGGGTTTTAATGTAATGTAGTGAAGGTAACTGAGGTTATTGTGGGAAATTAAGAACACAAAATGGGGCTGTAAATGTAATATTTGTGTGGTGAGGACTATTATGTATACTACATTCCTTAGCTGGTTCAAGTCATTTCTCACCGGCAGTTCACAGAGAGTTTCACCTGGAGTATACTTATCACCAGTGCCACTGCCATGTGGTGTGCCACAAGGTTCTATACTATTCCTCATGTTTTTCTGCAGTATACATGCTACCACTGGGTGAAATAATCAGGCGTCGTGGCCTGGTCTACTACTGCTATGCAGATTATACAAAACTGTACCATCCCTTTGCTCTAGGTACTGAGAACCCATAACAACTCTAATGGCTGTCTAGCTGAGCTCCAGGAGTGGATGAGTGTCAGCTGGCTATGATTGAATCCTGATAAAACAGAGGTCCTTATGATGGAACCTCAACATCAAAGGACAAAACTACAGCATAATCAAACAACTGGATTTACGCTTGGGGTTTGGAATTACAAAACACTTTGGTTTGACTTGACACTTAAACGTCAGGTATCAGCCAAAATCAAATCCTCATTCTTTCATCTGAGGAACATAGCCAGATTCAAGCTCTTAATTCCTTCTGAAGATCTGGCAAAAGTCATACATGCATTTGTATCACTCAATTAGACTACTGCAATGCCCTATACTGTACCTTGGTCTTCTAGCAAAAGAATTGCACCGCTTGCAGCTGGTACTAAATGCAGCTGCCAGACTGTCAACCAACCAGCCCTGTTATAGACATATAACACTCAATCTCAACTCCCTCCACTGGCTGTCTGTAAGATGGCTTATCTTTTTTTATTATTGGCTTGCTACTTTCAAAGCCCTACATGACCAAGGCCCAAAAGTACCTGAAGCAGCTTCTGATTCCTTATTGCACAGCTCACTTACTGCAATATGTAGATGAAAGACTTTTAGCGGTACCTAAAATCTCCTAGAATTCATCTGGTGGTCGAGCTTTTAACTATGCGGCTCTTACTCCGTAAAACTCACAGAGAGGCCCCAACTCTAGAATCCTGCAAAAACAGACTCAATACTTTCCTGTTTACTCATCCATTACATTAATGTCCCTTTAGTATCTCCATGCTCTCTGTATATTATGAAAAGCTTTTCTGCATTTCACTGTTTCTATACCGTATTATATTCATTCCATCTGTTAAGCACCCCGAGTACTAAAGGAGAAAGTGCTATATCAATAAAATAATAATAATAATAATAATAATAATAATAATAATAATTATTATTATTATTATTATTATTTGGGGACTATAAATGTAATATAGGCATAGGTATGCAGTAAGGATCCCAGTGATGAAACATGTAGGGACATGGCCTAGTGCACTGATGTTGTGACATGGATCATCCTGCTGCATGCTACAGTGCTGTATGTAAGTTCTTCATGCTGTGCATGTTACACTCAAGCTGTACAAAAATCGCAGTGGTTGGGCTGTTACCGTTGGTACATGATTCATGAATTGATTTACATTTTTTGGCTGCCTATTAAATTTATTGGGTCATTCACTATGGGGAGCATTCTGTAGTTCCTTTAACAGAAAAGAACATATACACACTGCTCAAAAAAATAAAGGGAACACTTAAACAACACAATGTAACTCCAAGTCAATCACACTTCTGTGAAATCAAACTGTCCACTAAGGAAGCAACACTGATTGACAATCAATTTCACATGCTGTTGTGCAAATGGAATAGACAACAGGTGGAAATTATAGACAATTAGCAAGACACCCCCAATAAAGGAGTTGTTCTGCAGGTGGTGACCACAGACCACTTCTCAGCTCCTATGCTTTCTGGCTGATGTTTTGGTCACTTTTGAAAGCTGGCGGTGCTTTCACTTTAGTGGTAGCATGAGACGGAGTCTACAACCCACACAAGTGGCTCAGGTAGTGCAGCTCATCCAGGATGGCACATCAATGCGAGCTGTGGCAAGGTGGTTTGCTGTGTCTGTCAGCGTAGTGTCCAGAGCATGGAGGCGCTACCAGGAGACAGGCCAGTACATCAGGAGATGTGGAGGAGGCTGTAGGAGGGCAACAACCCAGCAGCAGGACCGCTACCTCTGCCTTTGTGCAAGGAGGAACAGGAGGAGCACTGCCAGAGCCCTGCAAAATGACCTCCAGCAAGCCACAAATGTGCATGTGTCTACTCAAACGATCAGAAACAGACTCCATGAGGGTGGTATGAGGGCCCGAAGTCCACAGGTGGGGGTTGTGCTTACAGCCCAACACCGTGCAGGATGTTTGGCATTTGCCAGAGAACACCAAGATTGGCAAATTCGCCATTGGCACCCTGTGCTCTTCACGGATGAAAGCAGGTTCTCACTTCTCATTGGCCTGACTGCCATTAGGTACCGAGATGAGATCCTCAGACCTCTTGTGAGACCATATGCTGGTGCGGTTGGCCCTGGGTTCCTCCTAATGCAAGACAATGCTAGACCTCATGTGGCTGGAGTGTGTCAGCAGTTCCTGCAAAGATGAAGGCATTGATGCTATGGACTGGCCCACCCGTTCCCCAGACCTGAATCCAATTGAGCACATCCGGGACATCATGTTTCGCTCCATCCACTAACGCCACCTTGCACCACAGACTGTCCAGGAGTTGGCGGATGCTTTAGTCCAGGTCTGGGAGGAGATCCCTCAGGAGACCATCCGCCACCTCATCAGGAGCATGCCCAGGCGTTGTAGGGAGGTCATACAGGCACGTGGAGGCCACACACACTACTGAGCCTCATTTTGACTTGTTTTAAGGACATTACATCAAAGTTGGATCAGCCTGTAGTGTGTTTTTCCACTTTAATTTTGAGTGTGACTCCAAATCCAGACCTCCATGGGTTAATAAATTTGATTTCCATTGATAATTTTTGTGTGATTTTGTTGTCAGCACATTCAACTATGTAAAGAACAAAGTATTTAATAAGAATATTTCATTAATTCAGATCTAGGATGTGTTATTTTAGTGTTCCCTTTATTTTTTTTAGCAGTATATATATATATATATATATATATATATATATGGGTGGTCTTCAGTATGCCGAATGTCGGGATCCCGGCGCACAGTATACCGGTGCCGGAATCCCGACACCCGGCATACCGACATGTATTCTCCCTTGTGGGGGTCCACGACCAACCTGGAGGGAGAATAAATAGCACCGTACCCGCAGCGTGGTGAGCGCAGCAAGCCCGCAAGGGGCTCATTTGCGCTCACCACGCTGTCGGTATGCCGGCGGTCAGGCTCCCGGCGCCGGTATGCTGGTCGCCGGGAGCCCGGCCGCCGGCATACCATACTACACCCATATATATATATATATATATATGTATATATACACACACACACATACACAATGCCAGTATACAAATTTTGTAAATTGGGAAAAGTATGAAGAGGATATGTGGAAAATGAAATTAATGCTAATGTATTATAAGACTTGGATGATTAATGGAATACGGTTGGCTTTATACAGTGTGACACCACAAACATGAATACATACACTGCAATAAGATTGTAGATTTACCAGTTAATATTAAAATATTATTGCAATCTGCTTTATGGGGTTCAGTGGACCTATGAGCCCACAACACATGTTGCAGATGTACCATGAGAAACCGGTATATACCCAAATGGTTTGGGATTTCAAGGGCCAGAGGAAACATCGTTAATGATAAAAACAGGAGTATGGCACTGGCCCCAGTTCTATAAAGAATCAGAACTACAATAAAAGATCACAGTGTGGCTTTAATAACAAGGTAAAACTTGATCTGAATAGTGGTAATGACAATCCCCGCTATAGAAAAATGCATTTTGCAGGTTAATGAGCTTCATATTTTCCATAAGCTAATGTCCTTAATACCGCGGCAGTGTAGACAGGTTCATTATCAACACCTGAGGTATTCTAGACCTGGAATTTAAAACTACAGTACATCATATATTGATGCCTCTGTTTACAGACACTATAAAGGCTTCTGCGGCACAAAAGCACTGTCCAATATAAAATGGAATTTAAAATAATCACAACCACACCTCAAGGCAGGTTCACTCCTTTATGTGAGTGACAGCTGCTACAGGGCATGTTCTGCTGAAATAAAATCATGTGTCACGCACGGGTCACCTTAGTAAGATGGGGCATTTGTCCCACCAAGAAGACAGGATGTCCTGATTAGCTGGCTGACAAATTCTGGGGAAAGTGTTGAGGTTTAAACTACAATAGGAATAGTACAGTCTTTATCCAGACACACTGTGTTTTTTTTTATTATTAAACTACTTTTGCATCTGTTGTCGGAGACTTGCCACATTTTTAGTGTGGTTATTTATTATGAAGGTACCAAAGCAAATATCAGATATCTACTGTGTTCCCTCTGCTATCATTCACAAAAAGAGTTCCCATATCTATCTATGGGGATTGAGATAATGGGAAATGTATTAAGCTCAGAAACCGTTAGCCTTCAAATCTTGGACCGGACAGTTAACACCATCTTTATATGGCATTCTACACTACAGCAGATTGCATTATAGGCTACAGCAGACCTCCCAACCATCCCTATTTTGGCAGGTCAGTTCTGCTTTTCAAGTCTTGTCCAGCCTACGGGCTGAATTGTCCTGCAGTGTGGAAAGGTTGGGACGGCAGCTCGCTAGTGTGATAATAATTTTTTGGGGGTGACCACACCTCTAATGTGATGTGCGATAATGGAATAATATACAGCCACACTCTTTTTGTGTGGCATGTGCACAAATTCCTGATATCAGACTCCCAAATGTTGGGAGGTAAGGGCTACAGTATTGCAGCTATTAGGGTAGGAATCCTTCGGATTGCTCTTCAGCAGTGAATACTCACACATACTGTATGCCACCCAACAGCATGAGAGGTATGAAATTAGAAGTAAAGTGACAACCTAAGACATTACTTTCCTTTTTACTCTTCAGTTGGATGAGCTCTTATCGGAGCCCATGTCCTGGCAAGAGACAGTTGATAAATGCCACATAAATACACTTTCATATTGCTACAATACGAATTATATGCAACAACCAGCTGTTCTACCCGTTGTTCGCACGGGAGTTTTTGATTTGCAAGGTTGTACATAGAAATGATTGTTAAAAATCTGGTAAATCTATAAGGATGTAAATTTGAGACGTCATAATGTACGTAACTATTAATCCATGGTTCTTGCAGTTACCCGAGGAGCACCCGTAGCAGATACGGTAAAAAGTGACAGGACTATTTTTGTAGTTTATTAAATTCTACACACTGGAGGTACAATCTAAATTTTGAGCTGATTGTCCGTTTGGGCGTTATCGTTCACGCATTGCAAGCCACGCATCGCTAATGAAGTCATTGTCTCAACCCCCTTTTCATCCCCTTAGGGGAGGTTTAATAAAATTATAATTACGTAGTTTCCTATTTCCCTCCTGCAGAATACCGATGGTATATGTCAGCTTCCTAACAGATCAAGAAGTAAGAGAATTAGCGATGAGTCTGTCAGTGAGTGAGTGAGTGAGTGAGTGAGTGAGGGCTTTCACATTAATACATTAATATATATATATATATATATATATATATATATATATATTTAGTGGTAAATTCACCCTTTAGGCTTATTTAATCTAACTGAGGTTGCATTGTTCTGGGCTGTGGCCGACTAGACGAACCGAAGTCATACCAGTAGCAGGTCCTGTTAGCATGTGAGTTTGGATAAACATAGCTCAGTATCAGATCCTTATAACAGCAGCTGCCTAACCCTTTTGTCACTATCTCTATCTAAGATCACTCTGACCTAGCTCCATGAGCTTGGGAACCAAACAGGTGATAAAAAGGTGATGTCCCCATTGTGAAGGAGTTTCTACTGGGGACAGTATAACCATTGAAACTGACTCTTCAGCCAGACTGGGTATCCTGTAATCTCTTTTGAAGATTGCTGAAACACCACAAAGACTATTATGTGGTGAGCCTGTAGATGCAGGAAAACTGTGGGCCTGGCTCCTACCACACTGGTAGAGGGGAGAACATCAAGCCAAGTTGCTAAGACCAAAAGACCATAGACTTAAGATGATAGTAGTACTCAGGCTAGTGTGGTATAGTTAAATGAGTGTGAAAATGCCTTGTATGTGATATATTTATAACATTTGTGTTCATGTAAAATAAAGGTATAAATATCCTTTATAACTGCTGTTGCCCTAAGGGTAAGGTGTACCATTGTTGCAGGGCCATCTTTACAGCATTATAGGCGCTGGGCAAAGCAATATATTGGGTCCTCTACACACCCATTTACGGGAACCTACTACAAAAAACAATCATACCATGACCCTACTGCAGTCCTGCGCCGTGTACCCACATGCTGCCAGTGAATGTCTGTTAGCACTCTGATTGGTGGATAGCTCCAGCCATCCACCAATCAGAATGCAAGGTCTGGCTGCAGGCTGACAGGCAGTTAGACAATGCAGCCTGCCACTGATTCTGTGGCCACCACCCACTCCTGCTCAAAGGCCCTTAGAACTGCTGCCCAGTGTTGCATTGTGGCATGTAAGGTAACTATGCCCGACCAGCAGGTCACGTGGGCCAAAACTTAACCAGGTAATGTATGGCACTTTCCCATAAGGAGGCAGGGTTGCTTAGCTTTAGTTTAGTTTTAGTCCTGCCAAAATAAGCAGCCACTTACTGTATCTGTTTTAAACTGGTCAAACACAGATCCCATAGAACATATTGCAGTTGTTGTCCCTATAAATATGTGATTGGGTTTACAGACCTGATACTGTATTCTGCTCATTTCATGTTCATTTGCAATGAGGTAATCATACAGCAACAGTATAATCTGTTATATAGTTCTTGTCATTGATCATAAAGGATCATGTAATATGGTCAAAGGAATAAAAGGAATAAAAAGAAAGGGTAAGCAGGTCATGTGTTTGCTGTGTACATTTCTTTTTCGGTTTTAAAGAGCTGGTAAATCTGGGAAAGCTATCAAACGCCCTTATATTGTTCACTTAACAATCTCTACATTATCCAACAAAATACAGCAGAAGAATGCCATGCAAATATTTTCTCTAAACACTTTCCCAGCTTGCAACTGTTCATCATCACACAACGACAAGACCTAATTCAGTTATTGTGGTTAGGATCCATTTTTACTAAATGATGGAAACAATCGCGTATTGTTTCTAGTAGAAATTAAAACAAATATTTGTTGAAATAATAATGGTAGGGCAGAAGAAATCTTGGCTGTAGAAGAGCGGAGCAGACTCATTTTGTGAATACAATTAGAGAAGTCTTTGTCTCGTTGTATTTTATCTGTGCAGTGTATACGGATACACCACTTCCATTTAAGGCAGAGGTTCTCAAACTCGGTCCTTGGGAGCCCACACAGTGCATGTTTTGCAGGTAACCCAGCAGGTGTACAGGTGTATTAATTACTCACTGACACATTTTAAAAGGTCCACAGGTGGAGCTAATTATGTCACTTGCGATTCTGTGAGGAGACCTGCAAAACATGCACTGTGTGGGCCCCCGAGGACCGAGTTTGAGAACCTCTGATTTAAGGCATTATATGTAAATTGTGAATGATAGCTGGAACAGTTGAAAAATAGAGAAACAAGAAAAAATGAAAAGGACTTAGATGTTTCATATATATGCATACAGAGGGGCATTTATGATGATCTGTCTGCATGTTTATTATGCTTTATTTATTGCTTTTATTTTTATATTATTATTTGGTCCAATAAAGTATATGCTCTCTACAAGCCAGTATGCTCAGGCTACACCGACATGATTCTTTTGGCTCAGTCCAGCTATGGAGCCAATCAGAAGACATTCTCCCACCACATGCTGTGATCTGTTGATCATTACCACCTGATAACCAGATCAATGAGCAATGTACCCAAATTAGTTGGTCAAACTGGGTTGATACGGGTGCTCAGGTGTCGCACCGAGCACTTCAAATACCTACCAGTCACTCCTCCATTTCTTGGTCAAACAAGATATGGGAGTGATAATTATTTCTATTTTGTACCATAAATTACAATATCTGACCCAATATGATAGGCAGTATTGCATAGAAGTCCAAAGTAACAGAAAATATCACACACTTGCCCTCTAATTATACCCTTTCTTTAGAGTAAATACCTTATAAAAAGGTTTACATTCCACTAGTCTGTGCTGATAATATATTTTTACCATATTGGTTACATACAGTTGCCCATAGTAGATATTTAGCTTTTTCCATTATTGCTCTCCTTATTGGGATCCGGCCAAAATATTAGCAGTCGGGATACTGATGGTCAGAAGACCAACAGTGGGATATCGATGGCCAGAATAGAGAAGCATTGAAAATCCATAATTAAATATCTATAATCAATAATGTACACATAAAATTATAGGTATGTATAGTGGCCCTCATTTCGAGTTGTTCGCTCGTTGCCGATTGTCTCTATTTTGCGATTAGTCGCTTACTGCGCATGCGCAATGTTCGCAGAGCGCATGCGCTTAGTTATTTTACTCAACAGTTAGGTATTTTACTCACGGCATTACGAGGAATTTTCTTCTTTCTGGTGATTGACAGGAAGTGGGTGTTTCTGGGCGGAAACTGAACGTTTTATGGGTGTGTGTGAAAAAACGCTGCCGTTTCTGGGAAAAACGCGGGAGTGGCTGGAGAAACGGGGGAGTGTCTGGGCGAACGCTGGGTGTGTTTGTGACTCAAACCAGGAACGAAACTGACTGAACTGATCGCAGTGGCAGAGTAAGTGTCGAGCTACTCAGAAACTGCTAAGAAATTTCTATTCGCAATTTTGAGAATCTTTCGTTCGCAATTCTGCTAAGCTAAGATTCACTCCCAGTAGGCGGCGGCTTAGCGTGTGCAATGCTGCTAAAAGCAGCTTGCGAGCGAACAACTCGGAATGAGGGCCAGTGTTCCAAAGTCCACTAAGATCAATATTCTACATAATAAGAGATGAGCGGTTTAGTTTTAGTTTTACTAAAAACCAAATACACCCGAAATTTGGGGATCCTAATACAACAGAGTCCAGACTTGGATCAATTTTGGGGATCTGAGTGGACCGAGAAACGAGTCAGATCTTCTCGCAAGTTCGGAATTCGTATTTACAAAATGAATATGGGGTTCTGAATTGCATGTAAGTCTTGCCATCATGATTTTAAGTGCCATTTCATTCTAGAAAGTTTAAGGTTGAGGGTGACAAAATTGCCAGGAAATAACTGAAAATTAATGTTATTGATGTTAATAATACTATAGGACAATGGTTTCCAAACGCGGCATCCAAGGCATCCTTACAGTCCAGGTTTGAAGGTTGGCCATGTTTGAGCACAGGTGAATTACAGATGTAACCATGTTCATCTTGCTACGATGTAGCATGCTATATGGCGTGCAGGGCTGCAACTATTCACAGCTGGAGACCCAGATAAAAAAAATGAACCCAAAACACTTGAAAGTGGTTTTGCAAAACACGGGGCCTGCACACATTTCTACTGTAAATTGTTGCCAACTGCTCAAGTGCATAATATGACATTCCTTACTAGGAAACTCTATTCATCAGCTATAAAGTTACAGAAAACCTTTGGATCTGTGATTAATTTTTCATCAAGCAACTAGTTATTTTCTTTTCAACTCGTTGTATATTGCAGATACTCCTTAATATAAGTACACATATCTGTGATTGCTAAGTATGCACTATGATCTGCCTGCATAAGAGAAACCTGCAGCAACTACATTTTCAAATACTAACGGTAGAATATCTTTTCATTGCTACAAATCATATTTTGATCATTAAGGGACCAGTTTATCACAATATGTATCTGAGGCTGCGGATGTGATAAAATCGACCCAAACCACAATGCGATTATTGATTACATCGCATGGATTTATGCGAGAAAGTTCTGTCCCTGCATTGCCACTCTGCAGACGTATCGGGGTTGTTTATTCATAAAAAATACCCAGGGTATGTGCTGCGCATGCGCCGCTGCCTACGACATTCCAGCTACCACCTGCCACCGGGCACCCCCCGTCACTGCAGCTCAAACACACCAGAGGCAGGGACTCACCTACACAGGGACCAGAAATCGGTGCTCTTGGAGGGCTGTTGGTTATCAGGGCTCACTGCTGCTGTGACTGCCAGTACTGTAAAGTGAGCTGCTGCATTGCAGCATCACTTTACTGCACCGGGGGCACCAGCAGCAGCAGGGAGAACCGATGACCAGCAGCCGACACAGACACACCGACTGCCGATTCCTGGGTAGGTAGTACATATTTTTATTTACTTCTTTTTTATTAACAAAGTGATCAGCTTGTGTGTCCATTGGGCATACAAGCTGATGCACAGCTTTCTTTGCTTGCGGGAATAGTAAATAAATTGGTCCCTTAAACTGCTAGTTTCAATCCAATAACTAACAACGGCAGACTCAGAGTAGGATTTGTGATATAATAAATACAGTTCCTCCCAGTGGTGCAAGCAGACTATGTACAATAATTTGGGTTTTATGTCTTTTAGCATAAGAAAACAGCTTCCTGCTCTGTTTGCTGAAACACAATTTCTGCTGGGAAGAGATCTGGTTTCTGGAGGTTACACAAATATTGATTGATAATGAACAAATCTAAGGCTCTGGGTTTTCAAGTAAATAGAACATGTATTTTTTTAGGCATGAAAAAACTAACGGAAATAATATTTTTAAAATCTTATTCAATATACTACTCTAATGGCCCATACACACTAGAAGACATTTTCCATAGAGCGATAACGACGGGTGTGAACGATTAAATTGTTCAGATCGTTCTAGTGTGTACACAGCAAACGATGAACGATGCGTGCAACCGTGGTAGTTGGAAGCAGGTTGTCAGTCGTCCATGCATGCAGCTCAATCTCCTCAATCCCAGCAGAGCAGATCGTTAGTCGTTCAGATCGTTTGAAACAAAGCTCAGTGTGTACACTCAATCTCGTTTGTCATGGAGTTCAAGGGAAATTGCTCCTCTTTCACACTGTTCATCTTTCACATCTTTCAAGTCATCTAGTGTGTATGGGCCTTTAGTTTATCAGAATAGCCTGATTTATTTCAGATTATATTTTTAACATAAACTTGACAATGATTTGCATATGTACATCTGGTCTACGTTCCCACACATCAAAAATATTTCCTAATGTTAAGAAACTGGATCGATAGAAGTATGCCTTTTCTGCAGTACAGTATTTCCTATGCCAGAAAATGAGTATGAGAAAATACAGCCATATGGAAGTAATTGACCTTTATAGATATTCTCCCTTGTCATAGAAGAAAAACAGCACATTATTCTATCAACCTATTGGGACTCTCAATGAATGTAATACATCCTCTGTCTCTGTAAAGTGTAAAGGTCATATACTTTACTCCCAGGCAGGCCAGGGCCCTTCAGTTTTCTATCTGACAGTACATTTGGAAGAATTCTTACAGCTCATAAGTCATTCTTAGAGAAACTAAGCTAATTAGGGTAAAAAGAAACTGCAGATATAATTCTTTGCAACTATGACTCCCACATGTAATTCCAGGAAATAGGTTTATATCATACTTGCCTACTCTCCCGGAAGCTGCGGGAGGCTCCCGTGTTTTTGGGTTTCCCCCGCACCCCCGGAAGAGTAGGCAGGTCTGCCACATCCTGCTCGCACCCTAGTGATGCGGGCAGGATGAAGAGATACACTCCCGTATTCGCAAGTCCGTGAGGTGTGGAAGGGGTCAAAATTACGCAAATCGCGTCATTTTAGCCCCACCCCTTCCTGCGGACACGCGAATCGCGGCATTCTCTCGATGGAGGCGGTGCTTAATGTTGTCACAGCCCGTCCCTGCCCTCCAAAGTCTCCTGCAGTGTCTCCTCTCTGGGCTTCTTCTGGAGAGGAGATATTTAAGTAGGCAAGTGTGGTTTATATGCTATAGTAAATAGAGTTGCAGCAAATACGTTCATGAAATTGTAAGTAAATAAACCACATGGGGGACCAGTCGTCTCAAATGATATTATGTGAATAACACACTAATGTACCACTAGTCAACCAAAGCGCCGATTAGGGCCCTGCGGGTCCCATGGGACTCACAGCAGATCTGAAGCCAGGAGGGCATTTTTGATTTCTGACAAACTGCGAGCTCCGCGGAAAATGTCCGAGTGCTAGGCTGGCTGAATACTCACTGCAGACTGTTAGTGATTAGACAGCTGCCGGCTCCAGCGCTCGCATGTGTCCTTTTCAGTGTGTTGTGTGTGTGGTGTCATGATGCATGCCCGTATGATTTCACATGCACACCACAAATAGGAGCCGGACCTGGATGCGCCCAGAGAAGAGTGAAGATGAAAGAGGGTGAGGTATGTGTTCTGGTTCAGCAGTTGCCTGTGCCTGCTTGCGCCCAATGCCTACGGTGTGAGTTTAAGAACACTAGTATCACTACCACCTACTTTCTACAATCAAAGGGGGGGCATACACTGACTGGGGGGGCGGCATACATGCATACACTGACTGGGCAGGGGTCTGCCTGCCTGTTACAATCAGGAGGGGGTGAGCACACATTGAGGAATGTTTAAGGAAGGGGGGGCCATAAATCAGTGTCTTGCTTAGGACCCCATGAGGTCTAAATCCATCTCTGAACAGCACCCACTTCAGAGATCCCATTCATTAGTGTAATACAAAGTGTAAATGTGAACGTTCCAATGTATAATTAATGTCAAGCAGCACTAATATGACCTGTATATAGGGAATCCAAAAAAATGTAAACAAACATTAGACTGACATTGCAGCCTTTGCATTGCCCTGTCCTTGTATTAATAAAACATAAAAACCACCTTGCCACAAAAGAATTGTCTTAAATTTGTGGTTGTGGTGCACCAAGTGACAAATTAAAAACAAATACATAAAAAATAAGATTTTATATAGTATTTACCTACAGTTTGTATATAATAATAATAATAATAATAATAATAATAATAATAATATTAAAGGTGTGTCTAATAAAAAATGTAAACGTGATGAATGGAACTCTACTGCTAATAAAAGATAAATTAATATTATCTTACATGGCCAAAACAAATTCTGAAATTTGGATCTGGTCAGAATTCATGGATCGATGACTTCAGAATAACGTCTACCAATTCTGAAAACATGTTTTCAGAGTTTAAGGTGATGCTTGGAAAAGTAATTGGGCCTTATTCAGAGGTGTCAATGTGCCAACTGAGCAGTTGGCTGATATTTTTGCTACTGCGCATGCCTCAGAGTCACAGTGTGCATGTGCTGGGATGGTCTTGCGACGGCACTCGTAGTGTGGATTAGGATGCAGAGGGATTGACAGATAGTGACTGTTTGTGGGAGATAACGGGGGTGAGGCAACTCAAATACAGACAGTTTGTATTACATCATCAGTCTAGTCAACTAACTTCCAAATTCCAGGGCAGAGATTTGACCTGTTTTAACATTTTTCTGTTTTGTTTTGTATTCTTTTTCTTAATCCCAATCCTGATATTAATCCCAGAATACCGGGATTGTAGCCAATGGGATACTTGTACCTATTTTCATACTACAGTTTGGTACACTGAAAGCACTGCTCTCACAGCTGCACACCATGGTCAGCCCTCTCAGCAGGCCGTGTACACAGTACACCAATCACACAAGTGCTGATCTGTGGAAAGTTCTTTCCCATTAGTAGAAATTCTTCATTGTTCAGATGAGAGAGCTGTCAGATCTATATTTGACTCCCGGAAGGTGGATCTTGGTTACTAAAGAAAAATGTACCTGCAGAATATAGCTCCATGCAAACTGAGCATACTTCTACTAGGTATAGCTGTCTAAATCAACCTGAAAAAGGTTGACAATGTCTACTGTAGGTAGATCCCAAAATGTCGACCGGCACAAGGTCGGCATGACAAAAATGTCAACAACAAAAATGTAGACACATGAAAAGGTCAACATGAGTTTAAAAAAAAAAAGTTGGCGTTGTTTACTCCGTAAAGTGACTGGGAACCCCAATTAGTGCACCGCGTCCCCTTGCATGGCTCACATGTTACTATTCTCAATCGTAGTCCATGTGGATCATAAAGTATGAAGAAAGTCCAAAAATGAAAAAAATAAAAAGTCATGTTGACCTTTTACTGGGCCGACGACTGATATGTTGACCTTTTGTCCATGTCAACCTAATGCCTGTTGACCATTAGTGATTGACCTATTGACTGTCATTCAACCTTATCCATGTTGATTTAGCATCCAGATACCACTTCTACCACCATATACACTAATCCTAATATTAAAGCCACAACAGCATCAATACTGTACTTGTTGTACTCTTAAAGCATGCATCAGTCAACTAATAGGTATTATGTAAGTCCTTTTCAGGCCATTTGCAAATTATTTTCAGTTGGTAAGGTGATATTTATTCACACGTTTGAGTGCTCACTTATATTATCATTTGGCACATTATTGGTTAACGTCTGTATGCCTATGCAGAGATTGAGTATGAATGTATAGTATAAACACATTCTTTGAAATTGTCCTACATTTTTAAACAGATATATGTCATGTACTGTATTTTATGTCTTACATTAATGTGGTTATATGAGGTCACTTTCTTTAGAACTTCAAACACTCATCAAAGTAGAATTTGACTTAAAAGTTCTTTTGATGTGAATAATGCTGCAAAGTGTTGATATGTCTAATTTGTACAATTTTTATGGAAACGAAAAGGGATATTTATGATATCTGCTGTATGCTTTACCACTGTCAGTATACAAAGGTTACGTATTCATCGGCACTACAGTGCTCAGTCAGTACACATTTTACATAGCAGATTAATGGTTAGAAATGAGTGAAAAGATTTCTCATGTTTCAGGTTTATGCCTTCACTGTTTAGGATGCATCTGATCTGTTCCCTTGCCGTGTATTTATGATCAACGTATAGCGCAGCAAAAACCTATTTCTATTCGGTGCTATTTATTCAAATTCTTTTGTTGGAACACTGGCTTGCCTCCTGCACCTACAGTATGTGTGCATAGGCTGCCAGGAAGGAATGCAGTTAATATACCGGCTTTGAGATCCTGGCGTTCAGGAGACTGATGCCGGAATCCCGACAGCCGGTGAAATACAGATGTCGGGAATCCCGACACACGCTGGGTACTCCCACTCAGTTGGTGGGTCTACGCCCCCAACCAAGTGGGAATAGAACCTGTGGCAAGCGGACTCTCTGCCTTGTTGTGGGATTCCGGCAAACAGTATGCTGCTGTCAGTATAGTGACAGTCGGCATCCCGTCTAATGGCATTTCATATGAATCCCGCGAGGAGGGTTCTGAAGCTTCTTCTTCATTTAAAATAATTGAAAACGGTAGCCTATAAGCAAAGATGAATGATGCCATCTAAAGAGTCTACAGTTAGGTATGGGGATCAATAACAGTTTTTAAGAGCTTGGTAAATAGCCCCAAATTGCCCACCTTACCGAGAACTAGAGGGATGGTAGTTTTGTAAACAGATGAAAAGTTGTAAAACAGCAGTGATGGGCATGAGATACCGGCATTGAGTTTTTCTGGCACAAACATTGTACAATTTTTCCCACACGCCATAGAGGTTCACAGGAAAATCTCTGATATGGCTATAATTCTCAGGGCTGAACATAGCTGCCTACCACAACTATACACTGTGGGAATTGAATACATGCCTACATATTGCATGATGAGGTCAAAACATACTAGCCTATATTTAAAATCTCTCCGGGACAAGCCCGGAGAGGAGCCGCTACTTGACAGTGTGGAGGGGCCAGGCTACACATCACTAGGCCTTGACCCTCAAAGAGCCTGATTCATGGTTCACGGGGAGAGGGCTAAAGCTAAATGATGCAGATTTGCGTTATTTAGCCCCATCCCCTCTATATGGCACCTCAGTTCCCTGTATAGTTTCATCCTTCCCGCTTCACTAGGAAGCTGGTGGGATTCAATATATCTGGCCACTCTTCCATGGTGCAGGGTACTGCCCGAAAAATCACGAGTCTCCCGACACTTGCCTGAGAGTAGACAAGTATGGGTCAAAAATCAAATATTCAAAATTCAAAAGAAACATATAAATATTCACCAACGTCCTCACACATACCGTAACAAAACCTGCTCCCCTCTAACCACCTCCCATTTATTTATTTCTCTGCCAGAGGCAAGATCACATGAATCCCACTCATCAGTAGCCAACCGGGTTCTTGCTGCTTCCAGCTAACCAACATTTCAGGTTGAAACAGTAACCAACAATCACGCCTGGTTTTACTATGGCCTCCTCACCATGGATACAGTCATAACAACCTTCATTAGCCGCTGATTATATATTTTACTAACAATTAGAGGAAATATTGCTTAGAAATACTGTTCAATTTTTCTTTTAAAAGTTCTGTTAAATAGTTCTGAACTTGTAGAAATACATAATCACCTATTTATTACTAGTTAAATACATTACATAATTAATTCAGTGTGGGTCTGTAATGTCTACAATGGGACACAAGATTTATTATTTTAATAGTTAATATGAAGTCAAGCACAGTTTTCCTGTATTAGTGCATGCAATATGACATTTTTACAAATCTGTTTTTCATTATGAACCGAGATGGTGTAATATTTTCAGTTCCAATTACTAGAACGTTTGTAACTTGCTGCCCGTTCGTTGCCAGCAAATATTAGATTTGAAAAAGCGGATTGCTCAATGTGAAAAGTATATTAGCAATGGGGAATACGAGTGACCTGACATCCAGGCTGCAAACTATTGGTCATTTTGCCAAACAAATGCTGTTTACACGGCCTGCATTCAGCTTAAAGAAACTGTGCCAAAATGGCTGGAAGGAGCGTAAAATATTTACACCCAACTTCTCTTTCCATATAGTTCCCAGTCTAAGGGAAGTGAATACACTCAGTCTGAGAAAGTTGAAAAGCCAGACAGAGGTCACCGAGTCTGGTCTGTAAACAAAAATATATTTCCAGATGTTGAAATTTCAGAGACTTCATACAATATATATTATACCTAATTTAATTACACATAAATCCTTTGATTTTAATGTATGTGGGATGATACAGACCATTATTTGTTTAGTTACAACCATAAATCATAAATAGAAAATAGAGTGAAACAAGTCACGATAACTATCAGGCCTATTTATAAAAGTGACAAAAGCCATCCCTACTGTATCTGTCAAAGCTTCTCCACCAGGATAAGTAAATTAAACAAGAATCATAGTGGTGCAAATATCACTGCAATCCATCTCAGGATGGCAATAGCACAACACAATGATTAAAAAAGTGCACTATAGTAAAATAAAGTTTTTTTCCCCCACATGGAACTATTAGTAAATTACATATATTTTATAGCATTTTTTTACGTTATTATTGGGCCAATTTATTAACAAGAATCAGAATGGATGGTTTTCTATCACCCTGAACACAAATCCTCAATGGAGAAATACTGTCTGTCTTCCTCAATATAGAACCACGTGTCTCCACAAATACTGTATAAAAGAAAAACAAAAAAGAACAATAGTGTAACACTGTAAAGTCACTTTAAATAATTGTGCATTTAAACACTCTCTGCAGATGGGTTTCGTATCAGAAACTGGTATGGTAGGTGTCAACTGGTATGGTAGACAATGATTGCATAAGCAGGAGAAGATTAAATCTTGCAAGGTAGTTATTCCACCAATTCCTTCTTCCACCTCTGTCACTGATGATACCCAAACCCCATTAACATATAATGAAAACTGGCAAGTAAAATAATACAAATAAATTGAAAGGGTACAGATTAGAATCTCACCGTGTAAACAATATGTCTACTAGAAACAAGCAGACAAGTAAAGCACACCCAGGCGTCACCGTTGCTGCAATTACACAGGCTTCCTCCAAACTATCCTCTCAGACCACCTCCTTGCCACCTTTCAGAGGACAGTTTAAAGGAAAGCCGTATAATTGCAGCAACAGTCTCCAGTGATGCTTGGGTGTAATATCCTTGTGCTTTGCTTGTCTGCTTATTTCTAGTAGACATATTTTTTACACGGTGAGAGTCCAATCCATACCCTTTCAATTTATTGGCTTGTAAATGAATGCCGCTTTAAGAATACAGGCATACTCGCCGGAATTCCCAACACAGCCTGCAGCGCTATTACCAGGTTACTTAGCAGCATAGGGTATTCTTTTCCTATTAAGCTCCTACAGACACAAGGAGACGCAAATCACAGATATGTAAATGGTGCATGAGTAAAGCAAATAAGAGTAAGAGCATGTACCGTACTGTGTACCTAGACAAATCATGTTGCAGCATAAGGGATGCAAAGGGTTGGGATCGCGTGACCGGTGGTCGGGATCCTGGTGGTCAGCATACCGACGCCGGGATCGCGGCCGGCAGACTGCCGTCAGGGGGTCGAGCACAACGAAGCCCCTTTACGGGCTCAGTGGCTTGCTGCATCGCCACAGGTTCTATTCCCACTCTATGGGTGTCATGGACACCCACGAGCGGGAATAGTCCTGGGCCCCTTGCCGGCATTTTGTCAGCCAGGATTTCGACATCTGTATGCTGACCGCCGGGATCATAACTACATCCCGATGCAAATACATTTATTTTATTTTTGCATGCAGAGTAAATACTGGAGGATTTTGCATGGAACCCACATGTGCTAGTCTGGACAGCTTTATTTTACACTGCAATTTGGACACGCCCCTCCCACACCTAATTCTCTCTGCACATTTTAAGTCAGCCCCACTTGCAGTGCAGCATGGTTTTACCAAGGTGTACAGTTACAGTACTTGCTCATTTTTGCTTTATTCCCAACTCAGAATCAAGCCCACAGTATAGACATGGGGATACACATTTTTCATACATATTCACAGTCCAAAAAAAAAACATACTTTAGATGTAAAAATGGACCTTGCCCTGATTTTAATGAGTCCATTAATAAGTACATCTTTGGCTTTCTTGTAGTCATCTACATTTTTCTTAATCAATACAAAATTATAGGAATTCTGTGGAATATTCACGTTTAGTTGTATCAATTCAAGTAACAGCAGGTTCAAGAAACAATTTACATTAGGTTACAATGTTTCTAAGTAAAACTAATGCAGCAGACAAGACTGGCACCACCATTAGATGAAAACACTGAAGAAGTGACATAATGCCCACAACACGGTGTGCTGGCCACTGACACAAAGATCAGCCTGTAGCACATTACAAGCAAATCTACTGGTCCTCTAAAGTCAGCTGTATGTGTGGAGATTGTAATGTCACAGCAAAGTGTCACACGCCCCGTGCCAAAAAGTATGCAAAGAAGGAATTGCAGCTTCACAAATTTGGTTGAATGGAGTTACACGGGTAAATACTTTTGAACTGTTTTGGAAAGGAACCGCATCACACTGTTTTCTTGTTTTTCATTAAAACTGTACTGTATAGCATCAGTACTGTATAGCATCAGAAAAAAAAGAAAGGAAACAAGACATTAGTGTTGCATGCTTAAACATACTTCCTTTGATTGTGCTGTATCCTTGTGTGTGTTTACTTGGTATAATCCATATTTTTAAATGTGTTATTTTTTTCATTTAAAATTGCTTATTTTTTGTTACTGCTTGTAGGACCCAGCCAGAGAAAACACTTTGCAAAGAATTTAAATATAATGAATCATCATAACAGTCCAAAAATATTCCTTTGAAAGTACAAAAGCCTGACTACAGTTGGCTAGAGTAAAAATGCACTTACAAAATCTGAACTTGCTTGCTTTAATATACCACTACTTTGTAAAGGGTCAAGGGTGGATTTAGGAATCATGCCACCACTAAGCCATAGGACACAGGACATTGACATTTATTTGGGACTGGCCTGCTGTCCTACCCGCGAGCTGCAGTGTCCCATGGTGGGGGTGAGTGGAGTTGGTGGCTGCCTGTCACTCACTGCTTTGCTGTAGAGCAGTGGTAAATAGATGCTGTGCACAGCGTTTATTCACAGGCAACAGAGGGGCAAGGGCATGCCAGCAGCTTACAGAGCACTGAGCATGCCCCCTTAGAAGCAAAAATGGGAGGCGTGCTCATAATCAGGCCCGCCATTCGGGATGGGGGGGGGGGGGGTGTTGCTGCAGGCACAGCAGTCCCGGGCTCGGCCTCTTTAACAGAGAGGGGAGGGGCCGGGCCACTCATGCCGCTGCCATCCATCCTCCTGCCGCCGTGCGTCCTCCTGCCACCGCAGCCGCCGCAGTCCGGCTCCTGCAGGCTATTGAAAAGTCCCTCTCAAGATGGCCACCGCCTCAGAGGAGACAATTATTAAAGATACTAGAGGAGTCTCTAGTATCTTTAATAACTGTCTCCTTCGAGGCGGCGGACATTTTGGAAGGGACATTTTCTATAGTTTTTCTTGAAACAGGCTGCCAAACAGTCTGCAGCGGATTCAGCGGCTGCGGGGGCTGCAAGGGGGGAGGACAAGCAGAACCCCTGACAACAAACAGTACCCCAATGAGCAGGTACTGGGGCATTACAGTGTGGTGCATAATATGGTGCTGGGGATAAAACTATGGGGACACAGAATTTATATATATATATATATATATATATATATATACTGATCCAATTCAGCCGGCACTCCTCGCTGCAATATCAACTGGTCCTGGTGCCTAATGCAGAGACATCCATATATCCATACAAAAAAAGCAAGGCACTCTGAGGACTCTTCTGCAAACACCTTTAATGACGGTGTGTTTAGATCAACATGTTTCAGGGCATCAGCCCTTTCGTCAGGATACACCAAATACAACAGACAGACACACACAAAACATTTAAATACCTGTTTGACGAGTCCTGTCTCCCGCCGGCGTCCGCGTCCCCAGCTGTAGCCGCTGATGCACCGCCGGAGTCTCACTTCCGGGTTCACGCAGGGCGCGGTTGCCAAGCAACCGCCAGCTTGCGCTCCAGTATAGTAAGCCCGGACAGAGTGTTCACAGCCAGCGTCATCTGTGGGGGACTGCCGGGGACAAGACACTTACATAAGTGAAATACAAACATTAAAAACATGCATGTGCAGCAACCAGTAGATGTCGGTGTATATATAGATTTAGTAATAACTATTGGTCTGTAAACAACAATATGTATAGAACCACATCACACCCACCCACCCATAGTGGATTATATTACTGTAAAGTGGAGCTTGAATTACTATCACTATTCTACAATCTATGGTCCATTTAACGTAAACTGTTCCAGTTAATTTTATCGTTCAATCCGTCAGGTACCGTGGTGCCCAGACGGATGATCCATCTTGCTTCCAGTACACACAATGCTTTGATCCGATCACCTCCGCGGGGGGACTCCCGCACATGATCAATCATAAAGTACTTAAGATCAGACAATGTGTGGCCCGTCATCTTAAAGTGACGGGCCACAGGCTGATCAATAACTCTGCCCACAATGGACAAATTTATCGCCGACCTATGTAAGGCCATACGTTCCCGAAATTTCCGTGAAGTCTGGCCAACACAATATAACCCACAAGGGCACGTGACCACGTACACCACGAATGATGAGGTGCACGTGAGCACGTGTCGGATGTCATATTTAATTTGGAGATGGGGATGTTGAAAAGATTTGCAGGCTATCATAAATCTGCATGTGGTACAGCCATGACAGCTGTAGCACCCTGCAGGTTTGACATATATGTTGGGTAATCTAGGGATACCTCTGCCTGTGATGTCAGTAATCATCAGTCTGTCCCTGAGGTTACGGCCTCTCCTAAATGCTGCTAATGGGCGAGTGGATTTGAAGCATGGCAGGTCCTTATCTGAGGTTACGATGGGCCATAGTGCCTTAGTTGCCCGATTAATTACTGGGCTGGCGGTAGTAAATGAGCTGACCCATGGAAAGACCTTCTCAGGTGATCTAGTGTGCGACTGCATTAATTGTGCTCTAGGCATGCTTAACACTTGCACTTTATTCTCCTCTAGCATCTTAGGGTCATATCCTCGTGTTGTAAATTTAGAAATTAATTCATCTATGGCCTCAGCTGCCTTTGCTGGATTGCTGGAGATTCTAGCCACCCTCATCATCTGCGAGCGGGGCAAACCCCGTTTCAGAGATGCCGGGTGATGGCTAGATGCCAGCAAAAAGGTGTTTCTATCCACATCTTTCTGAAACACTTCGGTAGTAATTTTGCCCTCGCAGACATTTACTTGTACGTCTAAAAAGTGTATTTGCACTTCACTACATGAAGACGTGAACTTAATAGGCGAATTACTGCCGTTAATTTCTTCAAGTATAGTGGTCAAGGATTCTATCCTACCTTCCCATAACAGAAAAACATCATCTATGTATCTGGTATACAGTTTAATGCATCCAGATACATCAGGATGATTCAACAGTAACCTCTCTTCCTGTTCAAACATATAAACGTTGGCGTACGACGGGGCCACAGGGGACCCCATCGCACACCCCCGCTGTTGCAGGTAATAATGACCGTCATATAGGAAATAATTTCTATAGAGAATTAGCTCTAATAACTTCAAGAAGAGGTCATGGTTAAATACTGTTGGGTCTAGGTATAGTAACAGGAAATTCTTCATGGCGGCTAATCCACCATCATGGGGGATAGATGTATACAGACTGCAAACGTCCAGACAGCACAGCCAGGTCCCTGTAGGTACTTCAATCACTCGGTCCAGTAGTTTCAGAAACTCCGTTGTGTCTTTGAGAAAAGACTCCTTCTTACTCAATAAAGGTTGTAGAAGATGATCCAATAGCTGTGCAACAGGATAATATATAGAATCACGGGCCGATATAATCGGACGGCCTGGAGGCTTGTTACTGTCCTTGTGCATTTTGGGAAGGGTGTACAATATCGGGACCATTGGGTGTTCAACTATTAGTGCCTTATAGACTTTAGATGTAATCTGTTGTTGTTGCATCGCTGTTTTCAACACCTCCATAAGTTCCTTCAGGAACCTATCCGTGGGATTCCCCGATAACCGTTTATACACTCCTTCTTCGGACAATTGGCGTGTAATCTCCTGGCGATAGTCTGTGATATCCTGTATCACAATGGCCCCGCCTTTATCGGCAGGCCTAATGATGATATCATCATAGGAGCCAAGATGTTTCAAGGCTATAGACTCCTCCCTTGATAGGTTCTTACGGATTTTGCCTGGTGCCAACCTAAATTTGGTGACAGAATCATGCAGTAGACGGTCAAATGTTTTCAGTGACGGGTTACCAGAGACTGGGTCAAATCTTGATTTCGTTTTCCCCACTGCAAATGCTTCAAGAGATGAGCACTCATTCATTGTAGTGTGAGATTGAAAATATTCTTTTAGACGTAGATTTCTGGAGAAGTTGTGATGGTCCAATCTCCATGTGTACTCATCGTGCATATTCGTAGGTACGAACGAAAGACCCTTCTGTAATACTTGAATTTCTACTTGTGAGAGATCTCTCTTAGAGAGATTGAAGATCAGACCATCTTTTTGCGAGGAGGATTTCTTCTGACTTCTTGCGATTCTTTGGTTCTGCCCGCCCCTGCGGGTGGTTTTAGTCCACCTTTCTGGGTGGCCCCACGTTGGTCTAAAGGGACTCCCTCAGACATAGAAGCATCGTCAGATTCGGACACTGCAAATTCGCTGTCACTCGTATTAGGGTGAACCGGGTTCCACTTCTGATTCTGTGGACGTCGTGGTTGCCATGGTCTACGGCGTCTCTCTAGGGCACTGTTGCGTGTTGCAGGCGCACCTCCCGATAGCCATCTGTAGACCCTGTTTTCTTCGTAGTCTGCATCTACGGTATGTTTTTTATTCCGTTTAAATTTGATTAAATTACTTTTGTACTGTTCACATTGCTGTTGAAGTTTATTTAGCCAGCTGGTATTGGCTTCATCTTTCAACACCTCCTGGTGATCATGTTCAAATGATAGAATCTTTGTGCGTGTGGCTAGTAGTTCACGACCTGACTCTTCGATGACCAGCACCATCAAGTCCAGCGCGCACTTATTGAGAATCCCAATCCACTTACGTACGAATTCCGGGTTTTGTCTTCCAATCGTTGGTACGTTGGTGACCCTGAATCCACGCGGAATTTTACGTTCTCGTACGTAATCAGATAAGGATGAACCATGCATTAAATAGTCAATTTCTCGTCTTTTTAATTTAAATAATTGATGATGCATGTCATCCAGGTTGTGGACCGGGTCCTCGGTGGTTACTGGTTCTTTAAATAAGATCTGCTGTACTTGATCTGCTGTAAAGCTGAATGTCTCACAGGGCGGTATTTTAAAGTCCCTGTATCCAGCTGCATCTTGAGATGCTGATACTTCTGGGGTTGGGTCCATCTTTACTTTTGGGACATAGAGGTAAAACTGATAGATTCACCTTTCATTCACGGCTGCCGCAGGTGACAATTCCCAGGTATAATCCCAGTCAGATATAAGTCTTGTTAGTGTCCATTAACAACGAAATAACCATGGAAGGAAAAGAGCTGTGGTGCCATGCAACTCGTGTGAAGACGTCAGCAGACCCCACACCACATATGCTGATCCAATTCAGCCGGCACTCCTCGCTGCAATATCAACTGGTCCTGGTGCCTAATGCAGAGACATCTATATATCCATACAAAAAAAGCAAGGCACTCTGAGGACTCTTCTGTAAACACCTTTAATGACGGTGTGTTTAGATCAACATGTTTCAGGGCATCAGCCCTTTCGTCAGGATACACCAAATACAACAGACAGACACACACAAAACATTTAAATACCTGTTTGACGAGTCCTGTCTCCCGCCGGCGTCCGCGTCCCCAGCTGTAGCCGCTGATGCACCGCCGGAGTCTCACTTCCGGGTTCACGCAGGGCGCGGTTGCCAAGCAACCGCCAGCTTGCGCTCCAGTATAGTAAGCCCGGAAAGAGTGTTCACAGCCAGCGTCATCTGTGGGGGACTGCCGGGGACAAGACACTTACATAAGTGAAATACAAACATTAAAAACATGCATGTGCAGCAACCAGTAGATGTCGGTGTATATATAGATTTAGTAATAACTATTGGTCTGTAAACAACAATATGTATAGAACCACATCACACCCACCCACCCATAGTGGATTATATTACTGTAAAGTGGAGCTTGAATTACTATCACTATTCTACAATCTATGGTCCATTTAACGTAAACTGTTCCAGTTAATTTTATCGTTCAATCCGTCAGGTACCGTGGTGCCCAGACGGATGATCCATCTTGCTTCCAGTACACACAATGCTTTGATCCGATCACCTCCGCGGGGGGACTCCCGCACATGATCAATCATAAAGTACTTAAGATCAGACAATGTGTGGCCCGTCATCTTAAAGTGACGGGCCACAGGCTGATCAATAACGCCGACCTATGTAAGGCCATACGTTCCCGAAATTTCCGTGAAGTCTGGCCAACATAATGTACTGGAAGCAAGATGGATCATCCGTCTGGGCACCACGGTACCTGACGGATTGAACGATAAAATTAACTGGAACAGTTCACGTTAAATGGACCATAGATTGTAGAATAGTGATAGTAATTCAAGCTACAGTAATATAATCCACTATGGGTGGGTGTGATGTGGTTCTATACATATTGTTGTTTACAGACCAATAGTTATTACTAAATCTATATATACACCGACATCTACTGGTTGCTGCACATGCATGTTTTTAATGTTTGTATTTCACTTATGTAAGTGTCTTGTCCCCGGCAGTCCCCCACAGATGACGCTGGCTGTGAACACTCTGTCCGGGCTTACTATACTGGAGCGCAAGCTGGCGGTTGCTTGGCAACCGCGCCCTGCGTGAACCCGGAAGTGAGACTCCGGCGGTGCATCAGCGGCTACAGCTGGGGACGCGGACGCCGGCGGGAGACAGGACTCGTCAAACAGGTATTTAAATGTTTTGTGTGTATCTGTCTGTTGTGTTTGGTGTATCCTGATGAAAGGGCTGATGCCCTGAAACATGTTGATCTAAACACACCGTCATTAAAGGTGTTTGCAGAAGAGTCCTCAGAGTGCCTTGCTTTTTTTGTATGGATATATGGATGTCTCTGCATTAGGCACCAGGACCAGTTGATATTGCAGCGAGGAGTGCCGGCTGAATTGGATCAGCATATGTGGTGTGGGGTCTGCTGACGTCTTCACACGAGTTGCATGGCACCACAGCTCTTTTCCTTCCATGGTTATTTCGTTGTTAATGGACACTAACAAGACTTATATCTGACTGGGATTATACCTGGGAATTGTCACCTGCGGCAGCCGTGAATGAAAGGTGAATCTATCAGTTTTACCTCTATGTCCCAAAAGTAAAGATGGACCCAACCCCAGAAGTATCAGCATCTCAAGATGCAGCTGGATACAGGGACTTTAAAATACCGCCCTGTGAGACATTCAGCTTTACAGCAGATCAAGTACAGCAGATCTTATTTAAAGAACCAGTAACCACCGAGGACCCGGTCCACAACCTGGATGACATGCATCATCAATTATTTAAATTAAAAAGACGAGAAATTGACTATTTAATGCATGGTTCATCCTTATCTGATTACGTACGAGAACGTAAAATTCCGCGTGGATTCAGGGTCACCAACGTACCAACGATTGGAAGACAAAACCCGGAATTCGTACGTAAGTGGATTGGGATTCTCAATAAGTGCGCGCTGGACTTGATGGTGCTGGTCATCGAAGAGTCGGGTCGTGAACTACTAGCCACACGCACAAAGATTCTATCATTTGAACATGATCACCAGGAGGTGTTGAAAGATGAAGCCAATACCAGCTGGCTAAATAAACTTCAACAGCAATGTGAACAGTACAAAAGTAATTTAATCAAATTTAAACGGAATAAAAAACATACCGTAGATGCAGACTACGAAGAAAACAGGGTCTACAGATGGCTATCGGGAGGTGCGCCTGCAACACGCAACAGTGCCCTAGAGAGACGCCGTAGACCATGGCAACCACGACGTCCACAGAATCAGAAGCGGAACCCGGTTCACCCTAATACGAGTGACAGCGAATTTGCAGTGTCCGAATCTGACGATGCTTCTATGTCTGAGGGAGTCCCTTTAGACCAACGTGGGGCCACCCAGAAAGGTGGACTAAAACCACCCGCAGGGGCGGGCAGAACCAAAGAATCGCAAGAAGTCAGAAGAAATCCTCCTCGCAAAAAGATGGTCTGATCTTCAATCTCTCTAAGAGAGATCTCTCACAAGTAGAAATTCAAGTATTACAGAAGGGTCTTTCGTTCGTACCTACGAATATGCACGATGAGTACACATGGAGATTGGACCATCACAACTTCTCCAGAAATCTACGTCTAAAAGAATATTTTCAATCTCACACTACAATGAATGAGTGCTCATCTCTTGAAGCATTTGCAGTGGGGAAAACGAAATCAAGATTTGACCCAGTCTCTGGTAACCCGTCACTGAAAACATTTGACCGTCTACTGCATGATTCTGTCACCAAATTTAGGTTGGCACCAGGCAAAATCCGTAAGAACCTATCAAGGGAGGAGTCTATAGCCTTGAAACATCTTGGCTCCTATGATGATATCATCATTAGGCCTGCCGATAAAGGCGGGGCCATTGTGATACAGGATATCACAGACTATCGCCAGGAGATTACACGCCAATTGTCCGAAGAAGGAGTGTATAAACGGTTATCGGGGAATCCCACGGATAGGTTCCTGAAGGAACTTATGGAGGTGTTGAAAACAGCGATGCAACAACAACAGATTACATCTAAAGTCTATAAGGCACTAATAGTTGAACACCCAAAGGTCCCGATATTGTACACCCTTCCCAAAATGCACAAGGACAGTAACAAGCCTCCAGGCCGTCCGATTATATCGGCCCGTGATTCTATATATTATCCTGTTGCACAGCTATTGGATCATCTTCTACAACCTTTATTGAGTAAGAAGGAGTCTTTTCTCAAAGACACAACGGAGTTTCTGAAACTACTGGACCGAGTGATTGAAGTACCTACAGGGACCTGGCTGTGCTGTCTGGACGTTTGCAGTCTGTATACATCTATCCCCCATGATGGTGGATTAGCCGCCATGAAGAATTTCCTGTTACTATACCTAGACCCAACAGTATTTAACCATGACCTCTTCTTGAAGTTATTAGAGCTAATTCTCTATAGAAATTATTTCCTATATGACGGTCATTATTACCTGCAACAGCGGGGGGGGGGTGCGATGGGGTCCCCTGTGGCCCCGTCGTACGCCAACGTTTATATGTTTGAACAGGAAGAGAGGTTACTGTTGAATCATCCTGATGTATCTGGATGCATTAAACTGTATACCAGATACATAGATGATGTTTTTCTGTTATGGGAAGGTAGGATAGAATCCTTGACCACTATACTTGAAGAAATTAACGGCAGTAATTCGCCTATTAAGTTCACGTCTTCATGTAGTGAAGTGCAAATACACTTTTTAGACGTACAAGTAAATGTCTGCGAGGGCAAAATTACTACCGAAGTGTTTCAGAAAGATGTGGATAGAAACACCTTTTTGCTGGCATCTAGCCATCACCCGGCATCTCTGAAACGGGGTTTGCCCCGCTCGCAGATGATGAGGGTGGCTAGAATCTCCAGCAATCCAGCAAAGGCAGCTGAGGCCATAGATGAATTAATTTCTAAATTTACAACACGAGGATATGACCCTAAGATGTTAGAGGAGAATAAAGTGCAAGTGTTAAGCATGCCTAGAGCACAATTAATGCAGTCGCACACTAGATCACCTGAGAAGGTCTTTCCATGGGTCAGCTCATTTACTACCGCCAGCCCAGTAATTAATCGGGCAACTAAGGCACTATGGCCCATCGTAACCTCAGATAAGGACCTGCCATGCTTCAAATCCACTCGCCCATTAGCAGCATTTAGGAGAGGCCGTAACCTCAGGGACAGACTGATGATTACTGACATCACAGGCAGAGGTATCCCTAGATTACCCAACATATATGTCAAACCTGCAGGGTGCTACAGCTGTCATGGCTGTACCACATGCAGATTTATGATAGCCTGCAAATCTTTTCAACATCCCCATCTCCAAATTAAATATGACATCCGACACGTGCTCACGTGCACCTCATCATTCGTGGTGTACGTGGTCACGTGCCCTTGTGGGTTATATTGTGTTGGCCAGACTTCACGGAAATTTCGGGAACGTATGGCCTTACATAGGTCGGCGATACATTTGTCCATTGTGGGCAGAGTTATTGATCAGCCTGTGGCCCGTCACTTTAAGATGACGGGCCACACATTGTCTGATCTTAAGTACTTTATGATTGATCATGTGCGGGAGTCCCCCCGCGGAGGTGATCGGATCAAAGCATTGTGTGTACTGGAAGCAAGATGGATCATCCGTCTGGGCACCACGGTACCTGACGGATTGAACGATAAAATTAACTGGAACAGTTTACGTTAAATGGACCATAGATTGTAGAATAGTGATAGTAATTCAAGCTCCACTTTACAGTAATATAATCCACTATGGGTGGGTGGGTGTGATGTGGTTCTATACATATTGTTGTTTACAGACCAATAGTTATTACTAAATCTATATATACACCGACATCTACTGGTTGCTGCACATGCATGTTTTTAATGTTTGTATTTCACTTATGTAAGTGTCTTGTCCCCGGCAGTCCCCCACAGATGACGCTGGCTGTGAACACTCTGTCCGGGCTTACTATACTGGAGCGCAAGCTGGCGGTTGCTTGGCAACCGCGCCCTGCGTGAACCCGGAAGTGAGACTCCGGCGGTGCATCAGCGGCTACAGCTGGGGACGCGGACGCCGGCGGGAGACAGGACTCGTCAAACAGGTATTTAAATGTTTTGTGTGTGTCTGTCTGTTGTATTTGGTGTATCCTGACGAAAGGGCTGATGCCCTGAAACATGTTGATCTAAACACACCGTCATTAAAGGTGTTTGCAGAAGAGTCCTCAGAGTGCCTTGCTTTTTTTGTATGGATATATATATATATATATATATATATATATAATTCTTTCTTAATTTAATTATTATCTATTTTTTATATATATATATTTTTTGGGGGAAGGGGGGTAGGGAGGAGGGCCCTGCCTATTTTGCTAGTCCTGGGCCCCGTAATTTCTGATGGCAGCCCTGCTCGTGATCGTTACATTCCCGCAAAGCCAGGTCCCCTTATGCAGAGGCCACACCCCGAAATATCTAATCATCAAAGTTGGGAGGTATGACTATCCACAGTATTAATAATCTCCCCTTATTATTTGCATTATTGGGTTATAAGATCTAATTGGTGATTGCCTGTCTAATGCAATATAATAATAACACCAGCCATGAGCCTGCACCATTTTGTTTTATTGTTTTTATTACTACATATACATATCTACTAATTAGGACTGTTTACTTAAAAAAACAAAAACCGGCTACTGCATCTGCACTGGATGTCCTGTGCGGCTAGTGCTACTGCATCTGCTTGCTGGCTGTGGGCAGTACTCGGATGCTTGATTCATTACCATCACTGATAGTATTGATATGGAGTACCTGATAACAATTTTTCAGTTTTTTACTATGAAATATTTTTGCTGAATTGTACCAGGGTCATGCAGTGAGGTAAATGGCTGGGGAGGCACTGGCTTACACACAATATCTGAGCCAAAGGGTTCATGTGGGCATTATAGAAAGATGCAGCAGTATATAATGCTGGAAATTTGGTGAGTTTTGATCAGAGATGTGCAGAAAAGATAGGCAGGCTATGCACTGTATCACGTGCTATAGACGTTTTGAATAAAAAAATTATTAGAATAATACATAAAAGATATTTCTAATATAGTCTTCAAATTTTTCATATACATTGTATAGTCAAGGGGCTCTGCCTCACCTCACCGCACGTCACTGAACTGTACCCTCGGTCATTCTGAAATACTGTAGGTGTGGGAGGGTCATATGTCATTGCATCTGCATCCCAGTCAGAGAGTTGCCTCTAAAAACTGGGCAGTGATCTGTTATGCCTGTCTGCTGATTGGCCATTTCCAGCCCAGGCACATTCTGATTGGTCCATCTGTTTTACAGCTACTACAAAATATCTCTATTCTATTTCGCATCTTTGAGCCCCTGGAAGACACTCTTCACTGGTGAAGAGGGTGAAGTGGGCTGATGCGGGATGCTGCTCTAATTAAACATGCATACAGTTTGAACTATCAGTATCAGGATTAGATCACACTAACGTGTAATCAAGCATTGTGTAGCAAGCCTCTCAGCCTCAACAAACACCTGACATAGTTAAAGAAAAAATGTAAAAAAACAACAACATGTGCCACACCCCTGCAGGTTCGTTAACCAGGCAGTAAATAACGCTTGGGAATGACCTGTGCTATAAAAGACAGAGGAGGGCAGTGTCTTCAGCATTACGAAGACATTGGTTCTTCACAGTCCTTACACTTTCTGGGCATTGAGGATATGCCTATATCATATGTTGCGCAGGTAGCAAATAAAACCACAACACAGGAGCTTGGTAATGTTTTTCAAAACTGCCAGAAAGACAAAAGGCATTGGCGTCTCTATAATTGGCGCAATGGGTGCAGTGCAAACGGGCCCCTGGGTCCAGTAGGGGTCCACACTGCACACATTGCACCCATATTTTTATTACTTACCTTTCCGGAGTCCTGCGTCGGAGCTGCAGCCGCGGTGCAAAAATCACCACCAAAATGGCTGCTGTGCATGTGCAGTAGGAGATTTAGACTCCGGAACATGGCGGGCGCCATCTTTCCAGAGTCCACGCATGCGCAGTAGACACTGGCATAATACCAGAGTCTACTGTGCCGCTAAGCGGAGGGGGCCCCCTCCTATGTTAAAACACCCCTGACAAAGAGACCCAGGCATCAGCCAAGCACACAAGCTTTTTCCACAGTTATACTGTTTACCTGATGCTATCACACTTCATCACATGGGCTTAATTAAAGTGTGTTTCTCATATGTTTCTTAAGCAGTGCAAAGTGTTACTTGCACACTGTCAGTAGTGGTTGTGGCCCTAATTCAGACCTGATCCCAGCAGCAAATTTGTTAGCAAATAGGCAAAACCATGTTCACTGCAGGGGGGGGGGGGCAGATATAACATGTGCAGAGAGAGTTAGATTTGGGTGTGGTGTGTTCAAACTGAAATCTAAATTGTAGTGTAAAATTAAAGCAGCCAGTATTTACCCTGCACAGAACAATATAACCCACCCAAATCTAACTCTCTCTGCAAATGTTATATCTGCCCCCCCCCCCCCCCCCCCCCGCAGTGCACATGGTTTTGCTCATTTGCTAACAAATTTGCTGTTGCAATCAGGTCTGAAGTAGGCCCTGTGACGTAGAATGAGCATCAAATGTGTTTAATATGGAGATACTGTGGTTATAGGACAGAGATGGGGAACCTTTGGCACTCTAGCTGTTGTTGAACTTCACATCCCAGCATGCCCTGCTACAGTTTTGTATTTGGCCATGCTAAAACTGTACCAGGGCATGCAGGGATGTGTAGTTGAACAACAGCTGCAGTGACAAAGGTTCCCCATCACTGTTATAGGATGACAACCCTTAAGACATATAGAGTCTCTCCTCTCTCTTTTTTAACAGATGTATAGACTGTGGGATCTTGAATAGCATTTTATTATGCTCCATTACGCTCTGCACTACAAAATCTAGAATATTTTTAATGACAACTTGCCAACGGTTCATTTGGCCTTAAGACATGCACAGCTGGCTCTACGTGTTTCCCAGCATTCCCTTTCACATAGTATTGTCTATTCAGGAAGAGGCTGCAAATGATTTAAGATAACATCAGTGATACATAACTTGGACTATCCTGAACTTTGCACCTTTCTCTTAAGCGTAAGGCTCACAGGAAAAATTGGCAGTTTGCCTGCAGGGTTAGCTAGACTCCTAGACTTCAACTAACCACAAACATTAGTTAACAGACTTTAGAGAAGTCACTGAATAATATCAATGGAAAAATCTAATCATTCTGTAAATCTGAAGAAAGACATTTTAGCGATCATATATTACACTTAATGGTTACTCTGTCAACACGACCATCTCAGTATGATATAAAATGATCTTTCATGTTCTAAGAAGAGAAAAGCATAACTACTACAGTAAATTCTCTCCAGTATGAGCAGGACACTATTCTTTGTACCTCACAGGGCAAAGTATATTGAACTTGTCACACTTGGTCATAAGAATTAAATAATGAATAAAATAAAAAAACTGCAAAATGAGGTTGTGGAATAAGAAATAAATTGCAGACACAAATTCATTGTATGGGCTACAGCCATACTGTAAGGAATTGACTAATACAGACTCTCTGTAGCAGTGACGTGCGGTAAGGTCAATGACTGGGAAGGCACTGTCTAATAACAGAACTGGATTTACACCAACATACAGCTTGGGGTGAGTAGAGGGTGTTTTCCACTCTCCCCAAATCCCTAACCTTCCCGTAAGCTAACCCTAACCTCCCCCTATGGTACTTAACCCTAACATCCCTGCGGCACTGCCTAAAGCTAACCCCCCCTTCCCTGATGCCTAAACCTAACTCTCCCTCCCCACAGCCTAAGTCTAACCCTCCCCGTGGGTGCCTAACCCCCCCCCCCCCCTCCCTGCAGCCTAACCCTAACCACCACCCCCATTGCAGCCTAACCCTAACCTCCCCAAATTACACAAATATATATAAGAAATGACACAATGGGCCAGATTCAAATGTGAGCTCCCAGGCGCAATCGTGCCCACCGGTAGTATTCTAATGTTACTGCTGACGGGTACGACAAGTTCATTTCAGCTCACTACCCACGGAGGTAGCAAGCTAAAATGCGTGTAAAGAGACCCGTTTGGGCGCGACCATTAGTTTAGTCGGGTTTAGGTGCTTTGCGCGGTTAATCCCGACTGTACTGAGCGCGATCAGTGGGGGCATTTGAATATCGCCCCTCTACCTCCCGTCACTTTAGACGGAAGATAGGGGACGTGTGTGTGAATGAGGGAGCTATGTACTTGGTTTACTGCCACTGGCGTATCTATAATGGGTGCAGTGTGTGCGGTGCACACGGGCCCCTGGGTCCAGAGGGGGCCCACACCGCACCCATTTCTTTTATACTTAACTTTCCGGAGTCCATCGCAGCCGATTGGCTGTTACTTTATCTCTAACGACTTTATCTCCATCCAAGGCTTAGTAAATAGACCCCTAAAGGCTGGAGCAGACAGTGACATGCAGCCTGCTCCTGCTGTAAGCTTTGACACTGACAGCAGCAGCCTGACCCTACTGTACGTTGCTGTAGCAGCCTGGTGCAGGGGACCAGAGCCTACTCCTCCCCCACCCCTTTCCAATGCATAATAGTGCTACCACTGCTATAGACATATGGAATTGTGCACCCTGATAGCCTACCCCACCATCTGTGCCAAAGGCTGCACATCTTTTGTCAGCAGTCATATCCCCGCCAGCACTTGTCGGCTGCTTTATGAGCTGCATAATGGCAAAAATTGCATTTACTGTTATGCATTATTGATTATATGTATTAATACATATGATCAAATATATTTATATACCTTGAGGTGCCCTCGCTGGACTTAGGGGCAAATGTAATAAAGGATACCCTGTACATTAATGGTCTATCGCCAGCACTAACTGCGCCGGCAATAAGATTCGCAGTGACAAGTCTACGTAACTAGCACTGTACATGTAATCAGCAATACTCAAATTTATAACATATACATTTTTTTTATTTGAATCTGTTTTTGAACTAAAAAGTATATTCATTATAGTGGAACTGAGGGCCCACGTCTAGCATGCAGGTGTGTAAGCTGTCTCTCCGGGGTGTCTTAGTACCGCTCAGCTAGTTCTGCTTAATTCCATTACAGACCCTGGATAGTAAATTGAGATTTTTTTTCTTTTACCAATACAAAAAAAACTCTGCCTAGATTTCACTGCCACATATAGCAGTTCCTATTAGATGTTATTCACTATCTGTTTATTTTCTATCAATTACATTTTGCAAATTAATTATAATGTTATATTTATTGTTTGACTAATTATTCAGCTATTCAGTTCTCAACTAAAATATTCGATTATACACATTTCCCCTTTAAAGCAAATTATTCATACAGTACAGTATATCAGCTGTTCATTATCCTTACCCCACCATCTGTAATGCAACCAGGACCTGGAGAGGGAGGGAGATCCGTACTCTGCACTGAGAGTGACAGCAGGAAACAGTCACTGCTCAGTGCTAGAGCCGATGTCCAATCTAATCTGCTTCACTGACAGGGGCGGGCTCTGAAGTGGGATGCAGGCACACCCCTGTCACTGAGGCAGATCTGCTGGTGCCTCTATTACATTTTTTTTCAATGGGCTTTTCCTGCCCTCTGTTTGGCCCGCCCCCTGCCCGACCCCCTCCTCAGGCACTTTATCGTTGTCAGTGGAAGGCAGCGCTCTCAGCTGCCTCCCACCCACATTTGGCTGTGTTTCCACAGCAAATATCATTAGAAAAATTAAAAGAAGATCATTATGACACAGGACATGTTATAACTATCTTCTTTCTATTAATTAAATCATTATGACAGGGGAGGCACTGCCTCCCCTGACTGCACGTCCCTGCTCTGTAGTACTGCTGCTTAATATATAACATGCTGGGCAACATGTACAATGTTCATAACATTTTAATGGGTAGGCTTTCATTAACAATAATGTCAGACAATACAGACTATACAGGTGCGGTGGTATTGAATTAGCCATGGTAATTTACCACGGCTAATTTACCCACCTGGGGCTATCCAATTAGCCCCAAAGTTGGCGCTTATTGGCACTTTTGTTTCACCTGTCTCAGGCAGGAGAAACCAAATCCGCTATAAACATGCACCTTTTTCCTGATCATGAAAACACTTAAGATCTGCGTAAAGTCACTGACCTATATAATTTCTCAGGAAAATTAAAAAAAATTCTGACAGAAAAAATGGAGGATAATTGAATAGCCCGCAAAATTGGGCTAAAGAAACAAGCGAAATACCCCGGTTTTTCACGCTCCAAAATTTTTTGGTCTAATTGGATACCCCCTATGGAGGGTATCGGGGAATTTGGCTACAGTGTGTGGAAATGTGCTCAGGAAGAATACATGGAAGAAGATAGACAGACAAAGCCTCTTAGAACTGTCTAAGGACATAGGGGTCTATTTACTAAGCCTTGTATGGAGATAAAGTCACTGGAGATAAAGTACCAGCCAATCCGCTCCTAACTGTTATTTTTCAAACACAGCCTGTGACATAGCAGTTAGGAACCAATTGGCTGGTACTTTATCTCCAGCGACTTTATCTCCATCCAAGGCTTAGTAAATAGACCCCTACGGGGGAGATTTATCAAAGTTGGAGAGAGTACCAATCAATTAGCTCCTGCCATTTTTCAAACACAGCCTGTAACATGGAAGTTAGGAGCTGATTGGTACATTATCTCTCTCCATTGTATCTCTCTCAAAGCTTTGATAAATCTGCCCCATACTTCATATAGCCATATTTGAGCATGAAGCCAGAAGTTTCTTTTGTAGCACACTTGTCACTTGCACTTAATTTACACATGCAGTCTCAGCTTGTGAAGAATTACGCCCTGGAAATGTCTACATTTTTAAATGTTGACCAGTTCAATAGGAATGATTAGGTGGGCCACTCATCATTCACTAAAGCAGAAGAAAAGATTAATTTCACCTACTTTTGTAAGAACAAAGAATTGGGGTCAAAGTTGGGACTGTGCTTATAACAAGACAATACTTCTCAAGCAGCACATTTTGTGGATGGAATCAGGGGCGTCTTAAGAGAGGTGGAGGCCCGTGTTCAGCCTCCTCCGTCGGGCCCCCTCCTCTCTGCCCGTAGCACCGTAGAGTCTGAGCACTAGAGGGCTCAGACTCAACTGCGCATGCACAGATCTCCGGGAAAATGGTGCGGCGGCCATTTTCCCTGAGATCTCTCTACTGCGCAGGCGCAGAACGCAGTGAAAATGGCCGCTGGGCCATTTTCACTGTGTTCTAGAGGTTCTACGGATGCCGGCGCTGGACTTCGGAAGGGTAAGTATTTTACAAATGGGTGCAGTGTGTGCGGTGGGGGCCCCCTCTGGACTCAGGGGCCCGTGTGCACAGCACACACTGCTTCCATTATAGAAACGCCAGTGGATGGAATGAATGGAGTGGAATGGAATTTAAAAAAAAAAAAAGATTTTACTCACCGGTAAATCTATTTCTCGTAGTCCGTAGTGGATGCTGGGAACTCCGTAAGGACCATGGGGAATAGACGGGCTCCGCAAGAGACTGGGCACTCTAAAAGAAAGATTAGGTACTATCTGGTGTGCACTGGCTCCTCCCTCTATGCCCCTCCTCCAGACCTCAGTTAGGATACTGTGCCCGGAAGCGCTGACACAATAAGGAAGGATTTTGAATCCCGGGTAAGACTCATACCAGCCACACCAATCACACCGTATAACTCGTGATACTATACCCAGTTAACAGTATGAAATATAACTGAGCCTCTCAACAGATGGCTCAACAATAACCCTTTAGTTAGGCAATAACTATATACAAGTATTGCAGACAATCCGCACTTGGGATGGGCGCCCAGCATCCACTACGGACTACGAGAAATAGATTTACCGGTGAGTAAAATCTTATTTTCTCTGACGTCCTAGTGGATGCTGGGAACTCCGTAAGGACCATGGGGATTATACCAAAGCTCCCAAACGGGCGGGAGAGTGCGGATGACTCTGCAGCACCGAATGAGAGAACTCAAGGTCCTCCTCAGCCAGGGTATCAAATTTGTAGAATTTAGCAAACGTGTTTGCCCCTGACCAAGTTGCAGCTTAGCAAAGTTGTAAAGCCGAGACCCCTCGGGCAGCCGCCCAAGATGAGCCCACTTTCCTCGTGGAATGGGCTGTTACTGATTTAGGATGCGGCAATCCAGCCGCAGAATGCTCCAGCTGAATTGTGCTACAAATTCAGCGAGCAATAGTCTGCTTAGAAGCAGGAGCACCTATTTTGTTGGGTGCCTACAGGATAAAAAACGAGTCAGTTTTCCTGACTCCAGCCGTCCTGGAAATATAAATTTTTAAGGCCCTGACTACGTCCAGTAACTTGGAATCTTCCAAGTCCCTAGTAGCCGCAGGCACTACAATAGGTTGGTTCAAGTGAAAAGCTGATACCACCTTAGGGAGAAACTGGGGACGAGTCCTCAATTCTGCCCTATCCATATGGAAAATCAGATAAGGGCTTTTACATGACAAAGCCGCCAATTCTGACACACGCCTGGCCGAAGCCAAGGCCAATAACATGACCTCTTTCCACGTGAGATATTTCAAATCCACAGTTTTAAGTGGCTCAAACCAATGTGATTTTAAGAAACTCAACACCACGTTGAGATCCCAAGGTGCCACAGAAGGCACAAAAAAGGGGCTGAATATGTAGCACTCCCTTTACAAATGTCTGAACTCCAGGCAGTGAAGCCAGTTCTTTCTGGAAGAAAATCGACAGAGCCGAAATCTGGACCTTAATGGAACCCAAATTTAGGCCCATAGTCACTCCTGACTGTAGGAAGTGCAGAAAACGACCCAGCTGAAATTCCTCTGTTGGGGCCTTCCTGGCCTCACACCACGCAACATATTTTCGCCAAATACGGTGATAATGGTTTGCGGTTACTTCTTTCCTGGCTTTTATCAGCGTAGGAATGACTTCCTCCGGAATGCCCTTTTGCTTTAGGATCCGGAATTCAACCGCCATGCCGTCCAACGCAGCCGCGGTAAGTCTTGGAACAGACAGGGCCCCTGCTGTAGCAGATCCTGTCTGAGCGGTAGAGGCCATGGGTCCTCTGATATTATTTCTTGAAGTTCTGGGTACCAAGCTCTTCTTGGCCCATCCGGAACCACGAGTATCGTTCTTACTCCTCGTTTTCTTATTATTCTCAGTACCTTTGGTATGAGAGGCAGAGGAGGGAATACATAAACCGACTGGTACACCCACGGTGTCACTAGAGCGTCCACAGCTATTGCCTGAGGGTCCCTTGACCTGGCGCAATATCTAGTTTTTTGTTTAGGCGGGACGCCATCATGTCCACCTGTGGCCTTTCCCAACGGTTTACCAACAGTTGGAAGACTTCTGGATGAAGTCCCCACTCTCCCGGGTGTCGGTCGTGTCTGCTGAGGAAGTCTGCTTCCCAGTTGTCCACTCCCGGAATGAACACTGCTGACAGTGCTAAGACGTGATTTTCCGCCCATTGGAGAATCCTTGTGGCTTCTGCCATCGCCATCCTGCTTCTTATGCCGCCCTGTCGGTTTACATGGGCGACTGCCGTGATGTTGTCTGATTGGATCAGTACCGGCTGGTTTTGAAGCAGAGGCCTTGCCAGACTTAGGGCATTGTAAATGGCCCTCAGTTCCAGAATATTTATGTGTAGGGACGACTCCTGACTTGACCAAAGTCCTTGGAAATTTCTTCCCTGTGTGACTGCCCCCCAGCCTCGAAGGCTGGCATCCGTGGTTACCAGGACCCAGTCCTGTATGCCGAATCTGCGGCCCTCTTGAAGATGAGCACTCTGCAGCCACCACAGTAGAGATACCCTGGTCCTTGGAGACAGGGTTATCAGCCGATGCATCTGAAGATGCGATTCCGACCACTTGTCCAAGAGGTCCCACTGAAAGGTTCTTGCATGGAACCTGCCGAATGGAATTTTGCTTCGTAAGAAGCTACCATTTTTCCCAGGACTCGTGTGCAGTGATGCACCGATACCTGTTTTGGTTTCAGGAGGTCTCTGACTAGAGATGACAGCTCCTTGGCTTTCTCCTGCGGGAGAAACACTTTTTTCTGTTCTGTGTCCAGAACCATCCCCAGGAACAGCAGGCGTGTGGTAGGAACCAGCTGTGACTTTGGAATGTATAGAATCCATCCGTGCTGTTGTAGCACTTCCCGAGATAGTGCTACTCCGACCAACAACTGCTCCATGGACCTCGCCTTTATAAGGAGATCGTCCAAGTACGTGATAATTAAAAACTCCCTTTTTTCGAAGGAGTATCATCATATCTGCCATTACCTTGGTAAAGACCCTCGGTGCCGTGGACAGTCCAAACGGCAGTGTTTGGAATTGGTAATGGCAATCCTGCATCACAAATCTGAGGTACTCCTGGTGAGGATGGTAAATGGGGACATGTAGGTAAGCATCCTTGATGTCCAGGGATACCATGTAATCCCCCTCCTCCAGGCTTGCAATAACCGCCCTGAGCGATTCCATCTTGAACTTGAATTTTTTTATGTATGTGTTCAAGGACTTCAAATTTAAAATGGGTCTCACCGAACCGTCCGGTTTCGGTACCACAAACAGTGTGGAATAGTAACCCCGTCCTTGTTGAAGTAGGGGCACCGTGACTATCACCTGCTGGGAATACAGCTTGTGAATTGCCTCTAGCACAGCCTCCCTGCCTGAGGGAGTTGTCGGCAAGGCAGATTTGAGGAAACGGCGGGGGGGAGACGCCTCGAATTCCAGCCTGTACCCCTGAGATACTACTTGAAGGATCCAGGGATCCACCTGTGAGCGAGCCCACTGATCGCTGAAATTTTTGAGGCGGCCCCCCACCGTACCTGGCTACGCCTGTGGAGCCCCCGCGTCATGCGGTGGACTCAGAGGAAGCGGGGGAAGAATTTTGATTCTGGGAACTGGCTGACTGGTGCAGCTTTTTCCCTCTTCCCTCGTCTCTGTGCAGAAAGGAAGCGCCTTTGACCCGCTTGCTTTTCTGAAGCCGAAAGGACTGTACCTGATAATACAGTGCTTTCTTAGGCTGTGAGGAAACCTGAGGTAAAAAAATTTCTTCCCTGCTGGTGCTGTGGATACGAGGTCCCAGAGACCATCCCCAAACAATTCCTCACCCTTATAAGGCTCTATGTGCCTTTTAAAGTCAGCATCACCTGTCCAGTGTCGGGTCTCTAATACCCTCCTTACAGAATGGACATTGCATTAATTCTGGATGCCAGCCGGCAAAATATCCCTCTGTGCATCCCTCATATATAAGATGACGTCTTATGTTCGCAAAATAGTATCCCTGTTTGACAGGGTTACAGACCACGCTGCAGCAGCACTATCTGCAGGTCTCAGTCTAGTACCTGAGTGTGTAATTACAGACTTCAGGATAGCCTCCTGCTTTTTAACAGCAGGTACCTTCAAAGTGGCCGTATCCTAAGACGGCAGTGCCACCTTTTTTGACAAACGTGTGAGCGCCTTATCCACCCTAGGGGATATCTCCCAGCGTAACTTATCCTCTGGCGGGAAAAGGTACGCCATCAGTAACTTTTTAGAAATTACCAGTTTCTTATCGGGGGAACCCACACTTTTTCACACTTCATTCACTCATTTGATGGGGGAACAAAACACTGCCTGCTTTTTCTCCCCAAACATAAAACCCTTTTTTAGTGGTACTTGGGTAAATGTCAGAAATGTGTAACACATTTTTTTATTGCCGGGATTATGTAACGGATGTTCCTAGTGGATTGTGTATATGTCTCAACCTCGTCGACACTGGAGTCAGACTCCGTGTCGACATCTGTGTCTGCCATCTGAGGGAGCGGGCGTTTTTGAGCCCCTGATGGCCTTTGAGACGCCTGGGCAGGTGCGGGCTGAGAAGCCGGCTGTCCCATAGCTGTTACGTCATCCAGCCTTTTATGTAAGGAGTTGACACTGTCGGTTAATACCTTCCACCTATCCATCCACTCTGGTGTCGGCCCACAGGGGGCGACATCCCATTTATCGGCATCTGCTCCGCCTCCACATAAGCCTCCTCATCAAACATGTCGACACAGCCGTACCGACACACCGCACACACACAGGGAATGCTCTGACTGAGGACAGGACCCCACACAGCCCTTTGGGGAGACAGAGAGAGAGTATGCCAGCACACACCAGAGCGCTATATAATGTAGGGATAAACACTATGGGCAGGATGTATTAAAGCAAAAATGTGGTAAAACCCCCGAAAACGGGGGTTTTACCGCATTTTCATATTTACTAACACCCTACCGTCGGCGTCCAGGGTATCGCCATCTCTGGATGGCGATACCCTATAGAAGCCTATGGGCTTCTTTTCGCCGACCCCCGCAACCCGCCGACACCGTCGACACCGCTGCAGACGCCGACCCCCCTCCCCCCCAGCTTACCTTACTCCATGATGCCCCAGACCCGGAAGGTAATCTCCTCCTCCCCCTAGCAACGCAGCCGGACGTCCTTCCGGCTGCAGGGGGGAGGAGGAGGCACCGGGGGCAGCCTGCTGCTGCTTCCCGGCATCTAGCCTGTGTGGGGACCCCATGGAGGTGACAGAGACCCCCGCAGACCACCTAACAGGTATCGCGGGGGGCCCCCGTCACCGCATCGCGATGTTGATCGCATATGTTAGTACATACGCGATCAACATCGCTGCGGTAACCGGCGAGGTGCGGCGATGTATGTTAATACATCCCGCCCTATCACTGAGTGAATTTTCCCCAATAGCTGCTTGTATAAACAATATTGCGCCTAAATTTAGTGCCCCCCCTCTCTTTTTAACCCTTTGAGCCTGAAAACTACAGGGGAGAGCCTGGGGAGCTGTCTTCCAGCTACACTGTGAAGAGAAAATGGCGCCAGTGTGCCGAGGGAGATAGCTCCGCCCCTTTTTCGCGGACCTTTCTCCCGCTTTTTTATGGATTCTGGCAGGGGTAATTATCACATATATAGCCTCTGGGGCTATATATTGTGATTATTTTGCCAGCCAAGGTGTTTTTATTGCTGCTCAGGGCGCCCCCCCCCCCCAGCGCCCTGCACCCTCAGTGACCGGAGTGTGAAGTGTGTATGAGGAGCAATGGCGCACAGCTGCAGTGCTGTGCGCTACCTTGGTGAAGACTGAAGTCTTCTGCCGCCGATTTTCCGGACCATCTTCATGCTTCTGGCTCTGTAAGGGGGGCGGCGGCGCGGCTCCGGGAACGAACACCAAGGACGGGTCCTGCGGTCGATCCCTCTGGAGCTAATGGTGTCCAGTAGCCTAAGAAGCCCAAGCTAGCTGCAAGCAGGTAGGTTCGCTTCTTCTCCCCTTAGTCCCTCGTTGCAGTGAGCCTGTTGCCAGCAGGTCTCACTGTAAAATAAAAAACCTAACATATACTTTCATTCTAGGAGCTCAGGAGAGCCCCTAGTGTGCATCCAGCTCGGCCGGGCACAGAAATCTAACTGAGGTCTGGAGGAGGGGCATAGAGGGAGGAGCCAGTGCACACCAGATAGTACCTAATCTTTCTTTTAGAGTGCCCAGTCTCCTGCGGAGCCCGTCTATTCCCCATGGTCCTTACGGAGTTCCCAGCATCCACTAGGACGTCAGAGAAATATGATTTGCTTGGTGCAAAAGTTTCAATTCATTTTTTCTTTTTTTGCTCTACTGGCTGCAAATCAATGATCATAAAATAAAAAAACACAAATTTTCAGACTGGCAACGCGACCCGGCACTGGAATCATCGAGGCAGGAGGCGGCACAGGCATCATCAGGGCAGGAGCGGAGGCGGCACTTGGAGATGAGATCATTTCCACACCGCCTTCTCCATAGTATGAACGGGTCGCGGATCGCATCGACCAGGGTAACCCATTCCCACCGCACCTAACTCAGGTTGAAATACTGGGTCAGGCGACCAGGGAATTCGGGACTTATCCCTTTCACATCGCACATCTACCAGCATCGACCTAGCAAGATACCGGGTTATTTGTGCAGTGTGAAAGGGGTATTATTACTCTATTCTATGGTAGTTTACACTAATTAATGAGAATAGAGTTTCAGCTTTAATGCAGAATTTCTATAACCTGGGCTCCACGTAACAGTTTGAGTAAATAATTCAGGGACTAGATAAAAAACTTGATAAGCAATTAATAGGCCCTACACACATTAAGATTTTACTGAATGAGAACTCGTTCAGTGTGTAGGCACCACCGATGAACGATACGCGGCCCCGCGCTCGTTCATCGTTGGTGCCGGTTCGTTTACATCTGCAGGCCAATATAGACAATCTCGTCCCTATTATCATGCAGGGCTATGGAGCCGGGTGATGTGGGGAATGAAGAAACTTCACTCCCCCCGTCAATCCCCCCCCCCCTACCCCGCCCCCCTCCGTCGGATCAGCCGTCGGGCAGCTCCGCACGCCGCCGAGTGTGTAGGGCCCATTAGGTTTTATCGGACAACTATGATATAGAAAACTATTGTGTAAAGTAAGATATGCTAACAATGGCACAATTTAATTAATACAGTACTCTCTTATAAATTTAATTTTCAAAACTGTAACACAAAATGTGCAATGAGTTCATAGCTACTGTATAGTACTTTCATTCTGGCAAAAAATACAGTTCAAGTATTCCAAGTTAACACAACATACAGTACTGTAAGCCTCATTAGCAAAGTATCAGCACGTACTGATCGGCATATAAAAAGTAATCTTGCTTAATTACTGACTTCAAGGCTGAATTAGCAAATTGACACATTAAATACTGAATTACTGAATATGCTGAAGATCACTATTTAAGCAAATGTAAGCCAACCTCTTTCAAGCGTAATACCCATATAAATAACTACTTACTGTAGATAGGCACTGTAGAATACAGTATTGGGGAATACAGGTTTCTTTCATCAGAATCAGGGACTGGGTACTCTAGGGGGCGCTATTTATTCATGTAAGCGTGTTCAGTCCCCTAAACCCCCCCAAAAAATGTTTTTTTTTTAAATGTATGCTTAAAGCAATGAGCAAGGATGCACAAGAGGGTGCCGAGTGCCCCTCAACCAACGGCAGATCCAGGGGAAGGGCAAATTAGTGCGATTGCTTTCCTCCACACAACATGCAAATAGCAGCAGCCTTCCTGGACCCCATGCAGTCCAGCACACAGCAGTGTGTATCGTGCTGTGGGGAGAGGCTAGTGCCGCTGACAAATAAGAAGGGGGAGGGGGCGTGGACCGGAGGCCCAAGCTATTAATGATTAGGCTAAGCAAAGTCTCATGATCTACCACGGCAAACACAGTCACATGACACATGTTAGAGTATGCATAAAAGGCCCTCATTCCGAGTTGTTCGCTCGCTAGCTGCTTTTAGCAGCATTGCACACGCTAAGCCGCCGCCCTCTGGGAGTGTATCTTAGCTTAGCAGAATTGCGAACGAAAGATTCGCAAAATTGCGAATGGAAATTTCTTAGCAGTTTCTGAGTAGCTCGACACTTACTCTGCCACTGCGATCAATTCAGTCAGTTTCGTTCCTGGTTTGACGTCACAAACACACCCAGCGTTCGCCCAGGCACTCCCCTGTTTCTCCAGCCACTCCCGCGTTTTTCCCAGAAACTGCAGCGTTTTTTCACACACACCCATAAAATGGCCAGTTTCCGCCCAGAAAACCCCACTTTCTGTCAATCACACTCCGATCACCAGAACGGAGAAAAATCCTTGTAATGCCGTGAGTAAAATACCTAACTTTTGAGTAAAATAACTAAGTGCATGCGCTCTGCGAACATTGCGCATGCGCAGAAAGCGACTAATCGCAATATAGCGAAATTCGGCAACGAGCGAACAACTCGGAATGAGGGCCAAAGTCTTTGGTGCACCTTTTTATCTATTTATTGTGTAAAACTTTGGCATCCATATCTATTTACTGCCTCCAGAGGCATTTGAAAAGGAGATACTGATTTGTAAAAGAACAGCTAAGAAAATGATTACAGGTATTAGATTAATACTTACAAGGCAGTTAACATTGCATTAAAAAAAAAGAAGAAACTAAACATGTGGGATTGTAACATTAAACTGCCATGACAATATTAATTGAATTGACTGTACTTATCTAACATGTTAAAACAGGTTAAGTATACCATATCCAAAATGCTTGGGACCAGAAGTATTTTGGATATCGGATTTTCCCGTATTTTGGAATAATTGCATACCATAATGAGACATCATGGCGATGAGACCCAGGTCTAAGCACAGAATGCATTTATATTTCATATACACCCTATACACACAGCCTGAATGTAATTTTAGCCAATATTTTGAATAACTTTGTGCATTAAACGAAGTTTGTGCACATACACACGATTTATGTTTCATATATACTTTATACACACAGCCTGAAGGTCATTTAATATAATATTTTTAATAACTTTGTGAATTAAACAAAGTTTCTGTACATTGAGCCATCAGAAAACTTCGGTTTCGCTATCTCACTCTCACTTTTAAAATTTTGGGAATATTTTGTATTTCGGAATATTTGGATATGGGATACTCAACCTGTACTGTAATTTCACATACAATTGAATTGTTACAGTACATTTGAGTTATGCATAGAATTTAAAATCCACTGTGCACAATAAATAAGCAATAAAACAGGATATGTTTAACAAACCTACTGTATCAATCTGTCCTAATAAGGCAGATTTTCACTGTAGTTTATCAATAAACGCAGCTTTTCACTGCAATAATTTAAACAGTAATTTTTTTAATTTTTTTCCTTTTGAACACAGGCATATAAAAGGACTGACGCAAGTGAGATTAATTATATTTCCGGAAACTGTAAAAACACAAAACACGTATTGTATAGCTGCTGTTTTGCTTCTGTCGACACCACCTAATACAAAAAAAATGTTGAGCAAAATGTCATCTTAGTGTACACAATGTTATCTTAGTGTACACAATCTCTGTTTGTTAAAGCAGTATTATCTCTTAGGGGTCTGTCTATTAAAAATGTGTGCTAACTAAAACTATCACCCTATTCATTGCAACATAGATCTTACTGGTATCGTAAATTACTAATCCTGGGTTCTAAAATGGCTGAAAGGACTTTCTCTTATTTACTAGCAGCATAGTTCTGCTGGCAAAGAGTGACAGTACAGTAAAACACACGAGAAATACTAGTTTGCAGGAATCTAGAAACAATCATAACTGTAGTATAAGGTAGTAAGGAAAAATCTACTGGGAATGATTAAAGAATGAACTATTACTGTATGTTGCCTTGAAGTCAGGAACATAATCTAAACCCCCACGAACTTGCGGTGACCATAAAAGATAAGGGTAAAGTTGCTTCTGATCCTTAGGTAACTGCACCGGCAGCTGCTTTTTCTCATCTTTTGGAGCGCCTGAAATTATAGGAGAGATCAAGTATAACTAAAAACTGACATTAGAGAGTACAAGTAATTGACCTAGAAATGTATAGAGTGGGTTGGGTAGGTGCTGTTGAAAGGTAGCAATCCCAATCCCTAGAACAAAGAGTTTGCAGATCATAGATTTCTGCAAACTAGTGTTTGTTTGTCAGGAGGCTTGCCACTTAGCAACAGGCAGTAGGTAGACTACCACATACCTGGTGGTTGCTCTAAGGAACTCTATCCTTTGTGTATTGGAAGGCCCCCAATAATGTTTAATGAAGGTACGAGTGGATGACCCAAATGCGGCTTCCATTATGGACTGTAATGGTAAGCCTCTAGTGGCTGCCAAAGTGACAGTGACACCACAAAGGAATGACGTTTGAAGAGGGAGGTGTCTATCCCTGATGGCATAAGCTATCTAACCTCTGATCCTGGAATCTCTGGTAGGACTATAGGTCTTACGCCATGTAATAAAGAGGTTAGAGTTGTTGTTCCTCAGTGGAGCTGTGAATGTGAGATAAGATAAGCATTTGACTATGTAAAGATCAGGATCCGACTGGTCCCTAACTAGGTCAAATTCCACCAGAGGGGTTTGAAGTGAACTGATCTTTGTGTGTTCTCTTAGAACAATATGGAAACCCATTAGAGTGAGTGTCATCAAGGTTTCAGATGTGTGTAGTAAAAAAAAGTTCAGCTCCCCTGGCTGCAAATGCCCATTATAGCAATGAAGCTAGCTTTCTAGTAAGATCAGAGATGTCAGCAGTGGAAGGAATAGTGACTGAGAAGGTTAGAAAAGTATTAATGTCCCACGTAGAAGACTATCGTTGACACAGAGGTCTAGACAAGAAAATACCTTTAAATAATCTAAGGTATATCTTATTTTCTGTGAGGCCTGGAATAAGATGAACCAGACTGTGGTGAAAGCCAGGTCTGACTCAAACTTAGCGGCCAGGAAATCCAAGGCTAAGTTAGGCTCAGAAAGAGAGCCCGAGGGTGGTGCCTTTTTAGCCCAAGTCCATCTATGATGGACTGGTATATGTATCTTGTTCTGTGCCTAAAAGAAGCATTTATCATGGCCATGGAATAGGCCAAGAGGTTAGTGATGGTCAACAACCGAGTAATGTCGCTATCCACATGCAATGTGGAAGCTCCTGTAGAGGGTCTGGGGTCCCTTGGAAGCAGTCCTTGGACATGCCCAGGGGAAGCTAAGGGCCCCTGTGAATGAGGGTTATCAAGGGGATCCCAATTCTGGAGGACCATATGGGGTATACGAGAATAAGGTGAGATACCCTGTCCACTGTGATTTTGTGGAAGAACTTCAGCAGCATAGCAGGGATATGAAAGAAGGTCTGTCTATGGGAAGAAGGACATTGTGTCCATGTGGAGGGCCCCTTGAGTACAGATTTTGGACACAAAGGTTGGAACATGTGTGTTTTATGAAGATGCAAACAGGTCCACTTGTGGCTGACCAAAGGTCTTCACAATGCTGAGAAAAATCTCCGGTTTCAGGGTTCCCCAATCCAGTGTGAGTGTTTTCCTAGATAAGGAATTGGCTAAATTGTTTAGCTCTCCTGGAACTTATATTATAAACAGAAGTATGGATCGATACAATGCCCAGTTCCAGATGTCTATACCCTCTTGACGAGAATGAGGGATCAAGTGCTTCCCATTCTGTTGAGATAGGAAACTGTGGTCCTGTTGTCTAGGCAGAGCCAAACTGAGATCCTTCTGGAATTCAGAGGGACTAGTGAGGAAAGAGATAATCTGGCAGCCCTTAACACCAAGAGATTGATGTCAGTTGCCGACTCTGAAGCAGACCACTTCCCCTTTACCTCTGTGTCTTTTGTGATTGTTCCCCAGCTCATAAGAGACATATTTGATGTGATGACTATGTCCGATGGAGGAGGTAGAAGAGGTCTGGAGGGGGCAGGTAAAGGGCCATCTATCTGCGAATCTCCCTGTGACCTTTGAAACAGTAAAGTTATTTTGTCTGTCCAAGCCCAACCCTGCCGAAGAAGAGCTGAGAGAAAGACCTGAGAATGTCTGCATATGAGGGGAGTATCGAGAAAATCTGTATCTAAGGATCTCATTGTCCCAATAACTTTGGCCAAGTCCCTCATCGAGAATCGGTGTTTGAAGGCTTGAGATACAAAGTCTTGAATGCCCCTCCACTTGGCTGATGGAATCGCTATTGATAAAGAAGGGGTATCTATGAAGAACCCTAGAAAGACAATTTACTGGGAAGGCATCAATATGGATTTGTCAAGGTATACGGTAAACCCCAGATTACATAGGAGCAACAGGATGAGCTCATTGTCGAGTAAAAGGGACTCCTAATCTGAGTGGACCACCAGAAGACTAGGTGGATTATACAATAGAATCCTTTCTGATGGAGGAGTGTAACTACTGCCTTCATGAGGCGTGCGAATGTGCAAGGGGCATTGGATAGTCAGAAAAACCATGAAGGTCCACTGATAGAGGCTATCTTTCCAGAGGATCCTTAAGAGCCTCTTGTGATTTGGATGTACTTGAATCATACGAAAGGCCTCCTTGAGGTCTATTTTGATATAAAATCGTTCTTGGTGAGCAGGAAAGGTACGTCTGCTAAATCCTCCACATGGAAAGAACAAGGTTTTATATACTGGTTTAGAGATTTGACGTTTAAGACCAGTCTCAATGAACCACCCTGTTTTTTTGTCAGGGAAAGGGTGACTGACTCAGCCTTTTTTGTTAGTGTCAGCCAACTCTATTTTGCCTTGCTGCAGGGCAAGTCATAGGACACCATCTACTAAAGGACTGGTGCTCATTGAGCAGGGAAATATCTGGTGGGAAAAATGGAAAAGGAGAAGGAACAGACCTATCACAATCTTTAGCAACCACTGTGGTAATCTGCCTCTGGGAAGCTATTGCTTGGGAAATACAAGGAGGTGGTAATGAAGGTAAGTGAGTTACCATATCCTCTGTCTTTCCTGGAGGAGTATGTGCAGCTGGACACTGTGCCTCTCGCGATGTGTCTGGAAAAACCCTCCTCTAGTCTTGGGTTGAACTGCTGGCTCCCGCAAACTTACTTTTCCTGACAAATGAGCCATTTGAAAGGCTGAGAGCCCTTAAGGATTTGCAGGCTTTACAGCGGACTTTCACTTTATCTATAAAGTTAGTTCCAAAAAGGTCAGAATCTGGTAGGCTGGAAACATCTACTAGATTGGGAGCTAGATTAGTCAGACTTCCACTAGCTAGCCAGCGAGCTCTGTGGGAATTGGCTATGAAATAAAAGATCTGACAAATCATCAGTGCAGGATCCGGTCAGGACCCCGGCATTTGGGATCCCGGCAGTCAGAATAATTTGAGTGGCTTTGCAGCCATTCCCTCACCATCACTACTTCCAGGACCTGCCGCCAACTCCCAACGACATGCTGGACCCCCCCCACCAACCCCTGGGGCCCCCTCGCCAACCTGAAGGACCCCCTAGCCAATGTGCCAGATCTCGCGCGGACCCCTGGGACCCACCCAGGTAACAGGTATTTTGTTTTATTTTATTATTACATTTCCTGTATTGTTTATTTATCAATTTATTTGCTGTATTATGGCATATAGTGTATACTGTGTTATAGGAATAAAAGGGTGTGTGGTTTCTATAACGGGGATGTGGCCTATGTAAAAAGTCCCCCAAAAATAGGATTGTCCAGTGAAAATCGGGACAGTTGGGAGGTATGGGCTAAATAGAGGTGTTGCACATAATAACTAAACAGATTCTAGTCATCATTTATCTAATAAATTTGATAAAATGATCGCTAGACTCTGATTGGTTGCTAAGGGCAACACCTCCACTTGTCCTCTATATAAAGATTGATAAACCTCTCCCATAATATGCCTGAAAATGGTGCTAACGATACCAAGGCGTAATTACTTTAGCCATAGCTTTTCTCCTGTAATATATGCATCACCATGCCTAGTACAAATGTGATATTTAGGTCTAGCATATATATGGTTAATTGAATATTGCTGCATACAATAGTAATACAGTTTCATGGATGTCTCCAATTGTGTCTGCCATGAAAACCCAAAGATGTGGATTTGAACAGAATTTCTCCTGACAAAGCAAGATGAGAAATGCTAAGTATTGGTTGCAGAACAGGAAAACACTTCTCTGCGTAAGTCAGCGGAAGTGTTGATGGAGGAGAAAAATACATGCAGTAATTGACAAAGTGAAGAGAAAGGGCTGGGAGACTATTACAGATGACAGCTGAAATACAGGACACAACAGCTTCATAAACGTCTATAGCTGGTGATGGACGATGACATATAGCTGATGAATTATTACAGATGATCTGTGACAAATTCAGGTTTTTTTTTAAATAAGATAACAAAGACGATGATGATGATGATTATTAATATGTAGGTTTTTTGTTTATATTAAATTATATTACATTAAGAATAGAGCAAATAACGTAATGGACAATTTAAACTAAAGCTATTAAATGTTGTATTTGTTATGGTTTATAACCTGTACAAACTATTTCCTAGATTTTGCAGCATACTTCCCAAAGCAAAACACTTAGGTGGGATCACATATAAAACCATACTTCCTGTAATATCCACGACACACAGAGTGGGAATAAAGCCCGCAAGGGGCTTCTTGCGCAGGGCTGCCGTCGATGGACTCCGGTGGGGTAAATATAATATATGGGTTCAGTGTGTACGGTGTGGGCCCCCGTGGACCCAGGAGCCCGTGTTCACCACACACACTGCACCCATTACAGAAACGCCTATGAGTACCATGGTAAATAATAACAGATTACCCAACTTTCACTGCAATGTATATAAAGGTTCAAGCAGAAACCAAAGTAATAACCAAGGTCAAACAATCCAAAGTCATGGGTTAAGCTGGCCATACACCTAAAGATTTATGGTCAGATCTGGCTGGTTGGAATGAAAACCTGGTACTGGATGAGAGCAAATGACAATTGACCATTTGCTCCCAAACACAGGAAAACAGACAAAAATGGTCAATCAGACAAATTGGTTAAATCCATTTAATTTAACCAATTTGTCTGAACAACCGTTTTTGTCAGTTTTACGGCATTTAGGGACAAATGGCCAATTGTCATTTGCTCTGAACCATTACCAGGTTTTCATTCCAACCAGCCAGATTTGACAATAAATCTTTAGGTGTGCGGGCAGCATTAGAGACAGAGAAATCCATACATTTTCCAAAAGTTGGGCAGGCAGCAAAATTCAGTCAAAAGATGCCAAGGTCACGAAATTAATTGTTATATAGTGATCTGAATCCAGGAGCACATGTACTGTAGTCACCACTGTAGCAGGAACTATCGCTGGCAAGGAGATGAGTCACACATTCCCTTGTAAACTCAAATGAGCCAGCAGGAACACTCCTATAGTCTTCAGCTGAGCAAATCATCGTTGTGGTCATGTGACCGCTGCAGTGTATAAACCAGCATCCTGGTCACTAAAGTACAGTACAAGCGACTGCGGTGACAAAGTAAATGTCCATGGCTAACCAATCATCAGTCACCTTGTTTTAACACTTGCTACGACTGTTAGAAACATGCAAAACTAGATCGGAAGATCAATTATGAGCATTTAGCTTATTTTTAGTTTTTGTACATCAGAAAAGTGCAGAGGGCATGACATGCCATTGGGCAGTGGGGCATGAAGCCCAATTATGTCATTTGGAGCAAATTGTGTGATCAATCCGCCGGACTGACCACTTAACTGGGGAAACGGATTGGATCAGGGAGGTTTGTATAATCTCCATGGGGGCTGGTAGAACTTCCTGAAATTTATCTTGCGCAACTACAGTATATCAAAAACCAAAATTTTAGTTTTGGATACAATTATCCTTTAAATATTATAGTGACTACATATATATATATATATATATATATATATATATATATACACATACTGTGTATATATATATATATATATATATATATATATATATTTATTTACTTCCTGCATGTTTTTGCGATAGACTCACTCAGTTTAGACCACTTGTTTGCTATATTTCATAATGTGATGTTATGATGTTAGGGCAGGTGTTATCTTTATAGCATTAATACATTGCAAGTTAGGAAACCTTACTAAATTAGTAAACTGTTAATGTGGGAATTGTTTAGTATGTGCAAAATGTATTGGGATGTATTGCACTGTACTGAGGGTTTCAGTATAATATCCCGGCGGTCAGGAGACCGATGCCGGGATCCCGACAGCTGAAATACCGGCGGCGAGCGCAGCATGTCCCCTCACAGGCTCGCTTGCCTTCACCACGCTTCGGGCCTGATGGCAACCTTCGGTTGCCACAGGGTTATATTCCTCCGTGGGTGGTGGCATGGACCACCACCCGAGTGGGGATTCTGGGTGTCAGGATTCCGATGTCGATATCCTGATAGTCAGCAAATTGAATGCCTCCCGTACTGAGATTTTGAATAGTATTTATATGATAAACCTGACTGCTGATAAAAATGGTATCATGTTGTAATTAAATGACAGGTGGTATGAACTCTAGCCCCTTCCTCTTGTGTCAGTGATCTCACTCCCAGAGAGTTCCGGCATAACACACATCTCCAGTCTCCAAACACCTATGTTATTTCTTAAACTTACACATCACATACCACATCATTATGAAAACACAGTTTTGAAAAAAGTAACATCCCAGCATTATCCACAAACAAAAATGTATAACTGTACAGAATAATAGGAAAACGGCACACATGGATGCTCAGGCCAAATACAGATGGGTCCTTGCTCATCTGACCCGTGATTGCTCATAATTGCAGGTCGACTGCTGCGAGTAGTGCATTCACGAATGTGCACGGGCACTGTGTACGCACCCACAATCCATAGGATTGCATGGGTGCGTATGATCCCGCAAACGGGTCGCATGCAAGCGTGACTAGTTGCTTTTGCAACTTATACTCATGTTCACAGCCAAGCTGAGGGAGGATACATCTGTACAGAAAGAAAAAGGGGGGATTTCCCAAATAGTACAGCAGTAGAGATGACAAAACATTTGTAATGCTAAGGATATTCTATGTAATAAAACCAAGTGCTGAACAATTATTATTTATTAACAGTTTCTTATATAGCGCAGCAAATTCTGTTGAGCTTTACAATTGGAAACAACAGTGGTAAAACAAAACTAGGTAATAACAAACAGTAACAGAGGTTGGAAGGCCCTGCTCGCAAGCTTACAATCTATTCGATAATCTATCTAATGAGCACAACATGTGCCTTTCGCTGAGTCTTATTATAAAAAAACTTCCACACACCCTGAGCTCTGAGAGAAATAGAGGAGAAAGAAGAGAAGCAAAATGGCATAGGCACAAAGGTAGCTAGAGCTAGAGGTGGCGGGAATACACTTCAATATTGTTACTAGCATAGGCATCACAAGGGGGGTGTGGCCCACTTCCGGGTGTTGCCCTCATCCACGCCCCTTCCATGATGGCATTGGGGGACTCCCATGAGGCCACGTTACTTTATTCAGACCACGCCCTTTTATGGTTGTGCACGGCATGCCAAGGGGGTACTACTGGCTGTAATGGGTGTCACCGACCCCTGTACCGCCACTGGTTACTAGATACTGGGTGTATATTTACTAATAGGAGTGTAGCCAGAATTTCATGGGCTCCCTACTGTAGCAACATTTTGAAGGAGCTCCCACTATAATGCCTATAGCGAGATACCTCTCACCACAGCAGTTGTTTATTCTATGAACCATAGTAGTGCCATAGTTCACAAACTGCCACATTATAGTACTGCCAGTACATTATGTTACACAGTGCCCCCTAATTTACATTATGCCACAATGAAGTTCACCTAGATCATACTATGCCACACTGTAGTACACCCAATACATAATATGCCATATGGTAGTGCCCCCATCTCATAATATGACACATTGTAGTGCCCCCATTTTATAGTATGCCGCGTGGTAGTGGCTGCAGTTTATATTATGCCACATGGTAGTGCATCCAGTGCATACTATGCCACACTATAGTGCTCACAGACCATACTGTGCAACATTAGTCCAGTTCAGATTATACCACATTCCGGTGCCCCCTTATAATTATAACACACACTAATCACTGAAAATGGAATGTCACCACATCTGGACCAGGCAACATGCCAGAGCCAATTGCTTAGCAGGCACTTCTGGGAACTTGGTAGGTAACAATATGGCCTGCATCTGGGGGCCCTCTAAAATTCTGAACCCCATAGCAATGGCACCCCCTGCACACTATAGCTATGCCCATGGTTACTAGTATTTCCTTACACCTCTATATACTTACTGCTGTTACTTATCCATTTATATTCAGTTGCTAGAAATCACTCCCTCTACATTTACTTACACTTACTACAAATAACTCTCTCTACAGTTACTTTCTGCTCTCAATATGTATCTACTAGAAACGGTTATTAGAAATAACTACATTTTATATTTCCTTATAGCTCTACAGTATATAGGTACTAGAAACTAGTTTGTTACCTCATAGTTACTACCATATATTTCAACCTCTATACTATTGTTTCCCAATCTCAGTCCCCAAGGCACACTAACAGTCCGCGTTTTAGTGATATCCATGTTTAACCACTTAACTGACGATCTTTTCCCCCAAAAACCGCTCACAAATTGTTGGGGGGGGGGGTTATGAGTGAATTTGGTTAAGAACATGAATTTAACCCTATGCAAAATGATTTTAGTTAAAAAAAAAAAAAGATGATTTTTTTTTTAAATAGTTTACAGCAGCAGCTGAGAGAAGTTTCTCTTCCCTGCCGCCGCAAGCACTGTTTATCTGACTGGTCGCATCCTTGTGCTTAACCACTTGCCTGATGCGACCATGCCAGTCAATGGTTAAGCACATATTGTTCGAGAAGAATAACTGAGGTACTAATTAAGTCACCTGTGCTCGAGTATGGATATCCTTAAAACCTGGACTGTTAGTGTGCCTTGAGGACCATGGTTGGGAATCCCTGCTCTATACAGTTGCTATAAATTACTACTTCTACATTTACTTACACCTCTATATAGTGACTAGAAGGCAGTTATTCTACTGCTATAGTTATTTACTTCCTACTTTATATAGTTACTAGAAACTAGTTTATTACCTCTATTGTTACTGCCGTTTATTTCATCCTCTATACAGTTACTATAAATTACTGCTTCTGCATATACTTACACCTCTATATAGCTACTAGAAACTAGTTTACTACCGCAATAGTTATTTACTTCCTGCTCTATAAAGTGGCTAGAAATTAGTCTATTATGTCAGTGGTATCCGAACTCTAGGTCGACAACAAAAAGGTCGACACACCTTAGGGTCGATGCCAATTGGTCGACACACCTTATGTCGACATGGACAAAAGGCCGACATGGACAAACGGTCGACAGGAACAATGTCGACATGGAAAAAGGTCGACATGAGTTTTTCACAATTTTTTTCTTTTTTGGAACCTTTTCATACTTAACGATCCACGTGGACTACGATTGGAACGGTAATCTGTGCCGAGCGAAGGGGAGCGGAGCAAAGGCACCATGCACGAAGCATGGCGAGCAAAGCGAGCCATGCGAGGCACACTAATTGGGGTTCCCGGTCACTCTACGAAGAAAACGACACCAAAAAAACATTAAAAACTCATGTCGACCTTTTGTCCATGTTGACCTTGTTCCTGTCGACCTTTTGTCCATGTCGACCTAAGGTGTGTCGACCTAAGGTGTGTCGACCTTTTTGTTGTCGACCTGGAGTCCCAGACCCATGTCAGTAGTTACTAATATTCACTTCTACTTCTATATAGTTACCAAAAATCCCTAACTCCGAATTTATTTAAAATATACCAATATAACCTAGAGTCTTATTACTAAAAAATATCTCAAATACAGTTATGGTTCCTTGAGAATACAAAAGAATTGCTGTAGTGCATTTATACTTTTTTTTTTTGCAGGTACCATCAATAAATACTATATTAAGGTCTCATTACAGAAGATTTTGTAAGGAAATCAGGTCATGTTGCTTACATTCTCAAAACAGGAAGTTTTATAAACAAAAAAAATATAGAGACCAATGTTTCTCAAATAAACCCATTTCCTCTACCTGGGAAACATTTAGAACAATTACATAAGGATGTGTATACATACACTATACATGTTTTTAGGTTTCATATTAAATTGAGCGCTATTGATGAAAATAAACAAAAACTACTTATGTCTACATCTATACTTTAAAGCAAGAAAAATGTGTCATGGTCACAACGCAAAAAAAAAAAAAGACGCAATAATAACTTCCATTAAGTTAGTAATATTTTGCTTGATTTAAATATTTGTATCATTTTATTGAATTGATAAGAGGACTTTGAAACTTTTAATTGATGAACTCAGCACATTGTGACAAATGTCATTCCTTTGTGACACAAAAGTAATGTTCATCTTTGGAACACAGAATTCCCCAAATGGTATGTCTTTTCTTAAATAAAGTAAGGCATTTAGAATGTGAAGATAAATGAAGCATGAAATCATGGAAACTTTCCAAGCTTTCAACATTAGCCAGTAGCCAGTATAAAGTATCAAATGTGACATTTTTCCAACCTGGGGGAAAATAAACTTGGATATATGCCACGACAAAAAACAAACCAAATAACAAAACAAAAATCACAGTCCATCCATACAAGTGGTTTATTTCTCTGAATATATGTACTTTTAACCCTTAATATACCAAGCCTACCTCGTCAACGTACTTTACCAAGCTGGGGTCTTCAGAGGACCCCACGATTTTTTTGTCTAAATTCTCAACTGTTCGATGCGGTAAATTACAAAAATTATGTTTTTTTTGGGCTTCTGAAGGGATACATTCTAGTAAGGGTACGACAGTTAGCATAAAATATTTGGTTTAGTTATTTCAAGAGTAGTTAGTCAATAAAAGCCATAGATTGTTCTTCATTACAGTGTGTACATTTTTACATACTTACAAAAAGGTTATATCATTTTACTGCGGTAACAATACATCACTATTCATGTGTTGCCATTGCTACAGTCCTTAGCACGTCACAGTGGTGGTTGTTTTCCTGTGTTTCTCACATATAAAACGTTATGCATTTGTAACGAGGTATACGTAGTATATATGTTTTTTATTATTTACGTTTTTTTTGAAAGAACATTTTATAAGGCTAATTACACAGTATTTATCTTAATCCGATGCGGGACACAGAAAAATCAGGAGTAAAATAGTAAAACAAGAAATAACATTCTGGGGTCCTCAGAAGACCCCCCATTGGTATACTAAAGGTTAAATACATTGCTTTTCATAGAAGACTACATAATGATATAGCCATCAGGTACCCCAGTGATGCATGAAATATTTTACTGTTACAAGTGTAACTTTCCGATGATTTCCAATTAATCCTCCTGTTTAGGATTACTCTAGGTTTTCCATGATTCCATTTTATGGGAACTCTACCTCCCGCAGCCTAACTCACCCCCATAGCCTGATGTGTCTAGCCCTCCTGAATCCTAACTCAGCCCTCCCGCAGCCTGATATGTCCAGACAGGGCTGCCATCAGAAATGATTGGGTCCGGGACTGACAAATTAGTCAGGGTCCCTCCCTCCCAAAAAAAGATTCTGGCGCACAGCTCCACCCCTATGTGATGTCATACATTGTGAGATTACATATAGGTGGAGTGTTCAGGATCTACAGGAATGGTTTACAGAGAACTTATGCGCATATAAGGCATGTTTTAAGAAGTCCTCCTTATGCATCAGACTTCAGTCCCGCTATTCGGACCCTGTCCCGCTGTCCCACCCGCGGGCAGCAGTGTCCCGCGGGTGGGACAGCGGGACAGGGTCCGAATAGCGGGACTGTTGGAAGGTATGCATGTGTAAGGGGCATTATGTGTGTCATGTGTATAAATGCATTAATAATGCATTAATAATGTGCGACATATGTTTAAGGGACATTATGTGTCATGTGTATAAAGGCATTAATAAAGGTTGGCATAATATGTTTGGTGCATTATGTTTATAAGGACAATAATAATGTGTGTCATATGTGTAAGGAGCATTACTGTGTGGTATTATGTGTATTAAGAAATTACTAATGTGTGGCATTATGTGTACAATGGGCACTACTGTGTGGTCTAAAGCAAATAAAGAGCAATATGGTGTGGTGCAATGTGAATAAGGAGCAATTCAGTGTGATATAATGGTAGTAGTAATCAGGGCCGGTTCTTGCCCTTGCGGCGCCCCGGGCAAAAGTTAGGGGCGTGGCTTAACATGGGGGCGTGGCCAGTCACGCCCCCCATTTGTAGCGCCGCTGGAAAAAAAAAGAAGAAAAAAAAAAGTATACTTACTGTACCCCGCTCCTGTTTCCAGACCCTGCAGACCGGCGCCGCTCTTCTCCTCGGATCTATGGGAGAGACGTCAGTCATGACGTCTTTCCCATAGCACAGCATAAGCGCTAGAGGTCAATTATGACCCCTAGCGTCTATGCCACAATGCTGTGCGGTGCGCGATGACGTCATCGCGCACCGCACACCAAAGGTCCTCTCCATGAAGGGAAACTAGACGCTTAGCGTCTGATTCCCTTCAGAGCGGGGGAAGACCAGCGCCACGAAGGGAAACCAGACGCATAGCGTCTGGTTCCCTTCTCACAGCGGAAGGGGGGGCACAGCGGGGGGACACTGCTGGGGCGCACACTGACAGTGGAGGATCTTGCCATGGTGCGGCACCCTCCGGATGGCGCCGGCGCCCTCCGGAAGGCGGCGCCCCGGGCAAAAGTCCTGCTTGCCCGTGGCAAGATCCGCCACTGGTAGTAATCACTAGTGTGATTAGTAAAGTGGTACTACTGTGTGATGTAACATGAAGAAGGGACACTATTGCATGATAAAATGTGAATAAAGTTGCATTACTGTGTGGCGTAATTTGAATTGGGGGTACTATTGTGTGGCCATGGCCCTTCCCAAAAAAACATACCCCTTTTTGGGCCACGCATCGAATGTGCGCACTGTTCCTATTTAAAATATAGGGTGTAGGAGCACCAAAATGAGGACTGCTATGACTGAGGGGTGATGGTGATGGGTCAGAGGCGGCACTAGGGACGATGCTAGGGGGCACCTGCCAAAAACTTGCCTACTGCATCATACTGATTAGGACTCTGAGGACCACCATATCAGAGATGCTGTGAAGTGGCTGAGAGCTTAACCATATTTTTGAAAATGTACGTAACTGAGATCTCTACATTTATACTATTATATAGGATGTAAATCTCATTTACTGGTCCATTATGGTGTGCTGGGGGAATTCTTAAGCTTGTTTTTACTTACAGTATTTCAATATTGTATAATAACTTTATTCTGGCAAAGAGTGGTGATCTTATCAGATAACAGGATGCTTTCTGAGGGTCATCTGTCAGATTAATCAGAATAATTTAAACGGAAACATTTGCGATAAATTAAACACATCATAGGATTATGCTGTAAAAATGTACCACTCTTCGTCAGAATCAAGCTATTTTATACGTTTTTAATGGATCTTTGTTGCTGACCTGAACTATATCATTCCACACATATATATATATATATACACATACACTGCTCAAAAAAATAAAGGTAACTGTAAAATAACACATCCTAGATCTGAATGAATTAAATATTCTTATTAAATACTTTGTTCTTTACATAGTTGAATGTGCTGACAACAAAATCACACAAAAATTATCACTGGAAATCAAATTTATTAACCCATGGAGGTCTGGATTTGGAGTCACACTCAAAATTAAAGTGGAAAAACACACTACAGGCAGATCCAACTTTGATGTAATGTCCTTAAAACAAGTCAAAATGAGGCGCAGTAGTGTGTGTGGCCTCCACGTGCCTCTATGACCTCCCTACAAACCACACAAGTGGCTCAGGTAGTGCAGCTCATCCAGGATGGCACATCAATGCGAGCTGTGGCAAGAAGGTTTGCTGTGTCTGTCAGCGTAGTGTTCAGAGCATGGAGGCGCTACCAGGAGATAGGCCAGTACATTAGGAGACGTGGAGGAGGCCGTAGGAGGGCAATAACCCAGCAGCAGGACCGCTACCTCCACCTTTGTGCAAGGAGGAAGAGGAGGAGCTCTGCCAGAGCCCTGCAAAATGACCTCCAGCAAGCCACAAATGTGCATGTGTCTACTCAAACAATCAGAAACAGACTCCATGAGGGTGGTATGAGGGCCCGACGTCCACAGGTGGGGGTTGTGCTTACAGCCCAACACCGTGCAGGACGTTTGGCATTTGCCAGAGAACACCAAGATTGGCAAATTCGCCACTGGTGCCCTGTGCTCTTCACAGATGAAAGCAGGTTCTCACTGAGCACATGTGACAGACGTGACAGAGTCTGGAGACGCCAAGGAGAACGTTCTGCCTGCAACATCCTCCAGCATGACCAGTTTGGCAGTGGGTCAGTAATGGTGTAGGGTGGCATTTCTTTGGGGGGCCGCACAGCCCTCCATGTGCTCGCCAGAGGTAGCCTGACTGCCATTAGGTACCGAGATGAGATCCTCAGACCCCTTGTGAGACCATATGCTGGTGCGGTTGGCCCTGGGTTCCTCCTAATGCAAGACAATGCTAGACCTCATGTGGCTGGAGTGTGTCAGCAGTTCCTGCAAGACGAAGGCATTGATGCTATGGACTGGCCCGCTCGTTCCCCAGACCTGAATCCAATTGAGCACATCCTGGACATCATGTCTCGCTCTATCCACCAACGCCACGTTGCACCACAGACTGTCCAGGAGTTGGCGGATGTTTTAGTCCAGGTCTGGGAGGAGATCCCTCAGGATCCGCCACCTCATCAGGAGCATGCCCAGGCATTGTAAGGCACGTGGAGGCTACACACACTACTGATCCTCATTTTTACTTGTTTTAAGGACATTGGGGGTCATTCCGAGTTGTTCGCTCGCAAGCTGCTTTTAGTAGCTTTGCACACGCTAAGCCGCCGCCTACTGGGAGTGAATCTTAGCTTATCAAAATTGCGAACGAAAGATTAGCAAAATTGCGAATAGACACTTCTTAGCAGTTTCTGAGTAGCTTCAAACTTACTCGGCATCTGCGATCAGTTCAGTGCTTGTCGTTCCTGGTTTGACGTCATAAACACACCCAGCATTCGCCCAGACACTCCTCCGTTTCTCCAGCCACTCCCGCGTTTTTCCCAGAAACGGTAGCGTTTTTTCACACACTCCCATAAAACGGCCTGTTTCCGCCCAGAAACACCCACTTCCTGTCAATCACACTACCATCACCAGAACGAAGAAAAAACCTCGTAATGCCGTAAGTAAAATACCTAACTGCATAGCAAATTTACTTGGTGCAGTCGCAGTGCGAACATTGCGCATGCGCAGTTAGCGGAAAATCGCTGCGATGCGAAGAAAAATACCGAGCGAACAACTCGGAATGACCCCCAAAGTTGGATCAGCCTGTAGTGTGTTTTTCCACTTTAATTTTGAGTGTGACTCCAAATCCAGACCTCCATGGGTTAATAAATTTGATTTCCATTGATCATTTTTGTGTGATTTTGGTGTCAGCACATTCAACTATGTAAAGAACAAAGTATTTAATAAGAATATTTCATTCATTCAGATCTAGGATGTGTTATCTTAGTGTTCCCTTTATTTTTTTGAGCAGTGTATGTATATATATATATATATATATATATATATATATATACACACACACACAATACACGTTTTTGATTATTGAAAAAAGTCACCGAGTGCCGCCTCTTATTGAAGCTCTGTATATATATATATATATTTATTTATATATATACATATAAATTATATATGGAATGAGATATATATATATATATATACTGTATATGTACTGTGTGTGTATATATATATAAATATATATATAGACGAAAGGAAATCAGCGGCACTCAGCAGACTTGTAGTAAGATAAAAAAGTCTTTAATCCGGTCCTACGCCGTTTCGGGGACTGCGCCCCGTCTTCAGGGACAAATCATACACAAATACAATCCACACAGAGTACTCTTATATACCCACCCAGACAGGTACTCAGTACCAGGATTAAACTCACCTGTCCCGCGCCGCCCCCGACGTCCCGTCCGTCAGAGCGTGTGCACTCGTCCCGGAACGATGACGTCAGGAGACAGCGCCGGGCAAGGAGCCAATCCGGAGAAGTGAAGTCTGCGTTACTAAGTAACCACTGCAATCAAAACCGACCCGAGGGTTGGTCTTGTGCACTGTCCTCAAGGCATAACAAAACAAAAGAATGTAACACTGACATCACATAACTGAACAATAAACACATACATAAGTTAAAAAACACGGGCGATCAGCAGAACAAAGCAGTTCCCGACATCACAGCTAACACCTGAGTCCAAGCTTTTCTGACTTATATATACACACACTATATATACGAGATGGCAAAAACTTGTATGAATTCACAATAGAATAGCCCCAGCGTTAATTTTTAAGAAATTAGGCTGCATACTTCAGTGTTTTGTCCGGAAATCCTAATGTTATGCCTGTTGTGCGTATAAGGCCACACAGTGAAGTAAAATCCTCAGAAAAATTCACCTATGAGCAATGGGATGTTTTCCTGCTCTGCTGTGGAAGTCATCTCATCATCACTTCTGCAGTATGAGTGATCTGCAGAATGAGTGCGTGTGTGAGTGTGCATGAATAAATTATATATATATATATATATATATATATACACATACATACACGCCACTCTCCTACTAAAATCCAAGAAGCTCATCTCTACGTATGCTACTTTTCATGAATGTAATTTTTAAAAGATCTACACTAGATCAGTTATTAAAAAGTCAAAACATAGGGGGCCAGATGTACTAAGCTTGAAAAGTGATAAATATCACTGTGATAAAGCACCAGCCAATCGGCTCCTAACTGTCATTTTTCAAACACAGCCTGTGACATGGCAGTTAGGAGCCGATTGGCTGGTACTTTATCACAGTGATATTTATCACTTTTCAGGCTTAGTACATCTCCCCCAGGATCTTTTAACCTGTAATTTTCCAGACCAAAATGACCTTTACATGTCTGTGAAATATTATTCATGTGCAGCCTGAAAAAAGCAGCTGGTCAAAGTGACCTGAAACTAATCAGAACAACAATTTATTCCCAGCATTAAGTGAACAGATGTAACTGTACTGTGTACACACGAGTCTATCCTTCCACCTCATTAAACACTGCAGTCATACATTTTTCTTGTGTTACTTATCATCGATTGTAATGTGAGATACATTTTACCACCAGACATAATCCAAGTTGAGTGGAGTCTGCTATATTATATCTATTCTTTCTTATATATAATTTTTCCAGGTAGATTGCTATGGCAACACAGCTAATAGCATTTACTGTAGTGTATACATGCACCCTACAGGAAGGGCAGAGTATGTTTGCATGTGTCTACCTATTAAAACAGGGACTTCACCATGTAAATTATCCCTGCACATAAATATGTCTATGCTAATACTCATATCTACAAAGAAATGTAAATAAGGGGCTCATGCAAAGCAAGTATCATTGAATATTGGACTATTCAAGTACATTCTTTTTGGAAGAAAAAAAACAACCCAAGACAAGAATCAGCATAAAAACATTTCTGGAAAGTGAAGGTAACCTAAGACTCATTATTACAGGCGCATGCTTAATCCTACGTGTGGACTTTGGGCCTAATTCACTATCGTTTGCAAATGTGAGAATGCACACACTGAGCGATTATCGTCAGACTGCACATACGCTGTGAATGCATTGCGCGTGCACGAAGGCCAAAATGTGATTGCTCTGAATTTGCAGCCTATGTACAGTATAATAAAGCAATTGCAATTTGATTGACAGGAAGTGAGGTGGTAACATAGCGTTTGTGGGAAGTAGTTGGGAAAACGCAGGGTTGTCATGGTCGTTTTCGGAGAGTGTATAGGTTGTCACCTGCGAAAAAACATGGCGCTCAGTGCGACTGCATTCTCATTATTTTGAGTAGGCATAGGTCAGCTGCAGCTGTCGATTGTGCTAATTTTTTTGCATATGCATTGCAATTCTGCTAATGCATACGCAGATTTGTGAACACATCCGAGGGCGTCTTTTGGGGGTCATTCCGAGTTGATCGTAGCTGTGCTAAATTTAGCACAGCTACGATCATCTTCCCTGACATGCGGGGGGACACCCAGCACAGGGCTAGACCGCCCCGCATGTCAGTGCCGGCCCCCCTCCCCACACAAATACAAAAGCATCGCACAGCGGCGATGCCTTTATATTTGAGGAGTAACTCCCGGCCAGCGCAGCTCCTGCGGCTGGCCGGGAGTTAATTGTCGCTGCTGCTGGCCGCAGCGGCTGCGTGAGACGTCACGCAGCCGCAGTGGCCCGCCCCTCCCCAATCATCCGGCCACGCCTGCGTTGGCCGGACCGATCCCCCTAAACGGCGGCTGAACACCGCTGTTCAGCCCCCTCCCACCCAGCGACCGCCTCTGTCTCAAAGGCGATAGCTAGGCAACGAAAGCTGCCATGTGCCGGCGCACTGCGGTGCCGGCGCATGCGCAGTTTCGACCCGATCGCTGTGCTGCGACAAACTGCAGCGAGCGATTGGGTCGGAATGACCCCCTTTATCCTTTCTTGCGGCTCTTCACATATGATTATTAGCAGTAGCAAGTTTGAGAAAATTATTTTAGCCTCAATAGCGATCCATAGTGAATTAGGCCCTTAGTATTTAAAACATATTGCACTGTGAATTTTAGCAGTGAAGAAAGATCTAAAATACATCAATTTAAAACCATAAATAAATAAATAAATATTTTTGATAGGCTAATAAAATGCTACTTTTCAAACTGTATCCTTCAGCAAAGAACAGTGAAAGGCAGAGGTGTATTATCCACAAGGCTGACTAAGCTGAAGCCCAGGGATCCCGCAGGGACTAGGGGTCACTCATTTTTTTTGCTGTGGCACTGTTACCAGCGCTCTAGGGATCCAATGGTTAAAGGCACTTTGCACTCTGCGCTGTAGCAATGCACACTCATAGTCAGCTGAGGTCCTTGTGATTCAGATGTGGTCACAGCAGTGATCATTTTCAGCAATGGACCTGCGAGTCAACGCAAGTGTAGCAGCCGCCCATAACTGAATAGAGACACCCACCAAAGCTATTGCAAAAAATGCTCAGCAACTGCGTACTCTGTCACAACTAAAACGCAGATGCAAGGAACATGGATTTCCAATGGCACGCAGAATGGCCACAGGAACTGCAACGCTGGTGCCATGTTTTATGCGTACGAGATTGCAGTCACACACTGAGACACACCTGCATTTTTGCAGACACTGGCCGTTACTTTCCCCAAATGCTCTCTTCCTGTCAATCACTCTACCAGTGGCATCGCAAAGGTACCTGGTGCGCACTGCGGCTGTGACACGTGCAGTAATCCGATAATCGCTACCGAAAACAGCATACTTTTTCTGATGACTTCAGAATGTCCGCTACCTATCACAGACTATTTGTAAAAATAAAATCTATCTCCTGAAAGTGAAGCCTTACGTACAAGTAACTGAGGGCCTATAAAAATTTAGCACAAATAATGGCATCAATGCCTTCCCCAAGTGTAAACTTCAAGCAAAAGTGACTTTTGCAAACGAATGTATCAGTTAATAGAGTAGTTGGCATCATGTAAGCTCCACTGAAAATAATAATTTACATCTGGTATGAGGAGGTGTCAGTTTTGGATTCCGATGCTAGAATAATCCCAACAATGCTTTGAATACCGACACCGGGATGCCAACATGGAACGCAATCAGGGCCGGTGCTAGGGTGTACGCACCCCCCTGCAAACTATATATTTGCACCCTCCCATACATTACAAAGGGACACTGCACGTCAAAAAAAGGTATGTGGTCTCACAAGGAAGGGATGTGGCCACACAATAGTACCCCCATTTCCAATAACGCCACACAGTAGCACAATCTTATTCACATTACACCGCAAGTAGTAGTGCCGCTTATTCATAATGCCCCAAGTAGTAGCGCCGCTTACACATAACGCCCCCAGTAGTAGCAAAGCTTACACATAACGTCCCAGTAGTAGTGCAGCTTACACATAACACCCCCAGTAGTAGCGAAGCTTACACATAACGCCTCCTGTAGTAGCGAAGCTTACACATAACGCCCCCAGTAGTAGCGAAGCTTACACATAATGCCCCCTGTAGTAGCAAAGCTTACACATAACGGCTCCTGTAGTAGCGAAGCTTACACATAATGCCCCCGACAGTAGCGCAGCTTACACCTAACGCCCCTGAAACTAGCGCAGCTTACACATAACGCCCCCTGTTGTAGCGAGGCTTACACATAATGCCCCCAGTAGTAGCAAAGCTTACACATAACGCCCCCGGTAGTAGCGCAGCTTACACATAACGCCCTGGTAGTTGTGCAGCTTACATATAACGATATAACGCCCCCAGTAGTAGCGTAGCTTACACATAACGCTCCTGGCCCCCACACACATACATACATACATACATATATACATACATACACACACACATACATACTTTCTCACTCACTCTCCCTCCACTTATGTATCACAGTCTGGCTGGGAATGGGTCATAGGGTCGACATGCATTAGGTCGACAGTCATTAGGTCGACCACTATAGGTCGACACCTGAAAAAGGTTGACACTGTCATTAGGTCGACATGGGAAAAGGTCGACATGGGAAAAGGTCGACATGAGTTTTTTTACTTTTTTGGTGTCGTTTTCATCGTAAAGTGACAGGGAACCCCAATTAGTGCACCGCGTCCACTCGCCATGCTTCGGGCAAGGTGCCTCGCTCCACTACCACTGCACTCGGCACAGGTTACTATTCCTAATCGTAGTCCATGTGGACTGTAAAGAATGAAAAAGTTAAAAAAAATTTGAAAAACGCATCTCGACCTTTTTCCATGTTGACCTAGTGCCCATGTCAACCTAATGCACATCGACCAATAGTGGTCGATCTAATGACTGTTGACCTAAGTGTGGTTGACCTAATAACCGTATCCCTTCTGGCTGGCTGGTACTGGAGCAGCACGGGAGTGCGCAGTCACCTGTACACAATGACTAATGTACTGTAGATGATTTGTCATTATGAATATAATATACAGATGGGTCCACGTTTATCTTGACCTTTAATAGGATTAACTGAGACTGGCCAGTCGGACTTAATCCCCTGCTGTAATGACTTAATCCCCTGCTGTAATGACTTAATCCCCTACTGTATTGTTCTCTGTATTGTATTACAGCTGAGAACAATAGATGAAGGGTTTATGTTAATAAACCATGTTGTGCCTAGGCGCAGAAAACTAGCCAAGATAACAGTGGACCCATCTGTAGCAGTGAGTAGTAGTAAAGACTGCTCCACATAGAATTCCTGCTATCATTTTGTTCAACCACACCACAGTGCATAATGAGTCCACGGAATATTGCTCCATTTGTAGTTTACAAAGTCTGCTGTAAATGAAATATAATAACGGTGTGGACTAGAGTGTCCAGTCTATGAAAATGGTGAAGGAAAAAAGGAAACTCACAGATCTTTTCTTTTCTTTTGCAACTGTACCTATGTGCCACCATTAAATTCAATTTGCATCAACTCTGCTTATCTCTACTTCTGGGTACAGTATATGCATTTTATGATATGCTGTGAGACACAGACATTTAACATTAGAAACAATTATGTTATTTTGTTCCCTTTATAACTCTGGCACTGTTTGGTGTTAAGAAATGTTTTCATGTATGAACGTATCAGCTTTTAATGGGCTATTGTTTCCAGGCGCATTTCCTCAAACCTCACTTCCTGAAAGGTCGGTCAAGTAAGGAATACTGTTCTCAGTGACATTGCTTGTGTCATGCTTCCTGCTCCTACAGCTAGCAGGCTTACACTCGCTTCTGTACACACTCACAGATACTAACCCATGCACACTCAGAGCCCAGCTCTCCCACATCACCAGAACACAATAACCACAAATATCTGTGCCAGGTCTTCAAATGGAAATACAGTACAGATAATATGAATATCAGTTTTGTTCTATGACCTTTAGGAAAGCTTACAGTAGCTGGTTTCTATGGTCTGCATTGTAGAACTGTATAATTTATTTTGGTTTTAATGTGATAAGTGCATATAAGTAATGCTATACAATATAACCAGAAAGCTTGTCCTGTAAAGCATTAGTAACATACATTCTTATTGCCTTTTATCACTACTGTTGCCACAGTCAAGTAGAACTACCAATTTGTAGCTTCACTGGGGACTTATTTATTAAAGTCATTTTTGCGGGAATTCCTCTGGAAACAGCCATTTTTAGTGGGGTACTCTCAAAATGGAAACAATCCTAGGTTGTATGCAGGGAGTATGGCAGCAGTACTTGGAGATATCCCCAGTTCAGTTTTTTATGGGGGCTGCTATATTGTAAAATTTACCAAGCTAGGCCCCGGTAGCTAACACCATAAAGTCTAGGCTACACACTGCAATATTTACCGGGAAGAGGGATAGATACTGTAGGACCCCTCCTGGGAATCGATGCTCACACATACAGTATGTGGTCTGATTATTGTGCATACACAGTAGCACGGCTAGTCCCTGACCATAAACTCTAGTGATCGCATTAGTGACTACTTCATTGTTACACATTGCAGGTACTGGTGTTTTTTAATACAGCTGAACGAGCTTTTTTTTTTTCCACGACATACGCCGATAATTATAATTATCCCAAATGAGGAACTGCCGCCACCCAGGAGAGGTAAGCTGCGGGAGGGTTAGGTTTAAGCTGCTAGGGCTAGGATTAGTCTGCGAGGGAGGGAGAGTTAGGGCTAAGCTGCGGGGGGGGGGGGGGGGTTAGGGTTAGGCTGCGGGGGAGGGAGGGTTAGAGATAGGCACCCCCGGGGAGAGTTAGGGTTAGACTGCGGGTGGGTGAGGGTTAGGTTTAGGTAGGTAGGGAGGGTTATGGGGGTTAGGGATTATGGTTAGCTACTTCACTGTTTAGATTCCCAGCATCGGGATGCCGCAGTCGGTATTTTGACTGCAGGAATACCAAACGCCAGGATATTGTATATATTCCGATCAATAATAATAATTATAATAAAAAAAGTTGTCTTATAACAAAAGCAAAAATCATTGAGTCTGTTGCCTTTTAATGAAGCAATGCAATGATGAGAGAGAAATTTGCCTTTTTCTATGGAAAGAACAAAAAACAATAAAAAAAATAGTGTGAGGTGATTTATAAAGCTCATTGTATACATCCCAAAACAACACATTGGTTTTGAACCACATATTTTTAAAGCAGCAATCATTTACACTGCAAAACTAAGTTGGTTTTGCCATGTAAATGATTGTTGCTTTAAAAACTACAGGTCCCAAAAGTCCCGCACAGCCTCGCAGGCTATTCAATTTCACCTCACGTCTGCAAACATATTTTAGTTTGCCCCAGCTCCACCCCTTGATTTTTTCCCCTGATTAATCATTGATAAACACACACAAATTTCAGATGACATTCTGAGAAATGTTCATTTCTGTTAGCCATGTCATAATGCAGACTAGTGGATTCACTTAAGCCACACTGGACTTGCAACGGGAATGGCAGAGGTTTGGATTCCAACAAACCCTGAGTTTTCACCTGTGGGATTCTCAAGGAGTTTTTGATTTCACTGATGGAAAGCCTGCATGTTGTGCCCTGAACCCAGAAGTGATGAGTTGGTGACTAGTACAAAGGACAGATCAACAAGGCAGACTGCAGATAAGCCAGGTGATTCACAAGGAAGGAACTTCAAGGCAAGCATAGTCACAAGCAAACAGAGCACAGTTTATAAACCTAATCTTCTGGCACAGGTCTGTGCGCTAAGCTGCCTTAAATAGGCTGACCAGTATTTAAATTGATGACTAGATGATATCAGTGATCATGTGACTGCTTTTTGAACACCCCTGCAGAGCTGCTCAGACTGCAGACACACATACAGTAGGACCACACTGGGAGAAGCACTGGAGCAGGTGCTTTCAGGGGCATCCACCGGACCAGGTAAGTGATGTCCAGCACCAGGTCCTGCAGATCCTGGCAAACCACAAGTATGAACTTTTGCTTTGTACTATGCTGAATGGAAATGATCATGCTTTATAATAGTATGATATGAAGCAGCTAATAATGCATCCTTGTTTCATTGCAGTCTCCGTAGTTTTGTAAGCAATAGTATTATAAAATAGAATAAGAAAACACTGTTATTGTAATTGTTGTAAACTATGTACAGTATTCAGAATAAGGGAGGAGTATGTTCCACTGAAATGTCCTGATATTCTCTTAGGATACTCTAGCCAGTTTTGGACTTTTTGGAACAGTCAGTTGGATTGATGTGTGGGAAATTTGGAATATGAGCTGTGTAGAGGGAATCCTCAGTCACACAAACTCCATGAGGGTGTAGAATAAAATATAATGTGACTCACATGAGGTTTGGCCAAATTTTCACTAGTATCTTGGATAGATAGCTTGTGTAGAGCTATTTCAAAACGATGGAAAGTTCAGCCAGTTCACTTATTCAGAAACACATTATGTTCTACTCACTGACCATTCCAAGTGTGTCTTCATCAGCCACCCTACACAGAATTTGTAGTCTGCTTTGTGAAGGTAAAAGTTCTCTGCTGATTTGATCACAATGATACAATTGATATGCACAGTAGGAAGATGCGCATAAAGACGACTGGCATTAAGGGGTATATCTACTAAAGTGCAGGTTTTTAGAAGTAGAGATGCTGCCAAAAATAAACAATTAGATTCTACTAATAATTTATGTAGCACCTTCTAAAAGATAATAGCTAGAATTTAATTGGTTGCTATGAGCAACATCTCCACTTGCACTTTAGTAAATATACCCCGTACTGTGTTAACAAAAACAACAAAAAATAAGTTGTATCCTTTAGATTAGTGATTCAGTAAATTACTAGAGTAGTGGGATAAGCTATTTAAATACTGGCTGCTTTTGCGTGCAGTACATAAATCATGCTTGCCTACTCTCCCTGAAAGTCTGGGAGGCTTCTGAAAATCGGGTAACGCTCCCAGTCTCCCAGAAGAGTGGCCATGTTTCCCAGAGACATCCAACACCAGCCACAGCTGCCCACTTCCTGAGCAAAGTGGGCAGCACAGGCAGCAGATGAAGCGATTCATGTTGAATTGCTTCATTGTGGCCCCGCCCCCTACTTCACCATGACGGTAATTCTGGCAATGTCAGGTTGGGGGCAGGGCCACGGTAACATAATTGCATCACCATGCCTCCCACAACACCCACTTCCGCCACACCACACACCCCGCAATGCCTCCTGGAATGGGTAGCTCAAATGTGAACAAGTATGCCACAAATGCTGGGCAGCTTGTATACTGCAATTTACATTTAATTCGGAGACGCCCCTCTCAAATTTAAATCTCTGCACATTTTACATCTGCCCCACCTGCAATATGTTTTTTGTCTAGGTGTACTATAAAGTTAGTTGATTTTTTTCTTTTGCTTTGCTCCAAACCAGAATCATCCCTATTATACCTGTACTTGTACATTTTTAAGCCCACAAAAACTTACTATCAATATAATACTTACATTCAATCTCTTTGTTTTAAAATAATTAGAAGTTTGATGCATGCTAAAAATAGAGCATCTGGCTAACAATAAAGATTAATTATGCTTTATTTACTATACATATTCTATCCAAGATCATGAACCTCTGTTATAGTATAAGACCAGCCCCAAATTATGAAAAGACAGTGTTATTATGATGTTTGCATTCACATCAATGCTAGTATGATAAAAGTAAGCCCTTCATTGATACTCTCTAATGCTAATTACAAGGTGGACAGCCATACAGTATGTATTATTAATGCATGTGACTCATTGCAGTAAGTGCTGATTTTATTGGAAGTGCCAGGAAGTAACTTTACAGTTTTTCAATAATCCCTTTAGCCTTCTAAAAAATAAACCCCACAAGCTCATCACGTATGTGCTAGCACTTATTTTGAGTTATGGGTTAATAAACTGGGCAATAAATTACTATGATGGCATATTTTATGCACTAAATAAGAAGTGCAGTGACTGAGGTAGCCCATCGAGATTCCCTAGCAACAGAGTAGGCTGCATATGAAAGTTACTAACCTTTCTGTCATCAGACTGCCTGACATTGCATTCAAAAGTTTTCGTCTCTTCAAAGTCACAAGATGGTTTTAACATAATTTGACAAGAATTCAATGACTTCTCTGCTCTCGTGAGCTCCAGGGACCTTGACGAATACTGCTGTGATACAGTTCTGCCAACATGTGGTATAGGTAGAGCACTATGAATTGGCTTTGATCCTACAGCTGGCTGCCTTAACTTGGAGGAAACACCAAGTACAGACATACTTTCAGAAGTATATTACTGTAGCAGTACAGACGAAATAAAAACAAGCCGTTAGCGCTTTCTTCCAGTACGGTCCACATTCAGCAGCTCTTCGTTCCTAGAATATGACAAGTGAAATTCTCAGCCATGCGTTTACTAAGGTTCAGAAATGCACATAAGTTCCTAATGTGCCTAGGATTTTCTTCATTTTAAATGGGTTCTAGCTTTACACACAAGCAGCCAGTCAGTTAACACTCATTTGGGTATGAGTCGTTTGAAGGTAACGTTCACAGATCTCTGTCTTTGATTACATTTATTCTCCACCTCTTCAGAGGCATTTCAAGTATAGGGGTTTCCCAGAATGAAAGCTAGGAACGAAAGACTTGGAAAAAAGAAAAAAAAAAAAAAAAGGCATGAAACACTTTCCAGCTACAACTGTCAAAATAACAGTGAGACTTCAGCTCTTCCTGACTGCACACACAGGCAGCTTGCATTCTTTCTGAGAAAAACGTCGCTCTATTTCAAGTTTAAAAAAAGGAGGCAGGACAATACAAGTGGCCAAAACAAGCAGCTGTTAAACGTGCTTCTCAGCCGGAAACAAACTCAGCAAATCTGTTTGTTAAATAGTGTTGTTTCCTTCCACTTATGAAAAACAAAATGTTTTTCTGAAATATCTCATGGAAACCAGGAACACATCAAAATATATGCAATCAGCCACTAAAGAGTCAATGTACGCATCTGCATGGATGTTTAATAGGTTAAATCAGTCACTAGATGGTGAAGTCATCAATAATTCCCTGAGTAAGAGCTCTATCATCTGTAAGCACTTGGATGATTAAAGCTGTATATTATTATTTGGGAGATTTGAAGTTACTGTGTAATCTACAGAATCCTAACTGCAAGAGATCTCAGGAAAAGATCTGTGTGATCAATAGCTATGCCTCCAAGTCACATTCGCAAGGTCACTGTATACAGCACCACAGCAGTACTCACTGGCGCCCTGTGTCGGCTCCACCCCTGAACCGAGTCATCATGCATGGTGGTGGTGCCAGCAACAGTAAAAGTAGAAAGCTGTCTGGGCACTCCAAACGGCTCTACAAAATGCAGAGTGCATGCCTGGAAATGTCCTTTGGATACTCCAAGCAGCACTGCAGCGCTATCGGGTGCAGAGTGCCAGTCCATGCACCCTGCTAGCCAGATGCCATACTTCCCAACCATATTGATTTCAGCGGGATAGTCCCGCCTTGGAGGCACTGTGTCAGTGTCTGTGTGGGACCACAGTGGACGTTGCTGGACACTGTCATCGCTGCTCTAGCTGCACAGTAGTGGCAGTGAAAGGATGCTGCTCATGTCACTTAATTAATGGCAGGAGAGGTTAGGGACAGCACAGCTGGGCTCGCCCCAGTGTGATAAATAACGTGGATCTGACAACATGTACCCAAAATGTCACTCACCAGGGGGCTTGATCTAGCGGGCACAAGGTCACACAGCTTTATTTATTTAACACGGTACTATGGCACGTGCGAATAGTCCTGCTGCCCAATATTAAAATGTTGGGAGTTATGCAGATGTAGGGCTGCGGGGGAGGAATGGTGCCATGCCCAGGGCGATGGTATCACTCGTACACCCCTCTTTTTATGGCCCTGACTATATAATCAGTACTGTGATATTGTAATGAGATAATCAATGTTATTCACCTGTTTGTAGTTTTAATGTTATGGCTGATCAGTTGACAGTATCTATCTATCTATCTATCTATCTATCTATGTAAAGTAACAGTGGAGCAGATGGGACTGCAGCTCCAAGCGCCCAGAAATACGTGCCCCTTATCTGTATGTATAAATAATAAAGATAGAACATGTGCCTAATAGTGCAGTAGTTAGTGACCTGCTTTTGACCTGCTTTTAAATGCAATATGCGTACCAGATATCGTAGTATTATGTGCCTCAATGATATCCCTTCAAATGGATGTGACCATGGATTTTCAACAGATATCTAGACTTTCAAGGAACCAGATTAATCCTCCATTTTGCTCCAACACCATTCCAAAAACGCAGTATACTGTATAAATATAACAAATGGGACCATTTATTCACAATTACATACAGTGATTTAAAATTGTTATATAGGCAGCATACATGTTCCAAATATTAAAATAACTTGGAATATTCCTTGGTAGATGATGGACACCATGGTGTCACTAGTAAGCCCACCGTGAGAGATTCTACTCCCAAAAATCAAATAAAAATTGTGCAGAATAAATGAGGTAAAAGAGGTAAATACCCAATAGGTAGTGCCAGGTAAATACTGGTAAGTAGTCCCTTTATCCTATGTGTTTCACCGTTTTTCAAGCCTTCCTCAGGGACCTCTTTCATATCAGATAATGAAACAAACATTTAAAAATGGCAAAGCATCATAAAAGTGATTTGATCATAAACTGTATAACCAAAATTTAGAAAAATTGTGCTATACTATCAGTTGGACAAAATGGTACACATATGGTGTTCTGCAAAACATATGCCATATCCAGTAACTGGGAGCAAACCTTTGTACGTTTTATTACTGACATTTGGTATTAAGTGTTCATTAACCACACTACACTGAAGGATGAATTGGAAACATAAATGTACAGTATACAAAGAGCACAGAACAACATTCTGTAGAACAGTGAAACAAAAGATAGTGTTCATAGAACTTCACAACAAAAAGTTTCATAGTGAAACTTTTGCAGTGATCGTGTTCATTTCTAGTATTAACCAAGTGGAAAATGTGACAGTATTTGAGAGTCCAGGTACCCCCCTAACTCACCGCTCTGGTTTTTCACATTCCGTACATAAGCTTATAATAAGTGGAATCACAATCTTTAATAACTTCTGAGAATTCGCCACAGCTATTACATTAATTCTCCATACAAGCAGTTAAAACCCCTATAGCCAAAGAAAGAATAGACCAGTTTCTAATCAATTTAACAGAGTAATTGGATTCCTTAATCATCCTGACAGAAGAGTTCTAGCTTCCTTTACTATACATTTATTACAAATTACATTTCTTAGGGGCATTAGAACAAGTGGTTTTTTTATTATATTCTTTTTACTTCTTTTCTTGTCAGTAAATTGTTTTTTATCTTTAGTTTGCAATGTCCCTATTAAACAGTCAATTAGGACAGACGGAGGAGAGACATCACTAATTAATTAAAGCCACAGATTATAAGTAACTGTCACACAGGGATGACATTTGGTGTTACTTTGATGTGCACAGAGCACATACCCAGTTACAATGGAAGGATACGAACAACCCTAGTTCTCAAACTTGTCCTCAGGACCCCAAATAGTTCATGTTTTCTAGGTCTTCTCACAGAATCACGAGTGAAATAATTAGCTCCACCTGTCGATCTTTTAAAATGTGTCAGTGAGTAATAAATACATCTGCTGTACTATGTGACCTGGAAAACAGGAGCTGACAGACTCTGAGACCTACTGCCTTAAGTTAAACACATACCCCTCTTAAAATAGAACAATATCCATGCTAAAAAGTAAAATAACCAACAGGAAAGTTCTTATCTGGAGTGGCAGGGAGCCCCTCCTCTGAAACACGCCATCCACAAAGATCCCCTACTTGCACAGACAGCAGAGGAAGAACTACTTGGGCGTGGGGAAGAAACATGTGGATCTATTCATGCAGTTCATATCTACTGTAGGCTTAACATACTATTCTTTTAAACCAGGATGGTCATGGATTACACAGGTTCTGTGGCCATAGGCGTACGCATAACATTTTATTAGGGGGTGCACCGTCGGAGGGGTGTTTAGCACCACCTACTGGGTGTCTTTAGCACCGCCTATTGGGTGTGTCTAGCACTGCCTATTGGCACTCAAAGCAATATAAACATATGCCTCCATATTGCCAGATACACATATGCCCCCAGCGGTGCCCCTTACTCAATACCCCCAGCGGTGCCATATAGACACATGCCCCCAGCGGTACCAGAAACACATATGCCCCCAGCGGTGCCAGAACCACAAATACCCCCAGTGGTGCCAGATACTCAAATGCCCCCTGTGGTGCCAGATACACAAATGCCCCCAGCGGTGCCAGATACACATGCCCCCAGTGGTGCCAGATACATATGCCCCTAGCGGTGCCAAATACATATGCCCCCAGCGGTGCCAGATACACAAATGCTCTTAGCGGTGCCAGATACATATGCCGCCAGTGGTGCCAGATACACATGCCCCTAGCGGTGCCAGATACATATGCCCCCAGCGATGCCAGATACACATGTGCCCCCATTTGTGCTCACCCTCCTGCTGCTAGTGCCGCCGATTCCCGTCTCTGACGCTGAGGGGAGGCGAGCGCATTGCGCATCTCTCCTGATCCTCAATTCACAGAGTCCCTGTCTCCGGCGGCCATTTGAAATATAGCGCCAGCTTGTGAGCCAATCAAAGCTCACGGGCCAGTAGCCAATCAAGAGCCAGTCCGCGAGCTCTGATTGGCTGACACCCAGAGACATTTTAAATGACTGCCGGAGATGGGGAAACAGTGAGGGGCAGGAGAGACGCGCAGCGCTCTCCTACCTTCTGCGTCAAGAGAAGGGAATCGGCGGCAGCAGCAGGCATGTGTGAGGGGGGTGCCGGACATTAGGGGGTGCCTGTGAGCACCAGGCACCCCCCGTGCGCACGCCTATGTCTGTGGCTGATTAGAACCAAGTGAAATGCAGGCTTGAATCCAGCCAGCCACAGAGCCTGTGCAGTGTTGACTGAGGCATAAAGGGCCCACCAGGGAATTCAGTTGTATGGGCCCATGCTTAGGGGTGTGGTCAGCCACCACAGAGGCCTTGCTGACAATTAGAGTGCATAGTCAGGGCCCCTATAAATATATATAGTAAATACGGTTAGTGCATGCATTATAATATACCAGTTTAATAAAAGCAATGCACTGTAGAATAATGTAACATGTATAATGTATAATTCAAATGCACAGTCTGGAACCTGATCTCTAGAGGAGAGGGTAGGCTCTCAGTCAATGGGGCCCACCTGGGGTTTCCCCTGAGTCCCTGTGGGCCAGTCCAACCCTGAACCTGTGTAATTGATGAGTGTCCCAGTTTAAAGGGATAGTATAGTAAGCCCATACATATCATATTACACGTTTCAGTCACCAGTATGTCTTAGTATCTTGTACTGTATGGCTTATATCACACATTGTAACCATTTTGGTGCGCACAAGATGGCTGTCTTCCCGTGGTGGGATGTGTCAACTCTTCTAGGCATTGCCTATTCTACCAAGGGTAACCTATGCAGCGTGCCTAAAATGGCTGCCTCATCTGATACATTTAGGGGGTGGTTATATCACCCATGGAACTTATTAATAAGCTCATTATATTCACTATTTTTCAGTTTGTTTTATTCATGATGCAATACTAAACCTATGTGCTATGTTTTTGGTGCTTGTAAAGCCATTTTGAGTCCTGCTGGACAAAGTGCTTTATGAATGAAATTATTAGTTTGATTATTATTTAAGTTCAAAATTTTGAGGCTACAAAAAAAAAAAAAAAAAGAACTTTACAGTATATTACTCCTGTTGCTTATTTTGTATCATGGGTTTCTATCATTATATCACTGCCTCTGGTTTTAACTTGGATGTTGACTGGTCTGAAATCATTTTATTGACTGGTTATTTTCTTAGCATAACGCTGAGGAAAAGAATTCAGATTCAGGGGCAGATTTATAAAAAATATTTTTTTTTACTAAAATAAAATGAAAAATGGTGTTTTCACTCCCTTTTCACATTATTTTAGTATCACCCAAATGTATTAAAGAGCTTTTAGAGCAGTTTTCGTGAAACACTGCTCTAAAACCTTTAATTCAAATTTTTTTTGTAAGCAGATAACATTTCCCATAATAGCGATCCGGACGAATTTCCTAAATAAACAAAAAACAAAACAAAACAAAACAAAAACACAGCAGTGAGCCCTGTGATAGTAGTGCTATCTTAAAATACTGTGGCCCAATTACAGGGCTCACTACAATATCCTGCCTTCTGCACAGCTTTCTCTGCAATGTCAATGGCGGTGCATGCCCAGCACATACTCTGAAAAATACCCCGATAAGGCTACGGAGGGCATTCGCAGGAACAGAGCTACATCATCAGCTCTGTCCCTGCATTCGATAATTGATAGACCCATGCAATGTAATCAATTATCTCATTGCGGATTGGGACGAGTTTAGATTCAGATGCGGATAGTGATAAATCGTCCCTTTAATGAGAATGTCTAAACTAAAGCATATGTGGTCAGTAGCGATGACTGATTACACTTGGCATTATCACCACTTTACAAAATGTAACTAATAATCTATGCTTTATGAGGATTCTTTTTAGTGAGTTGGCTTCCATTATTATTATTATTCCATTGCACATTTTTGGCCTGCTGAGAATTAGAAGTAGAACCAAATTGGTCCCTGATTTCTCTTTAAAAAGCATATACAGTATGTATGGTCATGTGACTTTTTCATAAGACACTGTGGAGTCCCTCATCATTTGGAATGTATGTACTTTTCACAACATGTTTAAGTGTGAATGTCTTGTTGACTGTATTCAATTAAATCTAACTATTTTATTGTTGGTGAATTTAAATTCATATTACTGTTATTTATAGTGGCTGAGAGTATTTTTCTCCCAGAGTTAAGGCCCGTACACACTGGTCGATATATCGACCGTTCTCTTGAACGGCCGATATATCGCGGGACCGTCGGCCAGTGTGTACGGCCGATACGTCTGTGAACTCCGTCGTTCACAGACGTATAGCGTCGGCCACGCAGCACAGCCGACGGTCAATATATCTACCGATATGTTGGCGCGTCGCTGTGTGTGTACGGGGCAGTCGGCCTACCACCCGTACACATGCTGCGGCGGCCGGCAGTGATTGACAGCTGAACTGGGCGAGCGTGTACACACACCCGCCCAGTTCATGACGTCAGTCCCCGACGGATCGGGCAGTGTGTATGCTTAACACACTGCCCGATCCGTCCATAGATATACCTGCAGATCAATTGATCTGCAGATATATCTATTAGTGTGTACCCACCTTTAGGTCAGCACTAGAAGATGTATCTTAATAATCACACTGACAGTTGGAGTCCCAGCTCCCTCTCTGCTCTGCCTCTTCCATTCAGGCCTGACTGCTTGTTTGAACATCTGAATACACCCATCAGTAACAATTCTTCAGAATATTACAATCTGAATTTCTGCTTCGGGGTACACTGGGCTCCACAAGGATAGACATTGGGGTGTAGAGTAGGATCTTGATCCGAGGCACCAACAGGCTCAAAAGCTTTGACTGTTCCCAAGATGCATAGCGCCGCCTCCTCTATAACCCCGCCTCCCTGCACAGCAGCTCAGTTTTTTAGTTGGTGCTGCAGATAGCAGGCTCATAACAGATGGGGCTGCTCCTGGCAGCCCTAAGTAGAGCTTTTTTTGAAGTAAAGTGAAGACTACAAGGGCTGCAGCAGAGTGTGGATGTCAGGAGACATTCCCTGCTGCAGCTCCATCTCTCCACAGCGGCGCTGTACACTCCCGTGCCCTGGTTGCCAGGTACCTACAGCTGGAGGCTCCGGTTTTCTTCAAGTTAGACACACACGGCTGGGGCTCTCCGGGATCGCGTGGCCGCACTTCGGGAGGTGGTAAGTGGGTCCCGTTCGCGGGACCCATGCTGTATCGCGATCCAGCGCGGCCGGTGGGAGGCGGGCCGCGCGCGCTGGTGTGGACACTGTGGCATACAGGCGACCCCACTAGGCCACCAGGGCAAGGGTACAGGTCAGGTTTCTCTTATAAACCATTTTAAATTGGCCCGCAGTACCAGTGGTTAAGTCCAGCAGGGGGATGAGGCTTAAACCTGTAACCGCTCCCCCAGCCCCAGGGCGCCATTTACAGTAAATGTTCCCACCCTGGAGCTGCATATCTGTCTCTCCCTCACTCCTAGTCAGTGTTTGGGCGCCATTTCTCTCAGCTACACTGTTCCTGGGACTGCTTGGGCAAAATCCTCCTTTGTAAAGCCGCCTGATAGTCAGCGCTGTGCCTTTACAAGACACTTAAGTATTCTACATGTCATTTAGACAGTGATAGTTAAGAAACGGTGCATTTGGTCAGGGCTATCTGGTACAAGTACCCTGTGATATACATCCAGTCTTTACTGTGCAGTGTTATATCTATTGTTTACAGAGCTATATATAAGCTAGTCCAGTGCAGTATTATTGTTTGTAATAACCTCTGCATTGTATAACTGTGACTATATGTGTGTGCAGTAGCTTGCTGGGTGATTTTCATTTCGTGTCTCTCACTCAACTTGCTATCCCTATATTCTATAACCCGAGGGGACTTGGTGCGTCAGGTTTATAATAATATAATATAGGATATTCACAAGATATACTCTAATTGTATTTTTCTCTGTGATTTTAGTCACCATATCTCTCCTGTATCCCTGTTGACATACGCAGGGGTTTGGGTCAGGTATTGTGCTGCTGACAATTGTACTGTGTTACCTTATATTGCACATTTTAGCATGTCTGCTTCTGAGGGTAACAATTCTGGTGCTGAACACACTAGCAGTGTTGCTGCCGCTACAGGTACCTATGAGGAAAATATAGCAGCTGAGGGCTCTGGTTCTGGGGGCTCCTTGCCCCCCAGCAGGACTGTGGCAACGGTAGTCCATAATGACCCGCCGTGGGCTACTTTCTCCACACTTCTGAATACACTAGTTACTAAACTAACGCCCCCTATGGGACCTCCCATGCCGGTTCAACCGTATATGGTCCCCGCGGTTAATCCGCCGTGGGCAGATAACTTGTCCGCTCAATTGAAGAAACTGAACCAGTCACTGACTACTGAGAAGTCTGACCCTCGCTCGCCTACGACCAAGGGGTCCTCTAAGTGGGCCATTACTTCCTCACAATCCACTGCTGTCACTGACACCTCGTCTGATGAAGATGGCGCTAACACTGACCCCACAGATTCTGACACAGATAATACTGATGGGGATGGTGGTACACAAGTGGATGTTCCTGACCTATTGGAGGCTATTAAGTTGATTCTACAGATCACCGATGATCCCGAGCCATCCATCCCTCCTAAGAAATTATATAGATTCAAGCGTCGGAAGGTGGTTAAACAAGTTTTACCTCATTCTGATCACCTGGTGGATATACGTCAGGAATCCTGGGAACATCCAGGGAAGAAGTTTGTGCCTCACAAGAAGATGCTGGCTCGCTATCCCCTCGCGCCAGAGCTGTCTAAGAATTGGGAGACACCTCCTCCAGTGGACTCGCATGTGGCAAGGATGGTGGTTTCCTCAGCTCTACCTGTCACTACCGTCACGTCTCTGAAGGAGCCTACGGATAAACGTGTGGAGGGTTGTCTGAAAGCGATTTACACCCTCACGGGTGCTGCGCAAAGGCCCACTATTGCAGCAACATGGGCTGCAGAAGCTATTGAAGCGTGGGCCCAAGAGTTGGAAGCTGAAATCTCTTCTGACCATGCTGGGCAATGTTTGTCATATATTGTCACAGCTTCTCACTACATTAAAGAGGCAGCTTCTGATGCCGGTGTTCTGGCAGCCAAGGCTTCTATTACGTCAGTCCTGGCTCGCCGGATATTGTGGCTGAGATCCTGGTCTGTGGATCTGGATTCTAGAAAAACCCTGGAGGTACTCCCTTTTAAAGGGAGATATCCTGTTCGGGGAGGACTTAAATAAGATAGTGGCTAATTTGTCTACTGCCAAAACAGCCTGTCTGCCAAGTACTGCTCCTTCTGTGCCGAAGGCTAAAAGTACTTCCTTTCGTCCTTCAGGTAAAGCAAAAGGTCAGGCGTACCACAAACAGGCCCTCACTTCCAAACCTGGTAAGCCAAAGCCCAAAAGAGCCTGGGCTGCCCGTCAGCCCGCTTCCAAGACCGATAAGCCTGCCGCATGATGGGGCGGGCCTCCCCCTGGGGGACCCCAGGGTGGGGAGCCGGCAACTAGGGAATACCCAGGAATGGTTGAAGACCACTTCAGATGCCTGGGTATGGGAAGTCGTCACACGAGGTTACGCCATAGCCTTCAAAAACCGCCCCACATCGATTTTGCCTGACAGACGTCCCTTCGGACCAGACAAAGGCAAAGACTCTTCATTCGGTGGTACAGAAACTCCTGGACACAGGAGTGGTAATACAGGTGCCTCTTGCTCAGAGAGGCCAGGGGTACTATTCTCTGCTGTTTCTAGTCCCGAAACTGAATGGGTCCTCCCGGCCCATTCTCAACCTCAAGGCACTGAACAAGTTTGTGAGAGTCTCCAAGTTCCATATGGAAACCCTTCGCTCTATCGTTTTGGCCTTGGAACCTGGGGATTATATGGTCTCCTTGGATATACAGGATGCTTACCTGCATATTCCTATAGCAGTGTCGCATCAGCAATACCTGAGGTTTGCGGTTGGCAACCTCCATTACCAGTTTCGGGCGTTACCTTTTGGTTTAACCACGGCTCCGCTAGTCTTCACCAAAGTTATGGCAGTGATGACAGTGGTACTCCGCCGTCAAGGGGTCAGGATCCTACCGTATCTGGACGACTTGTTGATCCTGGCAAATTCCCCAGAAATTCTCCTACGTCACCTAGATCTGACTGTCCGGTTTCTGCAAGCCCACGGGTGGCTCATCAACTGGAAGATATCCTCCCTGGTCCCTGCTCAGAGCATGGTGCACCTGGGAGCGCTATTGGCACTCACAACCAGCGGTTGTTCTTGTCTCAGGAGAAGGTCCTGAAGCTTCAGGACAGGATTCGTTGCTTCCTCTCTCGTCCGCAAGTGTCGATACATTCGGCGATGCAGGTGCTGGGCCTCATGGTGTCAGCATTCGACATGGTGGAGTATGCTCAATTCCATTCTCGCCCCCTCCAGAGGCTGATTCTGACCATGTGGGATGGCCTGCCTCACCAGATCAGGTCTCACATGATCTCATTGACTCCAATTGTCCGTCTGTCGCTGTACTGGTGGTTCCAGGACCAACGATTGTGCAGGGGCCGTCCCTTCTGGATATCCGACTGGGTCCTGTTGACGACAGATGCCAGTCTAAGGGGTTGGGGTGCGGTGTTGGAGCAACACTCCCTTCAGTGTCGGTGGACCAAGGAGGAGTCTCTCCTCTTGATCAACATTCTGGAATTGCGGGCAGTGATGAACTCATTGAACCTGGCCCAGCATTTAATTCAGAACCGTACTGTTCAAGTACAGTCGGAAAACGCCACCACAGTGGCTTACATAAATCATCAAGGTGGCACTCAAAGCTGCTTGGCAATGAAGGAAGTCTCACGGATTCTTCAATGGGTGGAAAGCCATCTACCGGCTATATCGGCGATATTCATTCCGGGAGTCCTGAATTGGAAAGCGGACTTTCTCAGTCGTCAGGACGTACACGCCGGAGAGTGGGGCCTCCATCCAGGAGTGTTTCAACTCCTAGTGGTAAGGTGGGGCCTTGCAGACGTGGATCTGATGGCGTCTCGACACAATCACAAGGTTCCGGTCTTCGGAGCAAGGACAAGGGATCCTCAAGCGGCATTCGTGGATGCGCTGGCGGTGCCGTGGAAGTTTCGGCTGCCATACGTGTTCCCTCCGCTGTCACTCCTGCCCAGGGTAATTCTGAAGTTCAAGCAGAAAGTAGGAATCCTGCTTCTTATAGCTCCAGCGTCGCCCAGACAGCACTGGTTCTCAGACCTTCAGGGCCTCTCGTCAGAGCGTCCAATTCTACTTCCACAACACCCGGACCTCCTCATTCAGGGCCCCTGTGTCTACCAGGACCTGGTCCGGCTGTCTTTGACGGCGTGGCTCTTGAAGCTTCCGTCTTGAGGGCTAAAGGGTTTTCTGAGGCGGTCATTCAAACTATGTTGCAGGCCCGGAAACTGGCTTCTGCTCGGATTTACCATAGGGTCTGGCATTCTTACTTTGTATGGTGCGCATCTAACAATTATGACGCTTCCAAGTTTAGTACAGCCAAACTTTTGGCTTTTCTTCAGCAGGGCCTGCGTCTGGCCTCCCTCAAGGTTCATATTTCTGCCTTGTCGTTGTGGTTTCAGAGAAAAATTGCGACCTTACCTGATGTGCATACGTTCACTCAGGGTGTTTTGCGGATTCAACCTCCTTACGTCCCGCCTGTGGCTCATTGGGACTTGTCTGTGGTTCTAGAGGCGTTGCAAGAGTCTCCATTTGAACCTCTTGGTTCAGCTAATCTTAAGTGGCTTTCCCTTAAGGTGGTGTTTCTACTGGCTATTGCCTCCGCTAGAAGAGTGTCGGATTTGGGTGCCTTGTCTTGTAGTTCCCCATATCTGATATTTCACCGTGACCGGGTGGTTCTTAGGACTCGTCCCGGATATTTACCGAAGGTGGTTTCTTCGTTCCACCTTAATCAGGAGATTGTGGTTCCGGCACTTGTCTCTCCTGATTTGTCTCCCAAAGAGAGGTCTTTGGATGTGGTATGGGCTCTCCGTATCTATGTGAAGAGAACTGCTTCTATTAGGAAATCTGATTCTCTCTTTGTTCTGTTTGGATTTCACAAACGTGGCCGGCATGCTCACAAGCAGACTTTGGCCAGATGGATTAGTATGGTGATTGCACATGCTTATGTGAGGGCTGGTCTGTCAGCTCCTGCTGACATTACGGCCCATTCTACTCGGTCCGTTGGACCTTCTTGGGCAGCCCGCCGTGGTGCGACCCTTAAACAATTGTGCAAGGCGGCTACGTGGTCCTCAGTGAACACGTTCATAAGGTTCTATGCCTTCGATACTGCCACCTCCCAGGATGCTTCCTTTGGACGCCGGGTTCTTGTGCCCGCTACAGTGCATCCCCTCCCATAAGGAACTGCTTTAGGACAGCCCCAATGTCTATCCTTGTGGAGCCAAGTGTACCTCGCAGCAGAAAACGAGAATTATGGTAAGAACTTACCTTTGTTAAATCTCTTTCTGCGAGGTACACTAGGCTCCACAAGGCGCCCACCCTGATGCACTTAGCTTCTTTGGGTTGGTATGGCATTAGCTGCTGACACTTCTCCTGTCGTGAGAGTGTGGTGTATGTGGCTACTAACTGTTGTCGTCTCTTTTCCTGCTACTGCATTGGGCTGGTTAACTAAAAACTGAGCTCCTGTGCAGGGAGGCGGGGTTATAGAGGAGGCGGCACTATGCATCTTGGGAACAGTCAAAGCTTTTGAGCTTGTTGGTGTCTCGGATCAAGATCCTACTCTACACCCCAATGTCTATCCTTGTGGAGCCCAGTGTACCTCGCAGAAAGAGATTTAACAAAGGTAAGTTCTTACCATAAATCTCATTTTAATTTACCTCCAGTACCATAATACCAATTCCTGAAGAGAAAGTAACTAGATAACTGTAGTGCTGCCTGACATAGTATATTTGACTGCTCCTACGTGTAGTGGATGAACTATAAAAGAAACAATTTTGCACTCCAAATTATATAACTGTACTATTATGATTGTAACTGTATATTTAAATTGTCCAATAACATATTAAATCAGCAATAATGTTTATACTGTATAAACTAACCCAACTGGATCCAGTTTCAAGGATAATATATTGTTTAAAAGTGTCCAAGTGGAGTGCGACAAAAGGCCAAGAGAGTTGAATTCAAAATTCCGAAAACACATCTATAAGGGAGCTACTAACTGATGTCTTCTGCACGTATTTTTGTTCTTGAAACTCAGCACATGTTTTGTTAGGATAACAAAAGTGACCAATACATTGTGGAGGACCACCTAGCAAGTAAAGCAGGAGACTAGTCTTATTCATGCTCTATGATAATATTTGGATTTTATGTGGAGTTTCTTCCTTGGGACAACTTTATTGAGGGGGAGTTTTTAGCTGAGTTGCAGAAATAATTTGGTTTTCCTAATAGAGCCTTTTATAGGCATTTACAATTTAAGCAATACAGGATCAGTTTGGTAAGACTCAGCTAGTGTTATCCCCCTCTCTGGTTAAAAGTATGGTCCAGTGTCTGGGTACTAGGGATCACATTTCTTCTATTTACGCTATCCTTAATACCAGAATCATGCCTGATTTATTGGACCCACTTTAAAATAAGTGGGAAGCAGATATCAGTTTGATTTTTGATGTCCATTGGGCACATATTCTGATGTCTATTAAGTATACTACTCCCTGTGTCCGTTACCAACAGGTTTTTTTTTAATGTCCTCCTCAGAGTTTATCGCACTCCAATCTACCTTATGAAAGTAGGCCTTTGTAATACTGCCAAGTGCCCGAAATGTAGTAGAATCAAGTTTTTGGAATTTGCTCTGGGAATGTACCATGGTTCAACCCTTGTGGATCAAGGCTTAGGATGATTTTACGGTAACTATCGCCTCCCTTCCCCTGTTAGACCCCAGGTTATGTCTTTTTGGTCTTGATCTTGAGGAACCACATTCTCTGGTGACCTATCACTATACCTTATGTCTCACTACCCTTGCAAAGGTTATAGTAGCCAGGTTATGGTTTGCTTGTGAACCCCTGGATATTTTCCAGTGGAGAGCCTTGGTTATTAAGATTATCATAAATGATTTCTCTATAAGAGTCTTAACTCAACAGCTACTTATCGTAAAAAAAATTGACAAGTGGTGTCAATCCAGATTAAGTAAGCATAATGACACCTTTGCAGATTCCTGATGTGGAGTTTAGGCCTTAGCTCTGCGGCTGCCCACATCTAAATACTGTACAGTATCTCCTTTTTGTTTTCTTGTTTTGCATTTTTATGCTTGTGTGGACCACACTTCCTTTAGTTTTTTTCATCACTTTTCCATTGATTTTCTGTTGTATATATCTCTAGATATGTTTATGTTCCCCTGCTTCCATATTTTTGGTCGAATTATGTCTTATATAATACTAGCCTTTGCTGTAAGCGCCTGTTTGCAGCCGTATTGCATGAACTATGTGCTATATTCTGTGCCACCTTTACATTCTGATGTTTAGTATTTTCTTGTACTGTATCTATGTCAACTTTGAAAAAACTTAATAAGTATCAATTGATTTAAAAAAAAGGCAGGGGACTACTCACCTGTCCAGCATCTACAGAAAGATACAGTAAGGTGCTGGACCCAGTGAATCTGTGGAGATTCACTATGGTTCAATCAGCTTCCCAAACTGACTGGCTCACCACACTATTTCTGTCTCCCCCATATAGGATTTAAATCTTGCCACTCAAAGCAGGGTAGCAAAGCTTGTCAGCGGAGACATAAGAAAGAGGAATCCCAGAAAACAGAAGAATCTCAGAAAAAAAGAAGAATCCCAGAGAAAGAAGAAAGAAGACTGTGGAAGACAGTGGAAAAACAGCTGGTCAAGCCAGTCCCCACAATGAACAAAGTTGTCCTTTTCAGAAAAACGTCTGATCAGTCTGAAAGACTGCGGGTTCAAAGCATCTGATTCAACATAGAAGACAGCAGGGAGAAGGCAAAGAGCTTTTGAACAAGTGGGGTTTCAGGTTTGTTTGTTGCAACCGTCCTCACCAAACAGTCAAGCACTAGGCTAGTGGCCAAACACATACAGTCCAGAACTAGGCCCGTGGACAAAAGCATACAGTATTCTTTGGAATTAGGCTTGGTAGTCTTCCACGGTGTGCATCTGTCAGACAGCCCTTGCTCTGGTTTCTTGCCATTTTCCCTGGACCAAGTCCATTGGTTGGGCCTACTGTAGCTTTTCTTACCCAGGTTTCCTTGGGACCTACTGTATAACATACTGATGTACTACTGTACATTGATTGCTATATGTAGGTTTCTCTTTTACTTTGGTGTCTTGCACTCATTGTTTTATTTGTTCTTTTTACTGCTTTGTTTACTACCGTCTGTCTGGCAGAGCTAGAGTAGTATACTACATTGCTAGGAAAGTTAGTTGCACAGATCTCCAGTCACATAAACTGTTGCTAGGAATAGTAGAGGTTTGTTGTAGATAAGTGGATGGTACATACTACTCCTTACATGTAGCCATTGTGAGAGGCTTTTGTTGCTGTGTTTTTCTCACTGCAGGTCCTGGTGTAAGCAGCAAAATACAAATGGAGAACAGCAGCCTTAACTCTATGTCATTTTGGACACACAATCACATGTGTGAAGGTGTATAGGTCCATTGACTGATGTGCCAATTCTCTGTATCAGCTACAACAAACGAGATACTGTCATATGGTGTGAGATTTATGTACCTCTTCCCAATCTGATACCTTGGGCACACCATTCTAGTTTCCACTAGTTATTCATCTCTCTTTCCCGAGCAGCATTGGTTACCGCGGGGAGATGTACTAGCGCATATAGCTCTTCCTGCTTCACCTCATGGTGTTGAGGAGAGAAATCTCCTCCCTCCGGCAATCCGTGCAAGACCCACAGTGTATCAGCAGAAGGCTTACCTCCCGTTGGACCACACTGCACATGTGTAAGATCTCAGAAACATCGCAAGATCTCATATGCAGGCCGGACCCCACAGAAGCCGTCCTAGGTTTGCACACATACCGGCAGGTAATCCTGACGATATGTAAAAAAAAACAACAACAACTTGGTAAGCCACAAAAGTGTGCTTTATGTTTTTAAATAAGATCTGTATGATTTTCTGTCATCATACAATCGTATGGCAATGGTGATATTGTTAGCTGTTTGCAGTTATCTGCTTTCATACATACCAAGGTTCATTAAGTGTCTAATAACGCTGGTATAAATCATTTGACACTTCCCACCTCTTCTTAGTACATCTCCCCTCATATAACCAGGGCTTAAAGTGGTCCTGGAGAGGTGGTGGAACTCATTTACCTGGACACTGCCTCCCCTTCTCACACACACATTATGCGTAAATTAACTGTAAATGAGTACCCTAAAGACCATACTAAAGGGACATTGATCTCACAAAGAAGTAGCGTGGTCACATAATAGTACCCCAATTCAAATGACCCCATACAGGGGATACAATCTTTTTCACATTATACCACATAGTAATGTCCCTTATTCAGGTTATGTCACACAGTAGTGCCCTTTATTCACATTGCACTACACCATGGTACCCTCTAAACATGTTATGCCACACAGTAGTGCTCAACAGTAATATGAACGCCGCCTGTATCATCTAATGCTGTAGATGATAGCGCAGGTTTTCCCGTTGGAATTACTGTGCAGGGTAATGGAGGTGGAGGAACTAGTTCCCCCTACCATTACCGGTGGTGGAACGGAGTTCCACCTCGTTCCCCCTCACTTTAACCCCTGCATATAACACATCTCCATGTTTTAACTTTTAAAACGTCTTGTCTTGCATCAAGATCACAGGTGTACATTACAAGATTAGAATACCTGGAAAACTTACACATAAGGCCTGTTCAACTCTGTGCAAAAAATAATGTTCCTAAAATTAGCTTTCCACTTAATTACCTGTGCTGAAATGAAAGAGAAAGGCATTTTTATGACCTGTTTATTCATTTATTCCAGGTTGCTGTAGTAGGCAAATACTGTAAGTGTAATCTTTATGGATGTTGCATCCACCTCTTTTTCTGTACCTCATTTCTGCATCTCCCAGAGGGTGGGTATCTGCAGTATAGTCGGAAAATCTGGATTTAAATGCAGTTTTAAATGACGTGTGTCCTTAGCAAATCTCGGTATGCCAGGTCCCGTGCTACTCAGCTGCACGTCTTTTTTATTCAAAATGTGCATTATATTTGAACAATTAAAACACATGAGTGAATAAATTTCATTGCTAGTATACTGTACATTGATCAAAGGGGTGTGCGACATTTGTACATCTGTGTGCGACTCAGTCTGAATCTGTGTAATAAGGGCTCCCATGCAAGCGGCCACAGCTTTTCCCCACACCAGGTTCCATTGTACTTCATCTGCGACTTTGTACATGTGTAAAATAAATTCCTGTGTTAAAAGTCGTAACGCAACTTCTCCTGTACACTGTGTCTGCAAATTAGATGCATCATTTAAAAAAACACATGGTACGCTACTCCTCTTAGAGCATCTCTATTGCGTCAGTTGTCTCACGCTGTATGGTGTATGGATGCCCCATAAGTGAGGACACATCCCTACCTTTATAAACAGCCATGTATTCCAGCAATAGCTGCCTATAAAGTAATCTGAAATACAGAGTAATTTAAAAATGGGTTTGTGAATAAAAAATAAATCCTCATTTTCCTACCTACTTTCAATAGTCCGTTTACACATACAGTTAATGATTTAAGAACAGCAGTTAATGATTTTCTTTATTGCCAAGGTCTGTGGGTAGTACTTGCTAAGTGTTAAAAGGACAGCCTGCATTAAGGGAAAGACGTTAACAGGCTTCCATAAACTCCTTGGCAAGGTCTCAGTGGCAAATGAATGCTTTGATCTTACAATGGAAACCTTTGCTTTTCAGACCTTTGGCAGAAACCTGTATTTGGGTCAGTAAAGAGGATTTTTAATGTCACAGATAAACTGGCATTTTCTACTGGACTGAAATAAAAAACAAACTATTCCATAAGGTTTCCACTGGCTCAAAGAAAGTAGAACATCTGGTATAATCATGAAGAACAGGTTTTTGGCCTATGTTGGCAACATAAGGATCACAGGGAAGAAAATCTACAATGAAAAATACTTTTATATCAATAAGCATAAATCGGCAAACAACAAAAATGTTATAACATCAATGAGTGTTCTAAGTGAGGGAACGTAACATACAGTTGTGGTGCGTGCAGCAAGAATGTAATAACATTGGTTTTGTGCATTGGTTCTTACCAACAGGTGCTCTTAAATAAACAATGAGATTCATACGAAAACGTTAGGATTGCACATTTTGCTAAAAAATGTAAAACATTATATTAAAATAAATAGACATAATAACACCCTGCACCTAGATATAGCGCTAGGGACCCCAAATATACAGAGGCCTTGACGCGGCTTTGCGGCTTGTTCATACATTTGCGCAAATATATGTAGCCGAGATCTCTGAATTCTAATATTGTGTGGGATTTCAATCTGGTTACTGTTATCATTCAGGGTTCCGGGGGAAACAAAATGCCTTTTTTTCTTGCTTAGAAATATCCCTCCCTTTCAAGCACCTGAATGATATCACTAAGCTAATTGAGCATCTGCCACTATATATGACTTGTGAGAGGCAGAGAGGTTCCTGCATTATGAGGAGGTGCAGGCCCTGACATGCCATATGGAGCAGTATGGGGTTGCTCCAAGGTAGGTAGCTCTTAGCTTAGATAAATTCAAGTAAGGAGCCATTATCATGTGGCTCCTTGCTGGATAATCATAGACCCAGATTGGGGTAATGGAGGTGTGGGGTGTGGTGCCCCTGGACTGGCTGAGCTGGATGGCTTCAGTGTGGCATACCTTTACATTCTATTAACACTTATCACTTACTAATTTATTTAACACTATTTCTCCATTTTAATTACATCTCATTTTTGTATCACTTTCTTTATAGCTTCGGCTTCCTAACACTAATTTATTAACACTATAGTTTTTTTCACTGGTATGCTGCCCTGAGCTTTGGGGCTTATGCTGATTTTTTTGGGTGCCACACCCTGTACCTAGATATAGCTCTAGGGACCCCAAATATTCTGAGAGATTTTGACGCGGCTTTGGGCTTGTTCATACATTTGCGCAAATATATGTAACCGAGATCACTGAATCCTAATATTGTGTGGGATTTAAATCTGGTTACTGTTATCATTCAGGGTGCTGGGGGAAACCAAATGCCTTTTTTTCTTGCTTAGAAATACCCCTGCCTTTCAAGCACCTGAAAGATATCACAACACTAATTAAGCATCTGCCACTATATATGATAATAGGTGATTAGCAAATTATAATACAATAAGAACAACTTCTCACAACAATGTAACAAGCAATGTTCTGTGTTTTGTATTTCAGTTTAATTTTTAAGATAGAAGTTTAGAAAATTAAAAGTACAGTAAGACAAATCTAGAACAGAGCAGGTAGCTGTGATGAGTGTTTTTGCAGTATAAGAAATGGTTTATACTGTAGTTCAGTGGTTCCCAAACTTTTTTGAGTCACGGTGCCCTAGAGTATCAGAATGTTTTTCACGCCACTACTAGGCCAAAAATTTCTTATTGAGAAATTTAGAAAGAAATATTAAAATTAAGTAAATAATGTTTGTATATCATCCTTAGGTTCTATTGTGTGCTGAGGGACAAGATTTGCTTCTGTTTGTCCACATTTATTATGATTGGCAGCCATCAGTACTGATTTGCCTATTATATTGACCATCAGGTGGTGATAATAGCTATAACAGCAAGATCCAATAAACTCTGTCCCAGATTCATCAAGCAGTGGAGAGAGATAAATTACATGGTGATAAATTACCAACCAATCAGCTCCTAACGGTCATTTTTCAAACACAGCCTGTAACAAGGCAGTTAGGAGCTGGTTTGTTGGTACTTTATCACCGTGCAATTTATCACTGTCCAAGGCTTGATAAAACTTGGCCCTAAGGGGCAGATGTATTAAGACAGGAGAAGTGATAAAGCAGTGATAAGTGGAAGGTGATAACACACCAGCCAATCAGCTCCTGTCAATTTACATATTGGAGTTGATTGGCTGGTGCGTTATCACCTTGCACTTTTCACTGCTTTATCACTTCTCCAGGCTTAATACATATGCCCCTAAGACATCTAAATGTAAGTTGCCAAGTATAAGAACCGAGCGATCGGATGTAAAGAGAGGTATGATAAACTTCTAGGCATAGGGGGCTGGCAATGGTGCTTGTCAATCAGTTGCTGTAGCCTATGGGTGGCAGGGGGCATGTTAGTAAGAAAAGGCATCTAAGGGGCCGTTTGTGCAGGACAAATCCTCTTTTGTCCAGGTTTCCCACCCTCCCTACCCTTAGTTAGGTTGAGTAACTTCATTGTGGCGGCAGTTTTACCAGTCAACGGCAATTTTACCAGTCCATGTGCAATTGGTGATTTGAGGTGTGCTTCCCTCGTGACTATAAGTTATCTGTAAGACAATGGGCAGTATCCCCATCTGACAGGTGGGTAGTCAAGTCGAGGCTGAGTCGACACCTTCTGATTTATAGTGTGGAGATGTGCCCTGTACTACAGGGCACATCGTTGCAGCGGCGGGTGTCCGGTGCAGGGACCAGATATTTCCCTGTACCGGACTGTCGGCGGCGACGGGCAGCGGCGCGGCGTCGTTTCAAACTTGGCGCCACTTGGGCCGCCAATGAGAAGCGCCGCCAGGGTCTTTTCAAACCCGGCGCCATCCACGAGCCAATCGCGGCTCGCGGGGCGCCGGGCAATCAGAAGCGGGCGCGGCGAGCCAATCAGCGCTCGCCGCGTCACAGGCTCCGCCCCCGGCATCTGACGTCAGACGCCGGGCGGGAGCTGAAGACAGAAGAAGCCGCGCCGAAGAGAGTCGAAGATCGGAGTGGCGCCAGGAGGAGGAAGACGTCGCGGAAGAAGCTCCGGTGGCCGCGGAAGAGGCCAGAAGACTCCAGGCTCCGGAAAGAAGATGTCCAGCGGCGGCTGGACACGGAGAAGAGACGGCGGCGCCGCTGGCCAGGACGGGCCAGCGGCAGAAGAGCTCATCCAGGCCGAGAAGCGCTGCAGTGGTGGGAAGCAATTGAGCTGTGCAGTTCCCCACTGCAGCCTACTCCACCGCAGGTAGGCCCTTCTAAGGTGCCCCCCCTCTCCTCCCTAGACCACCGGGTGTTCGGGCATTAGGCCTGTAGGCACAGTCAGGCCCTTCCGGCCTGTGGGCATTTAGTCGGGCCCTCCTGGCCCGTGTGGGCATTTAGTCGGGCCCTCCTGGCCCGTGGGGGCATTTAGTCGGGCCCTCCTGGCCCGTGGGGGCATTTAGCTTTAGGTATTATGGCTGCCTTGAACACTAATGTTGGTGCATGAAAGACTTATGGTGTATTGATTCCAGAGCCACAAGGCATTTGATTAACAATGAAAGCTTTTTCTCTCTTATTAATCAAAAGAGTCACCAGAACTACTGTACAGTAATGTTACAATACAGTAAATTAACCAGAAAGTTTTGGTATAAAAAATGTAGCTACAAACTCTATATAAACAGAAAGAGTTGCATCATATTAGAATATTTGTTCCAAAAGACGTATTTACTAGTTGGGAAGCTCATGCAAAACGTAGAGATGCAGTTGCAGAATTTAATGGGGAGATGTATCAAATAGTAAATTTACCACTAAATATTTTTCAGCGAAGAGTAAAAAGAAAATATAAACCTCTATTTTTCACATTAAAATCAATAACGCTCCACCTAGAACGTCTATTCCTGTTTGGCTGTATTCTTTCACTTTTAACATTTATGTGCATATTATTCATTGCAATCATTCTTGAGACATGTGAAACAAGGGGCGGATTACCGCTAGGCAACCCAGGCATGCACGTAGGGCCCATAGGCGTGCGCAGCACATTTTATTAGGGAGTGCACCATCGGAGGTTTGTGTCTAGCATCGCCTTATGGGCGTGTCTAGCACCATCAATTGACGGTCAACGCAATATAAAATATCCACCCCTTGTACCAATCCAAATACAGCAGATACATTGTCATATGTTGTGGTGTGCACCAAACAAACACCCCTGATGGCACTCACTGCAATTACACTGCTCCTCCTCAGCCTGGTCTGGCTCCCCCCTCTCTTTCCCCTGCAAGCTGCAGCAGCTTACTTACTAGTCAGTCACTCACTGACACTGACAGTCGCAGACTAGTACTGCTGCTGCTGGAAAAAACGAGTGACGTGTCAATGCTGCTGCTGCTGACCGCCTGCCAGTATTGAATTTGTCTTCCTAAGAGGAATGCTGGCTGCATGCTGATCCTCATCAGTGGCTGGCGTTGGCATAGCATAGAAGGAGAGAGGTGGGCATGTGGCAGGAGGGCGTGCGAGCATGTTTTTGTACATGGAGTTTGAAAGCCGGTGGCAGTGGCACCCTTGATTAACCCAGGCGTCCGGTCAGTAATACAATCCTGACAGGGTGCAGCGCAGAGGGGACAGTAATCAGCCTGCTCGGCAATCGCTGCATCAGGCATGTGAGATCGGGGTGCCAGACATTAGGGGGTGCCTGTGCGCACCAGGAACCCCCCCTGCGCACACCTATGGTAGGGCCCCATGAGTCTCCGGGGGTCCGGACGTGGACACGAATTGTGATCAGTAGCGGCACTGCAGAGGATTTTATTTTTTACACACACTGCGCGATATTAGTGAAAGATATGAACGATCTCATTCATTAATGAACAAGATACCATTCATATCTTTCAGTGTGGAGGCACCAGCGTTGAACGATGTGCGGCACTGCGCTCGTTCATCGCTGGTGCCCCGTCGCTTGTGTATGCAGGCCAATATGGACGATCTCGTCCATATCTGCCTGCACTTCTATGGAGCCGGGTGACGGGGGGAGTGAAGAAACTTCACTCCCCCGTCACTGCCCGCCCCCTTCCCCGCCTCCGGGAGCCCGTTGGCCGTATCCGCCTTTGTGCAGCTCGGCGGCGGATCGCGCAATGTGTAGGGCCCATAAGGCTGAGCTGGTCCGGCCCCAGTAGGCTATCAGTGCACGCTGATTGGACAGCTGCCACTGGGGCCAGCACCAGCTCATGCCCACACAGCAGCAGACACAGTCTGTCTCCGCTCAGTCCGCTGTCAGTCACAGTGTAGCCCCCTCCTACTCTCCTGCACACGTGACTGACCAGTGCTGAGAGTCTGAGAAGGAGCGGGACTCGAGAGAGACTAGAGGAGCCCAGAGTGAGGTCTGTGTGGTGGTGTGCCCGGCCTGCTGAACGGGATCGACTGAGGAGAGGAGACTCACTGAAGTTGTCTTGTCAGTGAGTATCGTGGCTGCAGTGTGTGCTGTGGAGGGGCGGGAGCTAAGGGGGGCAATCGGGCAGCAGGCTTGTTGATAGAGGGGGGTTTGGGGTGCCTGCTAGTGGGGGGGTGCGATTGGGACTTGTTGAAGGGTCTTGGTGAGAGAGTGTGCCTGCTAGTACTGCTGGAGCCTGTAGGCAGAGACAGCGCTACCCGCTAAGCAGAGTCTGCAAAGCAGGGAGGTGCTGTGTTGGAGTGGCGCTCTCTCTACTCTGCTGGTGTTCGTGTGCGCTGCTGCCCTCCTCCACCCGCCTTCCTCCCACTGGAGAATGCCGCCGCGGACCTGCAGTATCATACCGCTGCGAGAAACGTCTCCACTCCAGCAATTGAAGTGAT